>NC_072392.2:30000606-30303636 GCF_028885625.2 Pongo pygmaeus | reverse complement strand
GGTCAGGCCCAGTTGGTGCTCATTGAAATGGTCCTCAAAGAAAAGGGGGGCTCTCAAGAGGAGAGTTGCTGAACACCCCACCAAAAAATAGCCACTCTGTACATACCTACAATTCCTTGCCATTTTATAAGCAACTGGTTGGGTGGAAAATGACTAGAAATTCAGTTGTCATTAAATTTCCTTTATAATGTCAGTAGAATGAGCCATACATTTCACATGTTGTGGGTTATGTCCATGATAGTCATTTCTGTATATTAGGTATCAATTTGAAGTATCATCTGAAGAAATACACTATTTTGTGATGTTATCCTTAAATTAATATTTTTCGGATAAAGAATTATAGGATGAAAGAAAAGTCTAGGATAGAAATAGAAGAATAGAGAAAATGGGAGCATGGATATACTGCAGAAAATGGCCAAACAGGAAAAGTACTTGTGAGAGGTATTGAAGTACATAATTGATATCACATAGACCTCCAGGAAATTACAACTACTGGCATAAGAACAAACTATCTGAATAGTCTTTGCTAATACTGAGTCTTTTCTGCTTGCAAAAGAAGTAAGAATGGTAAGAAATTGGGACATTGTTCAGATAGGCTTGAATGCATTTATTCATTTACCTGTTGATGGGGTTTGGGGGTATTAATGAAGGATGTTAATAAGTAATAATGGGCATGTTAGGTAATCATAATCGATTTGTCCATTTGGTCTGAAGAAAATTTTGCCTACCTTCTTTTTTGTTGAGGGATTCATTTTTAATGTCATGTTGGATTCTATGGCTTACTGAATGTGTAATTGCCTATTTATGGATTCTGAAGAATTTTATAAAATGTATTTGCCAAACATTTTGAAAGCTTAGAACTTCTCCTAGGAAGAAGTTCTTTAGTGCTTAGTGCTGCCCTGACAAATATGGTAGCCACAGCCATGTGAATATCGAGCACTTGAAATGTGGCTAGGCTGGACTGAGATGTGCTGTCAGGGTAAAACACACACCAGATTTTGAAGACTTAGTAGGAAATAAAATTAAACATATCTAATTAATAACTTCTATATTGGTTAGACATTGAAATAATATTTTGTATATATTTTACATATAAGTATACATTAATGTGTATGTGTAATTAATATCTTCATATGAAATACTTCTCAATTACAGTTGGAAGAATGATGACTTTGTGGTGGAGAAATCTGGCACAAACTTGATCATGTGCCTCCTGCTGTGATGTCCTAGGAAGACCACAGCAGTATTTCTGTGGTTTTCTTGTGAAAGATACATGACCTAAGTCTGGATGTGGAAACACATCAGATGGAAAAAGGTGAACATATCCTTAATAAATGCTTATGCTCTTTAAAACTCTTAAGGTTATGAAAAATAGGGCAAAACAGAGGAACTGTTTGAAGTTGAAGGAGCTTAAGAGACATGACAATTAATGCAATGGGAACTCCTGGATTGGATCCTGGATTACAAAGTTCAAAAAAAATGTATTTAGGGCACAAATGAGAAAATTTGGATGAGATTATAGCTTCTGTTGATTGGACAGTAGTGTTGGGTGGATGCTGATATCCTGATATGGATGATTATGTTCTGGTTATGAGAACTTTTCCCAGATTCCATCGTTTGCCCAGTGGTTTCATGGACAATGTGGCGATGGTAGCAGGAGAAGATGCTACATGTTTCCAATAACATGAACTTCCCTGCAGCAGTGCTGCCTACTGCCCAGATGAGTGCCCTGACTGCTGACAATGAGCAATGCTGAGACCCTGGAAAGAGGAACTGCCTTGCCTAGACCAGACCGATTTCTGGTAATGTTGTAATAATATTTTCTCCTTTCCTTCATGGAAGTGGTAAAGAATTGCCATCATTGGAAAGATGCATATCGGAATATGGACTCCGCTTCATATGCTTCTCATAGCATCAAATTATTTACATTTGCTGAGTTCTTATTCTCTGCTATCAGACAACTACTACTGATGATGGAGCTTATTTTACAAAAAAAAGAAGTGATGTGATGGGCTTCAGCCCATATTTATTGGTCTTGTGACATCCCACATCACCCAGAGGAACATGACCTCACAAGAATCAGTTACTTCACCAACTGTGAGACCCTAAGGGGCTGGGTTTCTATCCTATGAGATGTGTTAGATGCCCTGACCCAAGAGCCCTCCTACCCAGAGTGCATGGTTCCATGTAGCAAGGATCATTGTGATGGTGGTGATGATGATGGTGAGGATGGTGATGGTGAAGGTGGAGGTGGTGATAATGAAGTGATAGTTACGTTGAGGATGATGAAGGTGATGATGATGGTGAGAATGGTAAAGGTGAACATGGTGATGGTGAGAATGGTGATGGTGGTGATTGTGATGGTGATGATAAGGATGGTGATGGCGAAGGTGGTGATGATAACAGCGATAGTTATGGTGAGGATAATGGTGATGATGATGAGGATGATGATGGTGAGAATGGTGATAGTGACGATGATAGTGATGGTAATGTTGATAATGATTATGATTATGAGGATGGGGAGGGTGACAATAATTATTATGGTGAGGATGGTGATGGTGAAGGTGGTGATAACGATAGTGATAGTTATGGTGAAGACGCTGGTGTTGATGATGGTGAGAATGGTGAGGGTAAGAATGGTGATGGCGATGATGATAGTGTTGGTGATTGTAAGGATGGTGATGGCGATCATGGTGATGATGATAATGGTGCTGACTGGGCTATTAGGTAACGGAGGCAGAAAAGTGGCAGTTTCTAGGAAGTATAGAGCCAGCTGGGAACTGCAAGGTAACCTTAGTGGGGGTGGAAGATGTCGGGCCTCTGCCTCATTTCTAGACATCTGGGGAAAGCTCACCCCTCACAGTAGTTCCAGGAACCCCTCCATCCAGCATTTCCTTCTCGCAATCAGCATGGAGCTTTTGGGGTGCAGAGAAGTGTCTTCTATTCACTGCACTCTGTGGGAAGGGAAAAGGGGGAGTGGTATTTATGAACCCAGTATAATACAGTAGGGTCTCATCTAATATATTTTGGGAGAATTTTCAGCTGAAGAGAGCAAGCCTCAGAGAAGTCAGGTAACTTTATCTTCAATAGCATCCAGTTGTGATTTATTGAGCAGTTACTATGTGCCAGGCAACATGCTGGGTGTTTCCTTATATGTTATCTCATGAAATCCTACAGCAACACAAGAAGACAGGCATAACTACCCCATTATTAAAACTGTGGTAAAATAAACTAAAATTTACTGTCTAACTATGTTTAAGTTTACATTTCAGTGGCACTACATTCACAATGTTGTGCAACCAATTTCAAGAATGCTTTTCATCTTGTAAAACTACAATTCTGTAACTCATTTAACAACAACTCCCCAATTACCACCCTCCCCAGGACCTGGTAGCCACCATTCTCCTGTCTGTCTCTATGGATTTGACTACTCTAGGTGCCTTGGAAAAGTGGAATAATACAGCATTTGCCTTTTTGGTCTGGCTTCTTTTGCTCAGCCTAATGTCCTCAAGGTTCATTCTTGATGCAGCAGGCATCAGAATCTCCTTCCTTTTCAAGGCTGAACACTATTCCACTGTATGCATAGACAGCATTTTGTCGATCCATCCATCCATCCATGGGCACTTGGGTTGCTTCCATCTTTTGGTTATTGTGGATGATGCTGCTCTGAACATGGTTGTGCAAGTATCTCTTCCAGGCTAGCCCCATTATACAGAAGAGCATAGAGAGATTCTGGGAGGAGGGATGACCTGCCCGGGGCCTTTGGTGAGGTCCTGGTGAAGGATCTCCCAGACCTCAAAGGCAGAGCTCCTCTCCTCACCTCACTGCCTTTCTCAGGACCTGCCTCCTGCCCCACCACACAGTGCCCACTCCCTGGTACTAGACTTGCTAAGGCCTCTTGATCCCTGAAAATTCAGGGACAGGAACTGGTGAGCACAACTACAGTCACTCACTTCTCTGTCCCCTACTGCAGATTCTGTGCCAAACAATACATGATAATGACCTGCTTTCCACTCTTTCACCAGATGTGGATGAGGCGCCTATTGCATGCCAGGCGTGTGTGGTCACTGGACGGAGACCCCTGTGAAATGAGAAGATGTGAGCTCCTCAAGGCCAGGGGCAGCCCTTTCACTTGCTGCTACCGTGTGAGGGATGGAGGGGAACCCTGAAGCATTGAAGAAGTGCATGAGTGACCTAGCTCAGATGACGATATCATAGTAACCCTGTTTATTATCACCTACCATGTGCCAGGCATTGTGCGAACTACTTTGCACACATTACCTGCTGTAAAGCTCAGAGACAACTGTAGGAGTGAATCTGTTATACCTCCCACTTTACAGGGAAACTGATGCCCAGAGAGGTGAACCAGTCCACCCCAGGCCTTTCAGCTAGTCTCTGGGATGCAAATCCAGGTGGTCTGACTCAGAGATCCCCTCATCCTCTTGGTTTTTGCCCCTGCAGCCCTCTGGCCTGTCCCCAGAGCCCTGTACCCTGGGCCACCCCGAAGATGACCTGGACATGGGCTTCAGCAAAGGCAGCAACCCCAGCACATCTCCATTTGATAGGGAGGAACCTCAGGCCCACCACAGGAGCCCTGGGCTGCAGGTAGTGTAGGTGCTGGCTGAACCACAATGCACCCATGTTGGAGGATGCACCCTAGGATGGGCAGCAGCAGGAGGTCTCCCTGCCCAATAGCTGGTAGTGGTACCTGAGAACAAAGGAGGAGAAGGAGGCTTTGAACACAGGTGTGGAGAAGCCCAAGGAGGAAGAATAAGACTTGGACTATGGACTGCTGGGTGGCCTCAAGGACCCCCTCCCAGAAAAGGAACTTTGAGACTCATACCCAGGGCTGAGATGAAAGTGCTCCCTATTTTCTATCCTGGAACTGCTGCAAACCTCAGTGTGACATCACAGGGCCTCATTTCCCTATTTGTAAAATGGGATTATATGGGGGTTCCAATGAGACACTGGACCGAGAGCATTTTGAGAATTGTAAAAAATGTACAGTGAGGGAATAATTATTATCAATGGACCATTGCTCTTCCAATAGTTAGTATTCTTTAGCAAATATTTGAAGGTAAAATATGATTTGTTGAGGAGGTTTGCAGCAGCTGAGACCCTCAAGAGTCTTTTCTGTCTCCGTTCCAAGCTGGCCTCTGACAGGGACCTTCTTGGTGCTACCCCTGGGACTCTCATCCTTTGTGCAGGCTTCTCAGGGTTCTTATTTCTATTGCATCTTGTGGTTCCCTAGTGGATGGCGTGCTCCATCTTCACTCAGAGCTAACTGCATCTCCTCCAGGCCCATGTCCCTTGTGCAGCACCCACTGCTCCCTCACCAGGATTCAAACCCTTCTGTGATTGACCTCTGCTGACCTCCTCATTCTTTCTGCTCCTCCAGTTCCATGCCTGTGCCCCTCAATCCCGTGGCTCACACTCTCACCCAAGCTGTTCTCCATCGGGATTTCCTTGGCTCCCTTTTCTGCTCGGCAAATTTGTGTTCATCCTTCCAAGCCCTGCACAGATGTCCTCCTCTCAAAGCTCTCCCTGAGGTCACACTGTCCAGGAACAAGGTAGTTCTTTCTCCTCTGCTGCCTCTGGGTTTTGTGCCTTTATCACTTTGGTGTGACTGCCTGCCTCTTGCTGAAGGGAGGCATTTTGGCTTTACTCACCTCAGTATCTCCTGGGTCCAGCTGGGTGTCTGGCCTGGCCCAGACTCGGTGCTCATCGAGGGTGTATAGAACTCACAAGGACCAAGGAATGTCTTGCAAATAATACCACCCTCCCACACTTCTCCAATGTTTACTTTCTAAGCTCCTTTATTCTTTGACATTCAAATTTCTAAGTGGCCTGTATGTATTTACAAAGCCTGGGAAAACGCCTTCAGAGGACAAACACACACCACCGGCAGAATGTATTTGCATTGACTAGGATTATGGATGAAATTCAGCTTTCTGGAAAATGAATCATTTGGCATTGGCTGAGTATCTACTCTGTGCCAGATACTAAGCTGTGATCTCTAGAAAGAGACATGAACTACTGACACAGTCCTTGACCCTGAAGATCTCAGAATCCAGTGAGCTTGACTTCTTGTAAGTTAGAGACAGAGTTCAGAACAGAAGCTCAGACAAGAGAAGAGAAGTAAAAGGGACACACCAGAGGCAGTGACAGCCACACAGCTGTCTGGGGACACTGAGTGCAGCAACAAATAGCTTAGGCTGACTTGGCAGCCCACGAAAGTATCACGGTTTGCAATTGCAGCATCTCACTGATGCTTTTGTTATGCTGATCTCTGCAAAGCCCCTCTGTGCCCCAGCCCAGGATGGTGGCAGCCATGCTGTGGAGAAAAGGGCAGTGACCAGGACCACAGACTCAGAGCTTGTACCCTGGACCACCTGGGAATGGGAGCCCTTCACATGTTCTCTGCCTCTGTGTTCAGGTTGGGGGTCCCGGCCAAGGAAGGGAGATGACCCCCATGCTGAGTCAAAAGGACACACTCTTGGGAACAGACTATCTCTTCTTTCTGGGTAATTTCTGCCTCTGCAGTGAATGGTGAAACCAGATACATCCTCTCTGTTGGTATGACACAAAGACAGGCGTTCCTGCTCATGGGCTGAATCTTAGTTGAGGGGAGGTGTAGCACACTCCTGTGCTCTGCTGACTAAGGCAGGGACACATGTCACCCCATCAGAATGACTGCCAGACCAATGGCTAAAATAAAATCATTTCCAATATTCAAAGGAGTCACCTTCATTCATCTACAAATATTTTTCCTTTTCTTTTTTTTTTTTTTTTTGAGATGGAGTCTTGCTCTGTCACCTAGGCTGGAGTGCAGTGGCATGATCTTGGCTCATCGCAACCTCCGACTCCTGGGTTCAAGCGATTCTTCTGCCTCAGCCTCCCGAGTAGCTGGGACTACAGGCGCCCACCACTACATCTGGCTAATTTTTGTATTTTGAGCTCCTGACCTTGTGATCCGCCCGCCTTGGCCTCCTAAAGTGCTGAGATTACAGGTGTGAACCACCGCGCCTGGCCCAAGTTTTTTTCCATAAAATGACCTATTGCACTCAGGGTCGGGTAAATGATGCATCATGCCTGCTGGCAACATGGGCCCTATCTGGAAAGTGAGTGCCCACCACCATGGCACAGTGCTGTGCAGTGCCTGTGTGGTGCTGAATCTCAGGAGCAGCCCCCATCCTGTGAACCACAACTACAGGGACCTTAGACATAAGCAAAGACCTCTGGTGGCCAGGCCTGCCAGCAAGCAGATGCTGACTCTGTCCCGGGGGTCTGCAGGGAGGTCGGGCCAGTGGAGAGGTGGCGAGACCCATGTGTGGTCTCCCCAACTCCCGCCCATGCTATGCAATGGGGGCGACCACACACCCGAACTTCCTGGGAGGGTCCTGGTGTGCCCACTGCCTCACAGAGTTATGAGGGGTACTGCCTCTCACATCTCACCGGTATCGCATTTGAAGGACAAATTATGTCTTCCCTTCTCCACCCTGCGGAACTCCGTTTCCTCATGTGCAAGTGGGGGATGATGTGCTTACATGGTTATGCAGTGGGGGTATCGATGGGATCCATCTGTCAATACCCTGCATCCAGTGACCACCTGGAGCACACCTGCAGCTCGCAAGCTGGGCTCCCTGCTGCAGGGAGGGGAGCAAGCACTGCCTGGAGCCAGGGAGCTTCTCTGAAGGAGGTGTTGGAAAGGATTTGTTCCAGAATTTGGGCTTGTATTGGAAGCTTGGGGGAGGGTTGAAAGAAGCCTTTGCTCCAGATTGGATGCTGTCAGAGGCAGGGTGGATTCTATCACCTGGCATCTTCCCCAATCTTACCTAGAAGGAAGGAAGACAAGACCAAAGCTAACGCTGCAATTGACAAGGAGGTAGTGGTCATGACATAGCCACAGGGGAGGGGGTGTGAGGTCATTTTTGTCCATGTTTTGCATGAGCTGAGCCATGATAGCTACCAAGTGACCTTGCTTTGTCTTGACCCATCATGGTCACAGAGCGACCTTGTCTGATGCTGACAACCTGTGCAGTTCAACAGGAGAACACCAACGCCTTGCCAGCAGTGGTTGCTGTCCTCCTGAGGCCTCACTGCTCCTCCTCTGGGACCGACTGCTGACCGTGGGAGGTGTGGAGTGGGAGGGGAATATGCTGTGGGTTTTTTTTTGCAGAGCAAGGGCAGAGGACTCTGATGCCTTCAGCTCTGGCCATCCTGAGTGCTGTGATCTGCTTCCCCTGCTTCCTACACCTCCCGCAATCCCACCACACTGCTGGAGTCACTGCCAACTCATAGTGCCTTCTAAGGGCCCCAGTGTCTCCGGGACACCCCCTCTACCCTGGGAGGGAAGCAAAGTGCTCACGAATGTCCCAGGTGGAGGTGCTGAAAGAGTGTGGAGGTGGCTTCTTGAGTGTCAAAGTCTGGGATTCCAGCTTTCAGCCTCAGGCTCCACGTGTGTGTGCTGAAGTGGAATTTTCTGCTCTCATTCACTCTCCTGCCTGGTCAGAGGAACTTGGGGAGTTCCTCTCTAGGAGAGGGAAAGGCCCTGGTGAGGTGGCCTTGCCCTGAACTGGGAAGCAATGGGCACGGGAAAGCAGGGTCCTGGGCTCTGCCTACTGCTTGCTGACAGCTTGGGCACAGCACTGCCCTCCCTGGGCTCCTGTCTCTTTTCTCTGTATGATTAGGTGGAGGTGGATGGGATTCTGCTTCTACTCCCAGTCCTTGGGCACCATGTCAGGTACTCACACACTTATGACCCCATCTGGTCCTTGGAACAGCACTGGGGGATGGATCTGTCAATCTCACGCTGGAAATGTTTGTTCTAAATCCCACACTCTGAAGTCAGAAAGACCTGGGTTTCCCTCAGGCACTGACGGTTGCTTGCTATGTGACCTTGGACAAGTCACTGCCCTTCTCTGAGCCTCAACACCCACATTTACACAGGGGAAGAATAATACCTCCCTCTTGGGCTGCTGTGAAGCAGAGCTAATGGGTACATTGCCTCAGGCACATTGCAGGTGCTCAAAGTGTTGGTCTTTCCTTCCCTTTCTAGGTCTCCATTTCCTCATCTACACAGTGGGGAGCAACTCTGTCCTGATTATAAGGAATACAATAGGTGAATGCACTCAGCAAGCCTGCGGACAGGGATGCATAGAGAAGCTTCTTGCAAAGGTGAAGAATGCCTGCTCTGAGCCCCGCGCTGAGTGACAGGTGAGAGGACAGCAAGCCCAGCGACTGAGGCCTATAAAATGCCCCCTGCAGAGAGGGAGGAGGAGCAGTGTTCTAAGGTGGGTGGTTGGCAGCATCCCCAGTGCTTGCAGGAGGAGCAGGACTGCTTGTGCTTGCTCAGGTTGGTGGTAGGTTAGGTTCTTAGGCATCTACTGGGTATCAGATGCTGCACAGGCATCATCTCCATGAATTTAATCTTTCCATCATACCTGAGAGGTGGGCATTACAGGGGCATAGTGGGATTGAAACACAGGTCCCCTGAGCCTGTGCCTTTTCTACAAGGCAACTTGGTTCACATGTAATAATAGGACCCAAAAATACACCTGCTATGCTGTGCTCACCAAATTTCAAAACATCCTTGTGACCTGCGAGGTTGCTATACTGTCTTCATTTTATGGATGAGAAAACTGAGGCTCAGAGAGGCTGAATAGTGTGTTCATCCCTCCAAAGAACTAAAGGGAAGAGGGGTGCTATAGCTGTGGGGCCTTCTATTCCTGGCAGGAAGTGTGCAGTACCCCAGGCCATTCTGACCCTACTGCAGGCAGGAGAAAAGGCACATCAACAAATCCAGCAGCAAGCTTCCACTGAGGGCCTCCCTGGCCTTTCCTTGCACTAGTGCTGAGGGAGAAACAGCCTTGTTCCTTCACATAACATGGCTTCCTGACGCCCCCAGGATAAAGGTCAGAGTCCTCAGGTCTGTGTTTGAGACTCTTCATGGTCTGGTCCCATCTGCATTTCCAGCCAAATTCTCCACTACGGCCCCCAGTGCAGCAGCCCTGGCCATCTGTCCCATCCCACCATCCTGCCTTGGCTCAAACTGTTCCCTCTGTCCCATGCTATTCACACATAGAACAAGGAGAAGCTTGATAGAGGCTAGCCTGAATATTCCATTTGAGAGCATTTTCAGCTTCTGGAAACAGACATTTCACCCAAAATTCCAGATTCCCTGCTTCTCTGAAAATACATACATACATGCATACATACATACATACATACATACATACATAAATCTGCTCTTACTCTGCACTATTCTGTTTCTTGAGACAGAGTTTCACTCTTGTTGCCAGGCTGGAGTGCAGTGGTGTGATCTCCATTCACCACAACCTCTGCCACCCGGGTTCAAGCGAGTCTCCTGCCTCAGCCTCCTGAGTAGCTGGGATTTACAGGCATGAACCACCATAGCCGGCTAATTTTCATGAACTTTTTTTTAGTAGAGATGGAGTTTCACGATGTTGGTCAGGCTGGTCTCCAACTCCTGACCTTGGGTAATCCACCAGCCTCGGCCTCCCAAAGTGCTGGGATTACAGGTGTCAGTCACCTCACTTGTCCAGTCTGCACTATTCCTTAGTGTCAGACTATTTGAGCCAAACAATGTCTTTCTCATTTGGACGTGACCTTCAGGGTCTAATTTTTGTATTTTTAGTATAGACCAGGTTTTTTTTTTTTTTTTGACAGAGTTTCACTCTTGTCACCCAGGCCCAATGGTGCAATGGCATGATCTCAGCTCAATGCAACCTCCGCCTCCTGGGTTCAAGGGATTCTTCTGCCTCAGCCTCCCGAGTAGCTGGGATTACAGGCACCTGCCACCACACCCGGCTAATTTTTTGTATTTTTATTAGAAACAGGGTTTTGCCATGTTGGACAGACTGGTCTCGAACTCCTGACCTTAGGTGATATACTCTCCTCAGCCTCCCAAAGTGTGGAATTACAGGCATAGGCCAGAGCCGGGCCTCACCTGGCTAATTCTTTGTATATTTGAAGAGACAGCGTTTCACCATGTTGGCCAGGATGGTCTTGATCTCCGGAATTTGTGATCCACTGGCCTCAGCCTCCCAAAGAACTGGGATTAGAGGTGTGAGCCACTGCACCCGGCCTCAATGTAGCTTATTATCAAAGTATTTACATAGAAAAATTAATCAAAGGGCACAAGCATTTCAATACTTAGGTTAAGATGAAATCTGTGCCCGGAAGAGTGCCAGACACACATGAAATGTTTTGTGCATGAAGCAACCACAACTTAAAATGATTTTCTGTTATTCGTTTTGGTATGTTATTTTGGGAATGTGATTAATCACCTATGTCAAGGACGTTGGGAAGAATTTCCAGATATTCTGATATGCATGACATCTTAATCATACAATATGAAGCAAGGCAATCTTAGGAAATTAGGTATCACTGCCAAGGACCTTTACAATTGAAGATAAATTAAAATTACTATTAAATTTATAACAGTCAGATGGGTTGGCAGGCAAGATGTGTCATTATTTTCTCAGCGTTTTTTCTTTTCCTTGATTCAATAAAACAAACTTAAACGCCAGCTATCTGCAGAACCCTCACTAGACTATATTTAATGATATGTGAAACACAGCCTGCGCACTCACAGATCCTTGCCACGTCCCGTTCCCATCCTCTCAAAACCTGAGTTACCCTGTGGCTAGATTTCTCAAGAAAATGAAAGAGAGAGACGAATGAGAACCATCTTCTTTCAGGTCGCTCCGCACTGCTCCTGCGGGTAGACAATGACCTCTCCGGTGAGGCTTTTATCCTTGACTGTGGGGTGGAGGCCTTAATCCGAGAAAAGAGGCCTCTCAGGGTGAGGAGATGATTTAAATTCTTACTAGAGAGATGTAGCTCCCCACTTCATCCGGACCTTCACAAACCTAAACTGGAGCCGCCGGAAAAATGACTGACAACCGGCCACACAAGCCAGGCAGAGACGCGGGGAGAGCCTTGTGGAGGCACATTGGCTGGGGTGACTAAAGCTCTGGTGCTGGAAGTCAGGCTGCTGCTCCTTTAAACAATGGCAACTGTGCTGTAGCAGAGGGGCTCCTATTGAAGCCTCCGCAGCGACTGGATCCGGGGTCCAGTTTGGGGCAGCCTGGGAGAGGGTGCCGCGAGTGTCCTGTCCCAGGGCCAAACCCCCAGGAGTCCTGTCCTCCGGACCTCCTTAAGGCGACTTCCACCGAGGGAGGGGGAGCTTCAGGACGCCTGCTGTGTTCTGGGGACTCCCGTTCAGATCCGATTTTGGCCCCCTCCCAGTGAGATAGGATGGGCTCACCACATCTGGTGAGGCAGGCAGGGCCTCGCTGCAGCGCAGAATGATCCCATAGGTCTCAAGGCGTAGCGTCAGCTGAAACTTCACTGATCCATCAGCCCTCTGCCTACCTCCTCCTTCGAAAGAGCAGTGGCCTGCTCCGCTTCTAAAAGCCCTGGGGCTCCGGAAAGCCGACCGCGCTTTACAGGACACGTGCAGGCAGGAACAGGGGCGAATCCGAGGTGGAGACCATGTGACCACGCGTGGCACTGGCGTATCCCACAGCAGATGGTGTGAACGTGTGTCACCGGAGGCATACCGGGAGACGGCGAAACAAACGGTGGTGTCCAGGCATGTGCCAGTGGAAGGGGGGAAGAAGTGACCTTTCGGTCAATGCCAAGGGAAATCAAAGAACACCTGGGACTCGGTGGGTGGGGGGCCTGTGCCTGACCCAAGCCAGGTTTTCCAATGCCTATCAGAGGAGCAAAGAATCTTCTGCAGAATTCGCCCCGCCCCCAACCCTCCTCCTCCCTGGTAGCCCTGACGCAACTTCCCCTGCACCCAGCCCCAGCCCCAGCCCCAGCCCCAGCCCCAGACACAGACCCAGCCCCAGCCCCAGCCCCAGCCCAGTCCCTCTGGTTCCCTGACATTCGTTTGGGCCACGAGATCAAGGGAGTCAGTCCACCCAGGAGCAGAGGAGAGGATGTCCCTCCAGAATGAGACAGGAAGTGCAGAGGAAATGCGACACCACCTGTCCTAGAAGACAAGGCCAGTCACGGTCGCCTAGCGCTCATTCTAGGCAATCCACCCACCCATGAGGGGAAACATGGAGAACAAGGAAGCTTCCCTGTCTGAGACACGTATGGAAGCCAAGAAATCCAGGGTCATGAGACCTGCCCAATGAAGCAGAAAGACGTTTGGAGAGAGATACCATCATGACACGGATCTGCAGGAAGTGTGTCCCTGACGGACTGGGAAGTCATCTTTGTTGAAGACATTGGGCCAGAGCGAGAGGCATCCAGGCCCCTGAGAAACAGGTGAGGCAGAGCAAGAGGGAGGATAGAGCAGAGGCCAGAGCCCCGGCAGGATACAGCGCCGTGCCACCACCACGGGCATAAGGGGAGGGCTTCCAAAAGGGTGGCTTGTCCAGAGAGGCCAGCGTTCCAGTGACAGTGACAGGGATTGTTGCCATCTCCCATTCCCGGCTGCTTCTTCTACACGGTATGGTGGTGTGGCTTCATTTCTCAGAGAAGAGCCGTGAAAAGGTACAACCATCTTCTCTGATGTGGTCCTGCTTCCCTACTGCGGGACAAAGAGCTCCTGTGGGGCTCTTTTCCTTGGTTGCTGTGTGGTCATGTTGATCTTAGAAAAGAGGCAGCTCATGATGGGGATGAGATTTCAATTGCTCCGGGACCGATGCATCTCCTCACGTGGGCCAGGCCTTCACACACCCAAAGCGGATCCGCGGCGGCGAAAACGATTGACAGCCGGCCTCATGACCCAGGCAGAGACGCAGAAAGAGGCTCAGCAAAGACAGGCCGACATGCCAGAAATCGCCTTGTGCTGCACAGGGCACATTCAGCCAAAGACACACACGCAGAGGGGCACGCACACACTAACCGACAGAGAGAGGGAAAGAAAGACACAGAGACTGAGAGACAGAGAGAGAAGAGAGGATGGGAGACACACACACACGCGCGCACACATACACGCACACACACACACACAGAAACAGAGTCATACAGCAGAGGCATGGAAACACACCCCCCCAGGCAACCCCTGAGGCTGCGGGGTTCTGCTCTCGACGAGAACGACCCTGGGGTGAGAGAAGAGCCCAGGGGCACGCAGGCCGACCTGTCCTCGAGATGACGGCGGCACGACTTTTGGGGAGAATCACCCCAACAGCGTCCGGGCAGGCCTGAGGCTGGGATGCCGTGCTGCTTCCCCCGGACTCCGCCTGGGGTTTCCTCATCCTGGTCGGCCCTTTGCGACTCCTGGCATCCGGAGACGTTCCCGTCGACCCCGTGGAGAGGTCAGACCGGAGCCTCAGAGCCCCGCCACCCAAGCACTGCCACGGAGGGCTCCTGCTCTGCCAAGCCTCAGGGACGGGTTTCTAAGACAACCGTGGGAAGCACTGTGACGGCAGAAGCCGCTCGCGCCTCGCGCATGCGCATTGGCTGGACCGACTCGCGCTCCGCTCCTGGCAGTCAGGCTGCGTCCCCTTTAAATAATGCCCCCGCTGCGCGGCTGCAGCGAGGCTCCTGCTGCAGCCGAGGCGGCGTGTGGATACGGGGTCCAGCTTGGGACGCCGTGGGAGATGGGGCCGCCGGTGTCCTGTCTCAGGGCCAAACCCCCAGGAGTCCCACCCTCAGGATCTCCTTGAGCCGACTTCCACGGAGGGAAGGGGAGCTTCAGGACGCCTGCTGTGTTCTGGGGACTCCCGTTCAGATCCGATTTTGGCCCCCTCCCAGTGAGATAGGCTGGGCTCACCACATCTGGTGAGGCAGGCAGGGCCTCGCTGCAGCGCAGAATGATCCCATAGGTCTCAAGGCGTAGCGTCAGCTGAAACTTCACTGATCCATCAGCCCTCTGCCTCCCTCCTCCTTCGAAAGAGCAGTGGCCTGCTCCGCTTCTAAAAGCCCTGGGGCTCCGGAAAGCCGACCGCGCTTTACAGGACACGTGCAGGCAGGAACAGGGGCGAATCCGAGGTGGAGACCATGTGACCACGCGTGGCACTGGCGTATCCCACAGCAGATGGTGTGAACGTGTGTCACCGGAGGCATACCGGGAGACGGCGAAACAAACGGTGGTGTCCAGGCATGTGCCAGTGGAAGGGGGGAAGAAGTGACCTTTCGGTCAATGCCAAGGGAAATCAAAGAACACCTGGGACTCGGTGGGTGGGGGGCCTGTGCCTGACCCAAGCCAGGTTTTCCAATGCCTATCAGAGGAGCAAAGAATCTTCTGCAGAATTCGCCCCGCCCCCAACCCTCCTCCTCCCTGGTAGCCCTGACGCAACTTCCCCTGCACCCAGCCCCAGCCCCAGCCCCAGCCCCAGCCCCAGACACAGACCCAGCCCCAGCCCCAGCCCCAGCCCAGTCCCTCTGGTTCCCTGACATTCGTTTGGGCCACGAGATCAAGGGAGTCAGTCCACCCAGGAGCAGAGGAGAGGATGTCCCTCCAGAATGAGACAGGAAGTGCAGCGGAAATGCGACACCACCTGTCCTAGAAGACAAGGCCAGTCACGGTCGCCTAGCGCTCATTCTAGGCAATCCACCCACCCATGAGGGGAAACATGGAGAACAAGGAAGCTTCCCTGTCTGAGACACGTATGGAAGCCAAGAAATCCAGGGTCATGAGACCTGCCCAATGAAGCAGAAAGACGTTTGGAGAGAGATACCATCATGACACGGATCTGCAGGAAGTGTGTCCCTGACGGACTGGGAAGTCATCTTTGTTGAAGACATTGGGCCAGAGCGAGAGGCATCCAGGCCCCTGAGAAACAGGTGAGGCAGAGCAAGAGGGAGGATAGAGCAGAGGCCAGAGCCCCGGCAGGATACAGCGCCGTGCCACCACCACGGGCATAAGGGGAGGGCTTCCAAAAGGGTGGCTTGTCCAGAGAGGCCAGCGTTCCAGTGACAGTGACAGGGATTGTTGCCATCTCCCATTCCCGGCTGCTTCTTCTACACGGTATGGTGGTGTGGCTTCATTTCTCAGAGAAGAGCCGTGAAAAGGTACAACCATCTTCTCTGATGTGGTCCTGCTTCCCTACTGCGGGACAAAGAGCTCCTGTGGGGCTCTTTTCCTTGGTTGCTGTGTGGTCATGTTGATCTTAGAAAAGAGGCAGCTCATGATGGGGATGAGATTTCAATTGCTCCGGGACCGATGCATCTCCTCACGTGGGCCAGGCCTTCACACACCCAAAGCGGATCCGCGGCGGCGAAAACGATTGACAGCCGGCCTCATGACCCAGGCAGAGACGCAGAAAGAGGCTCAGCAAAGACAGGCCGACATGCCAGAAATCGCCTTGTGCTGCACAGGGCACATTCAGCCAAAGACACACACGCAGAGGGGCACGCACACACTAACCGACAGAGAGAGGGAAAGAAAGACACAGAGACTGAGAGACAGAGAGAGAAGAGAGGATGGGAGACACGCACACACGCGCGCACACATACACGCACACACACACACACAGAAACAGAGTCATACAGCAGAGGCATGGAAACACACCCCCCCAGGCAACCCCTGAGGCTGCGGGGTTCTGCTCTCGACGAGAACGACCCTGGGGTGAGAGAAGAGCCCAGGGGCACGCAGGCCGACCTGTCCTCGAGATGACGGCGGCACGACTTTTGGGGAGACTCACCCCAACAGCGTCCGGGCAGGCCTGAGGCTGGGATGCCGTGCTGCTTCCCCCGGACTCCGCCTGGGGTTTCCTCATCCTGGTCGGCCCTTTGCGACTCCTGGCATCCGGAGACGTTCCCGTCGACCCCGTGGAGAGGTCAGACCGGAGCCTCAGAGCCCCGCCACCCAAGCACTGCCACGGAGGGCTCCTGCTCTGCCAAGCCTCAGGGACGGGTTTCTAAGACAACCGTGGGAAGCACTGTGACGGCAGAAGCCGCTCGCGCCTCGCGCATGCGCATTGGCTGGACCGACTCGCGCTCCGCTCCTGGCAGTCAGGCTGCGTCCCCTTTAAATAATGCCCCCGCTGCGCGGCTGCAGCGAGGCTCCTGCTGCAGCCGCGGCGGCGTGTGGATACGGGGTCCAGCTTGGGACGCCGTGGGAGATGGGGCCGCCGGTGCCCTGTCTCAGGGCCAAACCCCCAGGAGTCCCACCCTCAGGATCTCCTTGAGCCGACTTCCACGGAGGGAAGGGGAGCTTCAGGACGCCTGCTGTGTTCTGGGGACTCCCGTTCAGATCCGATTTTGGCCCCCTCCCAGTGAGATAGGATGGGCTCACCACATCTGGTGAGGCAGGCAGGGCCTCGCTGCAGCGCAGAATGATCCCATAGGTCTCAAGGCGTAGCGTCAGCTGAAACTTCACTGATCCATCAGCCCTCTGCCTCCCTCCTCCTTCGAAAGAGCAGTGGCCTGCTCCGCTTCTAAAAGCCCTGGGGCTCCGGAAAGCCGACCGCGCTTTACAGGACACGTGCAGGCAGGAACAGGGGCGAATCCGAGGTGGAGACCATGTGACCACGCGTGGCACTGGCGTATCCCACAGCAGATGGTGTGAACGTGTGTCACCAGAGGCATACCGGGAGACGGCGAAACAAACGGTGGTGTCCAGGCATGTGCCAGTGGAAGGGGGGAAGAAGTGACCTTTCGGTCAATGCCAAGGGAAATCAAAGAACACCTGGGACTCGGTGGCTGGGGGGGCTGTGCCTGACCCAAGCCAGGTTTTCCAATGCCTATCAGAGGAGCAAAGAATCTTCTGCAGAATTCGCCCCGCCCCCAACCCTCCTCCTCCCTGGTAGCCCTGACGCAACTTCCCCTGCACCCAGCCCCAGCCCCAGCCCCAGCCCCAGCCCCAGACACAGACCCAGCCCCAGCCCCAGCCCCAGCCCAGTCCCTGTGGTTCCCTGACATTCGTTTGGGCCACAAGATCAAGGGAGTCAGTCCACCCAGGAGCAGAGGAGAGGATGTCCCTCCAGAATGAGACAGGAAGTGCAGAGGAAATGCGACACCACCTGTCCTAGAAGACAAGGCCAGTCACGGTCGCCTAGCGCTCATTCTAGGCAATCCACCCACCCATGAGGGGAAACATGGAGAACAAGGAAGCTTCCCTGTCTGAGACACGTATGGAAGCCAAGAAATCCAGGGTCATGAGACCTGCCCAATGAAGCAGAAAGACGTTTGGAGAGAGATACCATCATGACACGGATCTGCAGGAAGTGTGTCCCTGACGGACTGGGAAGTCATCTTTGTTGAAGACATTGGGCCAGAGCGAGAGGCATCCAGGCCCCTGAGAAACAGGTGAGGCAGAGCAAGAGGGAGGATAGAGCAGAGGCCAGAGCCCCGGCAGGATACAGCGCCGTGCCACCACCACGGGCATAAGGGGAGGGCTTCCAAAAGGGTGGCTTGTCCAGAGAGGCCAGCGTTCCAGTGACAGTGACAGGGATTGTTGCCATCTCCCATTCCCGGCTGCTTCTTCTACACGGTATGGTGGTGTGGCTTCATTTCTCAGAGAAGAGCCGTGAAAAGGTACAACCATCTTCTCTGATGTGGTCCTGCTTCCCTACTGCGGGACAAAGAGCTCCTGTGGGGCTCTTTTCCTTGGTTGCTGTGTGGTCATGTTGATCTTAGAAAAGAGGCAGCTCATGATGGGGATGAGATTTCAATTGCTCCGGGACCGATGCATCTCCTCACGTGGGCCAGGCCTTCACACACCCAAAGCGGATCCGCGGCGGGGAAAACGATTGACAGCCGGCCTCATGACCCAGGCAGAGACGCAGAAAGAGGCTCAGCAAAGACAGGCCGACATGCCAGAAATCGCCTTGTGCTGCACAGGGCACATTCAGCCAAAGACACACACGCAGAGGGGCACGCACACACTAACCGACAGAGAGTGGGAAAGAAAGACACAGAGACTGAGAGACAGAGAGAGAAGAGAGGATGGGAGACACGCACACACGCGCGCACACATACACGCACACACACACACACAGAAACAGAGTCATACAGCAGAGGCATGGAAACACACCCCCCCAGGCAACCCCTGAGGCTGCGGGGTTCTGCTCTCGACGAGAACGACCCTGGGGTGAGAGAAGAGCCCAGGGGCACGCAGGCCGACCTGTCCTCGAGATGACGGCGGCACGACTTTTGGGGAGACTCACCCCAACAGCGTCCGGGCAGGCCTGAGGCTGGGATGCCGTGCTGCTTCCCCCGGACTCCGCCTGGGGTTTCCTCATCCTGGTCGGCCCTTTGCGACTCCTGGCATCCGGAGACGTTCCCGTCGACCCCGTGGAGAGGTCAGACCGGAGCCTCAGAGCCCCGCCACCCAAGCACTGCCACGGAGGGCTCCTGCTCTGCCAAGCCTCAGGGACGGGTTTCTAAGACAACCGTGGGAAGCACTGTGACGGCAGAAGCCGCTCGCGCCTCGCGCATGCGCATTGGCTGGACCGACTCGCGCTCCGCTCCTGGCAGTCAGGCTGCGTCCCCTTTAAATAATGCCCCCGCTGCGCGGCTGCAGCGAGGCTCCTGCTGCAGCCGCGGCGGCGTGTGGATACGGGGTCCAGCTTGGGACGCCGTGGGAGATGGGGCCGCCGGTGCCCTGTCTCAGGGTCAAACCCCCAGGAGTCCCGCCCTCAGGATCTCCTTGAGCCGACTTCCACGGAGGGAAGGGGAGCTTCAGGACGCCTGCTGTGTTCTGGGGACTCCCGTTCAGATCCGATTTTGGCCCCCTCCCAGTGAGATAGGCTGGGCTCACCACATCTGGTGAGGCAGGCAGGGCCTCGCTGCAGCGCAGAATGATCCCATAGGTCTCAAGGCGTAGCGTCAGCTGAAACTTCACTGATCCATCAGCCCTCTGCCTCCCTCCTCCTTCGAAAGAGCAGTGGCCTGCTCCGCTTCTAAAAGCCCTGGGGCTCCGGAAAGCCGACCGCGCTTTACAGGACACGTGCAGGCAGGAACAGGGGCGAATCCGAGGTGGAGACCATGTGACCACGCGTGGCACTGGCGTATCCCACAGCAGATGGTGTGAACGTGTGTCACCGGAGGCATACCGGGAGACGGCGAAACAAACGGTGGTGTCCAGGCATGTGCCAGTGGAAGGGGGGAAGAAGTGACCTTTCGGTCAATGCCAAGGGAAATCAAAGGACACCTGGGACTCGGTGGGTGGGGGGCCTGTGCCTGACCCAAGCCAGGTTTTCCAATGCCTATCAGAGGAGCAAAGAATCTTCTGCAGAATTCGCCCCGCCCCCAACCCTCCTCCTCCCTGGTAGCCCTGACGCAACTTCCCCTGCACCCAGCCCCAGCCCCAGCCCCAGCCCCAGCCCCAGCCCCAGACACAGACCCAGCCCCAGCCCCAGCCCCAGCCCAGTCCCTCTGGTTCCCTGACATTCGTTTGGGCCACAAGATCAAGGGAGTCAGTCCACCCAGGAGCAGAGGAGAGGATGTCCCTCCAGAATGAGACAGGAAGTGCAGAGGAAATGCGACACCACCTGTCCTAGAAGACAAGGCCAGTCACGGTCGCCTAGCGCTCATTCTAGGCAATCCACCCACCCATGAGGGGAAACATGGAGAACAAGGAAGCTTCCCTGTCTGAGACACGTATGGAAGCCAAGAAATCCAGGGTCATGAGACCTGCCCAATGAAGCAGAAAGACGTTTGGAGAGAGATACCATCATGACACGGATCTGCAGGAAGTGTGTCCCTGACGGACTGGGAAGTCATCTTTGTTGAAGACATTGGGCCAGAGCGAGAGGCATCCAGGCCCCTGAGAAACAGGTGAGGCAGAGCAAGAGGGAGGATAGAGCAGAGGCCAGAGCCCCGGCAGGATACAGCGCCGTGCCACCACCACGGGCATAAGGGGAGGGCTTCCAAAAGGGTGGCTTGTCCAGAGAGGCCAGCGTTCCAGTGACAGTGACAGGGATTGTTGCCATCTCCCATTCCCGGCTGCTTCTTCTACACGGTATGGTGGTGTGGCTTCATTTCTCAGAGAAGAGCCGTGAAAAGGTACAACCATCTTCTCTGATGTGGTCCTGCTTCCCTACTGCGGGACAAAGAGCTCCTGTGGGGCTCTTTTCCTTGGTTGCTGTGTGGTCATCTTGATCTTAGAAAAGAGGCAGCTCATGATGGGGATGAGATTTCAATTGCTCCGGGACCGATGCATCTCCTCACGTGGGCCAGGCCTTCACACACCCAAAGCGGATCCGCGGCGGCGAAAACGATTGACAGCCGGCCTCATGACCCAGGCAGAGACGCAGAAAGAGGCTCAGCAAAGACAGGCCGACATGCCAGAAATCGCCTTGTGCTGCACAGGGCACATTCAGCCAAAGACACACACGCAGAGGGGCACGCACACACTAACCGACAGAGAGAGGGAAAGAAAGACACAGAGACTGAGAGACAGAGAGAGAAGAGAGGATGGGAGACACGCACACACGCGCGCACACATACACGCACACACACACACACAGAAACAGAGTCATACAGCAGAGGCATGGAAACACACCCCCCCCCAGGCAACCCCTGAGGCTGCGGGGTTCTGCTCTCGACGAGAACGACCCTGGGGTGAGAGAAGAGCCCAGGGGCACGCAGGCCGACCTGTCCTCGAGATGACGGCGGCACGACTTTTGGGGAGACTCACCCCAACAGCGTCCGGGCAGGCCTGAGGCTGGGATGCCGTGCTGCTTCCCCCGGACTCCGCCTGGGGTTTCCTCATCCTGGTCGGCCCTTTGCGACTCCTGGCATCCGGAGACGTTCCCGTCGACCCCGTGGAGAGGTCAGACCGGAGCCTCAGAGCCCCGCCACCCAAGCACTGCCACGGAGGACTCCTGCTCTGCCAAGCCTCAGGGACGGGTTTCTAAGACAACCGTGGGAAGCACTGTGACGGCAGAAGCCGCTCGCGCCTCGCGCATGCGCATTGGCTGGACCGACTCGCGCTCCGCTCCTGGCAGTCAGGCTGCGTCCCCTTTAAATAATGCCCCCGCTGCGCGGCTGCAGCGAGGCTCCTGCTGCAGCCGCGGCGGCGTGTGGATACGGGGTCCAGCTTGGGACGCCGTGGGAGATGGGGCCGCCGGTGCCCTGTCTCAGGGCCAAACCCCCAGGAGTCCCGCCCTCAGGATCTCCTTGAGCCGACTTCCACGGAGGGAAGGGGAGCTTCAGGACGCCTGCTGTGTTCTGGGGACTCCCGTTCAGATCCGATTTTGGCCCCCTCCCAGTGAGATAGGATGGGCTCACCACATCTGGTGAGGCAGGCAGGGCCTCGCTGCAGCGCAGAATGATCCCATAGGTCTCAAGGCGTAGCGTCAGCTGAAACTTCACTGATCCATCAGCCCTCTGCCTCCCTCCTCCTTCGAAAGAGCAGTGGCCTGCTCCGCTTCTAAAAGCCCTGGGGCTCCGGAAAGCCGACCGCGCTTTACAGGACACGTGCAGGCAGGAACAGGGGCGAATCCGAGGTGGAGACCATGTGACCACGCGTGGCACTGGCGTATCCCACAGCAGATGGTGTGAACGTGTGTCACCGGAGGCATACCGGGAGACGGCGAAACAAACGGTGGTGTCCAGGCATGTGCCAGTGGAAGGGGGGAAGAAGTGACCTTTCGGTCAATGCCAAGGGAAATCAAAGAACACCTGGGACTCGGTGGGTGGGGGGCCTGTGCCTGACCCAAGCCAGGTTTTCCAATGCCTATCAGAGGAGCAAAGAATCTTCTGCAGAATTCGCCCCGCCCCCAACCCTCCTCCTCCCTGGTAGCCCTGACGCAACTTCCCCTGCACCCAGCCCCAGCCCCAGCCCCAGCCCCAGCCCCAGACACAGACCCAGCCCCAGCCCCAGCCCCAGCCCAGTCCCTCTGGTTCCCTGACATTCGTTTGGGCCACGAGATCAAGGGAGTCAGTCCACCCAGGAGCAGAGGAGAGGATGTCCCTCCAGAATGAGACAGGAAGTGCAGCGGAAATGCGACACCACCTGTCCTAGAAGACAAGGCCAGTCACGGTCGCCTAGCGCTCATTCTAGGCAATCCACCCACCCATGAGGGGAAACATGGAGAACAAGGAAGCTTCCCTGTCTGAGACACGTATGGAAGCCAAGAAATCCAGGGTCATGAGACCTGCCCAATGAAGCAGAAAGACGTTTGGAGAGAGATACCATCATGACACGGATCTGCAGGAAGTGTGTCCCTGACGGACTGGGAAGTCATCTTTGTTGAAGACATTGGGCCAGAGCGAGAGGCATCCAGGCCCCTGAGAAACAGGTGAGGCAGAGCAAGAGGGAGGATAGAGCAGAGGCCAGAGCCCCGGCAGGATACAGCGCCGTGCCACCACCACGGGCATAAGGGGAGGGCTTCCAAAAGGGTGGCTTGTCCAGAGAGGCCAGCGTTCCAGTGACAGTGACAGGGATTGTTGCCATCTCCCATTCCCGGCTGCTTCTTCTACACGGTATGGTGGTGTGGCTTCATTTCTCAGAGAAGAGCCGTGAAAAGGTACAACCATCTTCTCTGATGTGGTCCTGCTTCCCTACTGCGGGACAAAGAGCTCCTGTGGGGCTCTTTTCCTTGGTTGCTGTGTGGTCATGTTGATCTTAGAAAAGAGGCAGCTCATGATGGGGATGAGATTTCAATTGCTCCGGGACCGATGCATCTCCTCACGTGGGCCAGGCCTTCACACACCCAAAGCGGATCCGCGGCGGCGAAAACGATTGACAGCCGGCCTCATGACCCAGGCAGAGACGCAGAAAGAGGCTCAGCAAAGACAGGCCGACATGCCAGAAATCGCCTTGTGCTGCACAGGGCACATTCAGCCAAAGACACACACGCAGAGGGGCACGCACACACTAACCGACAGAGAGAGGGAAAGAAAGACACAGAGACTGAGAGACAGAGAGAGAAGAGAGGATGGGAGACACGCACACACGCGCGCACACATACACGCACACACACACACACAGAAACAGAGTCATACAGCAGAGGCATGGAAACACACCCCCCCAGGCAACCCCTGAGGCTGCGGGGTTCTGCTCTCGACGAGAACGACCCTGGGGTGAGAGAAGAGCCCAGGGGCACGCAGGCCGACCTGTCCTCGAGATGACGGCGGCACGACTTTTGGGGAGACTCACCCCAACAGCGTCCGGGCAGGCCTGAGGCTGGGATGCCGTGCTGCTTCCCCCGGACTCCGCCTGGGGTTTCCTCATCCTGGTCGGCCCTTTGCGACTCCTGGCATCCGGAGACGTTCCCGTCGACCCCGTGGAGAGGTCAGACCGGAGCCTCAGAGCCCCGCCACCCAAGCACTGCCACGGAGGGCTCCTGCTCTGCCAAGCCTCAGGGACGGGTTTCTAAGACAACCGTGGGAAGCACTGTGACGGCAGAAGCCGCTCGCGCCTCGCGCATGCGCATTGGCTGGACCGACTCGCGCTCCGCTCCTGGCAGTCAGGCTGCGTCCCCTTTAAATAATGCCCCCGCTGCGCGGCTGCAGCGAGGCTCCTGCTGCAGCCGCGGCGGCGTGTGGATACGGGGTCCAGCTTGGGACGCCGTGGGAGATGGGGCCGCCGGTGCCCTGTCTCAGGGCCAAACCCCCAGGAGTCCCGCCCTCAGGATCTCCTTGAGCCGACTTCCACGGAGGGAAGGGGAGCTTCAGGACGCCTGCTGTGTTCTGGGGACTCCCGTTCAGATCCGATTTTGGCCCCGTCCCAGTGAGATAGGCTGGGCTCACCACATCTGGTGAGGCAGGCAGGGCCTCGCTGCAGCGCAGAATGATCCCATAGGTCTCAAGGCGTAGCGTCAGCTGAAACTTCACTGATCCATCAGCCCTCTGCCTCCCTCCTCCTTCGAAAGAGCAGTGGCCTGCTCCGCTTCTAAAAGCCCTGGGGCTCCGGAAAGCCGACCGCGCTTTACAGGACACGTGCAGGCAGGAACAGGGGCGAATCCGAGGTGGAGACCATGTGACCACGCGTGGCACTGGCGTATCCCACAGCAGATGGTGTGAACGTGTGTCACCGGAGGCATACCGGGAGACGGCGAAACAAACGGTGGTGTCCAGGCATGTGCCAGTGGAAGGGGGGAAGAAGTGACCTTTCGGTCAATGCCAAGGGAAATCAAAGGACACCTGGGACTCGGTGGGTGGGGGGCCTGTGCCTGACCCAAGCCAGGTTTTCCAATGCCTATCAGAGGAGCAAAGAATCTTCTGCAGAATTCGCCCCGCCCCCAACCCTCCTCCTCCCTGGTAGCCCTGACGCAACTTCCCCTGCACCCAGCCCCAGCCCCAGCCCCAGCCCCAGCCCCAGCCCCAGACACAGACCCAGCCCCAGCCCCAGGCCCAGCCCAGTCCCTCTGGTTCCCTGACATTCGTTTGGGCCACAAGATCAAGGGAGTCAGTCCACCCAGGAGCAGAGGAGAGGATGTCCCTCCAGAATGAGACAGGAAGTGCAGAGGAAATGCGACACCACCTGTCCTAGAAGACAAGGCCAGTCACGGTCGCCTAGCGCTCATTCTAGGCAGTCCACCCACCCATGAGGGGAAACATGGAGAACAAGGAAGCTTCCCTGTCTGAGACACGTATGGAAGCCAAGAAATCCAGGGTCATGAGACCTGCCCAATGAAGCAGAAAGACGTTTGGAGAGAGATACCATCATGACACGGATCTGCAGGAAGTGTGTCCCTGACGGACTGGGAAGTCATCTTTGTTGAAGACATTGGGCCAGAGCGAGAGGCATCCAGGCCCCTGAGAAACAGGTGAGGCAGAGCAAGAGGGAGGATAGAGCAGAGGCCAGAGCCCCGGCAGGATACAGCGCCGTGCCACCACCACGGGCATAAGGGGAGGGCTTCCAAAAGGGTGGCTTGTCCAGAGAGGCCAGCGTTCCAGTGACAGTGACAGGGATTGTTGCCATCTCCCATTCCCGGCTGCTTCTTCTACACGGTATGGTGGTGTGGCTTCATTTCTCAGAGAAGAGCCGTGAAAAGGTACAACCATCTTCTCTGATGTGGTCCTGCTTCCCTACTGCGGGACAAAGAGCTCCTGTGGGGCTCTTTTCCTTGGTTGCTGTGTGGTCATGTTGATCTTAGAAAAGAGGCAGCTCATGATGGGGATGAGATTTCAATTGCTCCGGGACCGATGCATCTCCTCACGTGGGCCAGGCCTTCACACACCCAAAGCGGATCCGCGGCGGCGAAAACGATTGACAGCCGGCCTCATGACCCAGGCAGAGACGCAGAAAGAGGCTCAGCAAAGACAGGCCGACATGCCAGAAATCGCCTTGTGCTGCACAGGGCACATTCAGCCAAAGACACACACGCAGAGGGGCACGCACACACTAACCGACAGAGAGAGGGAAAGAAAGACACAGAGACTGAGAGACAGAGAGAGAAGAGAGGATGGGAGACACGCACACACGCGCGCACACATACACGCACACACACACACACAGAAACAGAGTCATACAGCAGAGGCATGGAAACACACCCCCCCCAGGCAACCCCTGAGGCTGCGGGGTTCTGCTCTCGACGAGAACGACCCTGGGGTGAGAGAAGAGCCCAGGGGCACGCAGGCCGACCTGTCCTCGAGATGACGGCGGCACGACTTTTGGGGAGACTCACCCCAACAGCGTCCGGGCAGGCCTGAGGCTGGGATGCCGTGCTGCTTCCCCCGGACTCCGCCTGGGGTTTCCTCATCCTGGTCGGCCCTTTGCGACTCCTGGCATCCGGAGACGTTCCCGTCGACCCCGTGGAGAGGTCAGAGCGGAGCCTCAGAGCCCCGCCACCCAAGCACTGCCACGGAGGGCTCCTGCTCTGCCAAGCCTCAGGGACCGGTTTCTAAGACAACCGTGGGAAGCACTGTGACGGCAGAAGCCGCTCGCGCCTCGCGCATGCGCATTGGCTGGACCGACTCGCGCTCCGCTCCTGGCAGTCAGGCTGCGTCCCCTTTAAATAATGCCCCCGCTGCGCGGCTGCAGCGAGGCTCCTGCTGCAGCCGCGGCGGCGTGTGGATACGGGGTCCAGCTTGGGACGCCGTGGGAGATGGGGCCGCCGGTGCCCTGTCTCAGGGCCAAACCCCCAGGAGTCCCACCCTCAGGATCTCCTTGAGCCGACTTCCACGGAGGGAAGGGGAGCTTCAGGACGCCTGCTGTGTTCTGGGGACTCCCGTTCAGATCCGATTTTGGCCCCCTCCCAGTGAGATAGGATGGGCTCACCACATCTGGTGAGGCAGGCAGGGCCTCGCTGCAGCGCAGAATGATCCCATAGGTCTCAAGGCGTAGCGTCAGCTGAAACTTCACTGATCCATCAGCCCTCTGCCTCCCTCCTCCTTCGAAAGAGCAGTGGCCTGCTCCGCTTCTAAAAGCCCTGGGGCTCCGGAAAGCCGACCGCGCTTTACAGGACACGTGCGGGCAGGAACAGGGGCGAATCCGAGGTGGAGACCATGTGACCACGCGTGGCACTGGCGTATCCCACAGCAGATGGTGTGAACGTGTGTCACCAGAGGCATACCGGGAGACGGCGAAACAAACGGTGGTGTCCACGCATGTGCCAGTGGAAGGGGGGAAGAAGTGACCTTTCGGTCAATGCCAAGGGAAATCAAAGAACACCTGGGACTCGGTGGGTGGGGGGCCTGTGCCTGACCCAAGCCAGGTTTTCCAATGCCTATCAGAGGAGCAAAGAATCTTCTGCAGAATTCGCCCCGCCCCCAACCCTCCTCCTCCCTGGTAGCCCTGACGCAACTTCC
This sequence comes from Pongo pygmaeus, assembly GCF_028885625.2. Lineage (NCBI taxonomy): Eukaryota > Metazoa > Chordata > Mammalia > Primates > Hominidae > Pongo > Pongo pygmaeus. The sequence goes on along the minus strand of NC_072392.2, from coordinate 30,276,003 downwards.
CCTGCACCCAGCCCTAGCCCCAGCCCCAGCCCCAGCCCCAGACACAGACCCAGCCCCAGCCCCAGCCCCAGCCCAGTCCCTCTGGTTCCCTGACATTCGTTTGGGCCACAAGATCAAGGGAGTCAGTCCACCCAGGAGCAGAGGAGAGGATGTCCCTCCAGAATGAGACAGGAAGTGCAGAGGAAATGCGACACCACCTGTCCTAGAAGACAAGGCCAGTCACGGTCGCCTAGCGCTCATTCTAGGCAATCCACCCACCCATGAGGGGAAACATGGAGAACAAGGAAGCTTCCCTGTCTGAGACACGTATGGAAGCCAAGAAATCCAGGGTCATGAGACCTGCCCAATGAAGCAGAAAGACGTTTGGAGAGAGATACCATCATGACACGGATCTGCAGGAAGTGTGTCCCTGACGGACTGGGAAGTCATCTTTGTTGAAGACATTGGGCCAGAGCGAGAGGCATCCAGGCCCCTGAGAAACAGGTGAGGCAGAGCAAGAGGGAGGATAGAGCAGAGGCCAGAGCCCCGGCAGGATACAGCGCCGTGCCACCACCACGGGCATAAGGGGAGGGCTTCCAAAAGGGTGGCTTGTCCAGAGAGGCCAGCGTTCCAGTGACAGTGACAGGGATTGTTGCCATCTCCCATTCCCGGCTGCTTCTTCTACACGGTATGGTGGTGTGGCTTCATTTCTCAGAGAAGAGCCGTGAAAAGGTACAACCATCTTCTCTGATGTGGTCCTGCTTCCCTACTGCGGGACAAAGAGCTCCTGTGGGGCTCTTTTCCTTGGTTGCTGTGTGGTCATGTTGATCTTAGAAAAGAGGCAGCTCATGATGGGGATGAGATTTCAATTGCTCCGGGACCGATGCATCTCCTCACGTGGGCCAGGCCTTCACACACCCAAAGCGGATCCGCGGCGGCGAAAACGATTGACAGCCGGCCTCATGACCCAGGCAGAGACGCAGAAAGAGGCTCAGCAAAGACAGGCCGACATGCCAGAAATCGCCTTGTGCTGCACAGGGCACATTCAGCCAAAGACACACACGCAGAGGGGTACGCACACACTAACCGACAGAGAGAGGGAAAGAAAGACACAGAGACTGAGAGACAGAGAGAGAAGAGAGGATGGGAGACACGCACACACGCGCGCACACATACACGCACACACACACACACAGAAACAGAGTCATACAGCAGAGGCATGGAAACACACCCCCCCCAGGCAACCCCTGAGGCTGCGGGGTTCTGCTCTCGACGAGAACGACCCTGGGGTGAGAGAAGAGCCCAGGGGCACGCAGGCCGACCTGTCCTCGAGATGACGGCGGCACGACTTTTGGGGAGACTCACCCCAACAGCGTCCGGGCAGGCCTGAGGCTGGGATGCCGTGCTGCTTCCCCCGGACTCCGCCTGGGGTTTCCTCATCCTGGTCGGCCCTTTGCGACTCCTGGCATCCGGAGACGTTCCCGTCGACCCCGTGGAGAGGTCAGACCGGAGCCTCAGAGCCCCGCCACCCAAGCACTGCCACGGAGGGCTCCTGCTCTGCCAAGCCTCAGGGACGGGTTTCTAAGACAACCGTGGGAAGCACTGTGACGGCAGAAGCCGCTCGCGCCTCGCGCATGCGCATTGGCTGGACCGACTCGCGCTCCGCTCCTGGCAGTCAGGCTGCGTCCCCTTTAAATAATGCCCCCGCTGCGCGGCTGCAGCGAGGCTCCTGCTGCAGCCGCGGCGGCGTGTGGATACGGGGTCCAGCTTGGGACGCCGTGGGAGATGGGGCCGCCGGTGCCCTGTCTCAGGGCCAAACCCCCAGGAGTCCCGCCCTCAGGATCTCCTTGAGCCGACTTCCACGGAGGGAAGGGGAGCTTCAGGACGCCTGCTGTGTTCTGGGGACTCCCGTTCAGATCCGATTTTGGCCCCCTCCCAGTGAGATAGGATGGGCTCACCACATCTGGTGAGGCAGGCAGGGCCTCGCTGCAGCGCAGAATGATCCCATAGGTCTCAAGGCGTAGCGTCAGCTGAAACTTCACTGATCCATCAGCCCTCTGCCTCCCTCCTCCTTCGAAAGAGCAGTGGCCTGCTCCGCTTCTAAAAGCCCTGGGGCTCCGGAAAGCCGACCGCGCTTTACAGGACACGTGCAGGCAGGAACAGGGGCGAATCCGAGGTGGAGACCATGTGACCACGCGTGGCACTGGCGTATCCCACAGCAGATGGTGTGAACGTGTGTCACCGGAGGCATACCGGGAGACGGCGAAACAAACGGTGGTGTCCAGGCATGTGCCAGTGGAAGGGGGGAAGAAGTGACCTTTCGGTCAATGCCAAGGGAAATCAAAGGACACCTGGGACTCGGTGGGTGGGGGGCCTGTGCCTGACCCAAGCCAGGTTTTCCAATGCCTATCAGAGGAGCAAAGAATCTTCTGCAGAATTCGCTCCGCCCCCAACCCTCCTCCTCCCTGGTAGCCCTGACGCAACTTCCCCTGCACCCAGCCCCAGCCCCAGCCCCAGCCCCAGCCCCAGCCCCAGACACAGACCCAGCCCCAGCCCCAGCCCCAGCCCAGTCCCTCTGGTTCCCTGACATTCGTTTGGGCCACAAGATCAAGGGAGTCAGTCCACCCAGGAGCAGAGGAGAGGATGTCCCTCCAGAATGAGACAGGAAGTGCAGAGGAAATGCGACACCACCTGTCCTAGAAGACAAGGCCAGTCACGGTCGCCTAGCGCTCATTCTAGGCAGTCCACCCACCCATGAGGGGAAACATGGAGAACAAGGAAGCTTCCCTGTCTGAGACACGTATGGAAGCCAAGAAATCCAGGGTCATGAGACCTGCCCAATGAAGCAGAAAGACGTTTGGAGAGAGATACCATCATGACACGGATCTGCAGGAAGTGTGTCCCTGACGGACTGGGAAGTCATCTTTGTTGAAGACATTGGGCCAGAGCGAGAGGCATCCAGGCCCCTGAGAAACAGGTGAGGCAGAGCAAGAGGGAGGATAGGGCAGAGGCCAGAGCCCCGGCAGGATACAGCGCCGTGCCACCACCACGGGCATAAGGGGAGGGCTTCCAAAAGGGTGGCTTGTCCAGAGAGGCCAGCGTTCCAGTGACAGTGACAGGGATTGTTGCCATCTCCCATTCCCGGCTGCTTCTTCTACACGGTATGGTGGTGTGGCTTCATTTCTCAGAGAAGAGCCGTGAAAAGGTACAACCATCTTCTCTGATGTGGTCCTGCTTCCCTACTGCGGGACAAAGAGCTCCTGTGGGGCTCTTTTCCTTGGTTGCTGTGTGGTCATGTTGATCTTAGAAAAGAGGCAGCTCATGATGGGGATGAGATTTCAATTGCTCCGGGACCGATGCATCTCCTCACGTGGGCCAGGCCTTCACACACCCAAAGCGGATCCGCGGCGGCGAAAACGATTGACAGCCGGCCTCATGACCCAGGCAGAGACGCAGAAAGAGGCTCAGCAAAGACAGGCCGACATGCCAGAAATCGCCTTGTGCTGCACAGGGCACATTCAGCCAAAGACACACACGCAGAGGGGCACGCACACACTAACCGACAGAGAGAGGGAAAGAAAGACACAGAGACTGAGAGACAGAGAGAGAAGAGAGGATGGGAGACACGCACACACGCGCGCACACATACACGCACACACACACACACAGAAACAGAGTCATACAGCAGAGGCATGGAAACACACCCCCCCCCAGGCAACCCCTGAGGCTGCGGGGTTCTGCTCTCGACGAGAACGACCCTGGGGTGAGAGAAGAGCCCAGGGGCACGCAGGCCGACCTGTCCTCGAGATGACGGCGGCACGACTTTTGGGGAGACTCACCCCAACAGCGTCCGGGCAGGCCTGAGGCTGGGATGCGGTGCTGCTTCCCCCGGACTCCGCCTGGGGTTTCCTCATCCTGGTCGGCCCTTTGCGACTCCTGGCATCCGGAGACGTTCCCGTCGACCCCGTGGAGAGGTCAGACCGGAGCCTCAGAGCCCCGCCACCCAAGCACTGCCACGGAGGACTCCTGCTCTGCCAAGCCTCAGGGACGGGTTTCTAAGACAACCGTGGGAAGCACTGTGACGGCAGAAGCCTCTCGCGCCTCGCGCATGCGCATTGGCTGGACCGACTCGCGCTCCGCTCCTGGCAGTCAGGCTGCGTCCCCTTTAAATAATGCCCCCGCTGCGCGGCTGCAGCGAGGCTCCTGCTGCAGCCGCGGCGGCGTGTGGATACGGGGTCCAGCTTGGGACGCCGTGGGAGATGGGGCCGCCGGTGCCCTGTCTCAGGGCCAAACCCCCAGGAGTCCTGCCCTCAGGATCTCCTTGAGCCGACTTCCACGGAGGGAAGGGGAGCTTCAGGACGCCTGCTGTGTTCTGGGGACTCCCGTTCAGATCCGATTTTGGCCCCCTCCCAGTGAGATAGGCTGGGCTCACCACATCTGGTGAGGCAGGCAGGGCCTCGCTGCAGCGCAGAATGATCCCATAGGTCTCAAGGCGTAGCGTCAGCTGAAACTTCACTGATCCATCAGCCCTCTGCCTCCCTCCTCCTTCGAAAGAGCAGTGGCCTGCTCCGCTTCTAAAAGCCCTGGGGCTCCGGAAAGCCGACCGCGCTTTACAGGACACGTGCAGGCAGGAACAGGGGCGAATCCGAGGTGGAGACCATGTGACCACGCGTGGCACTGGCGTATCCCACAGCAGATGGTGTGAACGTGTGTCACCGGAGGCATACCGGGAGACGGCGAAACAAACGGTGGTGTCCAGGCATGTGCCAGTGGAAGGGGGGAAGAAGTGACCTTTCGGTCAATGCCAAGGGAAATCAAAGGACACCTGGGACTCGGTGGGTGGGGGGCCTGTGCCTGACCCAAGCCAGGTTTTCCAATGCCTATCAGAGGAGCAAAGAATCTTCTGCAGAATTCGCCCCGCCCCCAACCCTCCTCCTCCCTGGTAGCCCTGACGCAACTTCCCCTGCACCCAGCCCCAGCCCCAGCCCCAGCCCCAGCCCCAGCCCCAGCCCCAGACACAGACCCAGCCCCAGCCCCAGCCCCAGCCCAGTCCCTCTGGTTCCCTGACATTCGTTTGGGCCACAAGATCAAGGGAGTCAGTCCACCCAGGAGCAGAGGAGAGGATGTCCCTCCAGAATGAGACAGGAAGTGCAGAGGAAATGCGACACCACCTGTCCTAGAAGACAAGGCCAGTCACGGTCGCCTAGCGCTCATTCTAGGCAGTCCACCCACCCATGAGGGGAAACATGGAGAACAAGGAAGCTTCCCTGTCTGAGACACGTATGGAAGCCAAGAAATCCAGGGTCATGAGACCTGCCCAATGAAGCAGAAAGACGTTTGGAGAGAGATACCATCATGACACGGATCTGCAGGAAGTGTGTCCCTGACGGACTGGGAAGTCATCTTTGTTGAAGACATTGGGCCAGAGCGAGAGGCATCCAGGCCCCTGAGAAACAGGTGAGGCAGAGCAAGAGGGAGGATAGAGCAGAGGCCAGAGCCCCGGCAGGATACAGCGCCGTGCCACCACCACGGGCATAAGGGGAGGGCTTCCAAAAGGGTGGCTTGTCCAGAGAGGCCAGCGTTCCAGTGACAGTGACAGGGATTGTTGCCATCTCCCATTCCCGGCTGCTTCTTCTACACGGTATGGTGGTGTGGCTTCATTTCTCAGAGAAGAGCCGTGAAAAGGTACAACCATCTTCTCTGATGTGGTCCTGCTTCCCTACTGCGGGACAAAGAGCTCCTGTGGGGCTCTTTTCCTTGGTTGCTGTGTGGTCATCTTGATCTTAGAAAAGAGGCAGCTCATGATGGGGATGAGATTTCAATTGCTCCGGGACCGATGCATCTCCTCACGTGGGCCAGGCCTTCACACACCCAAAGCGGATCCGCGGCGGCGAAAACGATTGACAGCCGGCCTCATGACCCAGGCAGAGACGCAGAAAGAGGCTCAACAAAGACAGGCCGACATGCCAGAAATCGCCTTGTGCTGCACAGGGCACATTCAGCCAAAGACACACACGCAGAGGGGCACGCACACACTAACCGACAGAGAGAGGGAAAGAAAGACACAGAGACTGAGAGACAGAGAGAGAAGAGAGGATGGGAGACACGCACACACGCGCGCACACATACACGCACACACACACACACAGAAACAGAGTCATACAGCAGAGGCATGGAAACACACCCCCCCAGGCAACCCCTGAGGCTGCGGGGTTCTGCTCTCGACGAGAACGACCCTGGGGTGAGAGAAGAGCCCAGGGGCACGCAGGCCGACCTGTCCTCGAGATGACGGCGGCACGACTTTTGGGGAGACTCACCCCAACAGCGTCCGGGCAGGCCTGAGGCTGGGATGCCGTGCTGCTTCCCCCGGACTCCGCCTGGGGTTTCCTCATCCTGGTCGGCCCTTTGCGACTCCTGGCATCCGGAGACGTTCCCGTCGACCCCGTGGAGAGGTCAGACCGGAGCCTCAGAGCCCCGCCACCCAAGCACTGCCACGGAGGGCTCCTGCTCTGCCAAGCCTCAGGGACGGGTTTCTAAGACAACCGTGGGAAGCACTGTGACGGCAGAAGCCGCTCGCGCCTCGCGCATGCGCATTGGCTGGACCGACTCGCGCTCCGCTCCTGGCAGTCAGGCTGCGTCCCCTTTAAATAATGCCCCCGCTGCGCGGCTGCAGCGAGGCTCCTGCTGCAGCCGCGGCGGCGTGTGGATACGGGGTCCAGCTTGGGACGCCGTGGGAGATGGGGCCGCCGGTGCCCTGTCTCAGGGCCAAACCCCCAGGAGTCCCGCCCTCAGGATCTCCTTGAGCCGACTTCCACGGAGGGAAGGGGAGCTTCAGGACGCCTGCTGTGTTCTGGGGACTCCCGTTCAGATCCGATTTTGGCCCCGTCCCAGTGAGATAGGCTGGGCTCACCACATCTGGTGAGGCAGGCAGGGCCTCGCTGCAGCGCAGAATGATCCCATAGGTCTCAAGGCGTAGCGTCAGCTGAAACTTCACTGATCCATCAGCCCTCTGCCTCCCTCCTCCTTCGAAAGAGCAGTGGCCTGCTCCGCTTCTAAAAGCCCTGGGGCTCCGGAAAGCCGACCGCGCTTTACAGGACACGTGCAGGCAGGAACAGGGGCGAATCCGAGGTGGAGACCATGTGACCACGCGTGGCACTGGCGTATCCCACAGCAGATGGTGTGAACGTGTGTCACCGGAGGCATACCGGGAGACGGCGAAACAAACGGTGGTGTCCAGGCATGTGCCAGTGGAAGGGGGGAAGAAGTGACCTTTCGGTCAATGCCAAGGGAAATCAAAGGACACCTGGGACTCGGTGGGTGGGGGGCCTGTGCCTGACCCAAGCCAGGTTTTCCAATGCCTATCAGAGGAGCAAAGAATCTTCTGCAGAATTCGCCCCGCCCCCAACCCTCCTCCTCCCTGGTAGCCCTGACGCAACTTCCCCTGCACCCAGCCCCAGCCCCAGCCCCAGCCCCAGCCCCAGCCCCAGACACAGACCCAGCCCCAGCCCCAGGCCCAGCCCAGTCCCTCTGGTTCCCTGACATTCGTTTGGGCCACAAGATCAAGGGAGTCAGTCCACCCAGGAGCAGAGGAGAGGATGTCCCTCCAGAATGAGACAGGAAGTGCAGAGGAAATGCGACACCACCTGTCCTAGAAGACAAGGCCAGTCACGGTCGCCTAGCGCTCATTCTAGGCAGTCCACCCACCCATGAGGGGAAACATGGAGAACAAGGAAGCTTCCCTGTCTGAGACACGTATGGAAGCCAAGAAATCCAGGGTCATGAGACCTGCCCAATGAAGCAGAAAGACGTTTGGAGAGAGATACCATCATGACACGGATCTGCAGGAAGTGTGTCCCTGACGGACTGGGAAGTCATCTTTGTTGAAGACATTGGGCCAGAGCGAGAGGCATCCAGGCCCCTGAGAAACAGGTGAGGCAGAGCAAGAGGGAGGATAGAGCAGAGGCCAGAGCCCCGGCAGGATACAGCGCCGTGCCACCACCACGGGCATAAGGGGAGGGCTTCCAAAAGGGTGGCTTGTCCAGAGAGGCCAGCGTTCCAGTGACAGTGACAGGGATTGTTGCCATCTCCCATTCCCGGCTGCTTCTTCTACACGGTATGGTGGTGTGGCTTCATTTCTCAGAGAAGAGCCGTGAAAAGGTACAACCATCTTCTCTGATGTGGTCCTGCTTCCCTACTGCGGGACAAAGAGCTCCTGTGGGGCTCTTTTCCTTGGTTGCTGTGTGGTCATGTTGATCTTAGAAAAGAGGCAGCTCATGATGGGGATGAGATTTCAATTGCTCCGGGACCGATGCATCTCCTCACGTGGGCCAGGCCTTCACACACCCAAAGCGGATCCGCGGCGGCGAAAACGATTGACAGCCGGCCTCATGACCCAGGCAGAGACGCAGAAAGAGGCTCAGCAAAGACAGGCCGACATGCCAGAAATCGCCTTGTGCTGCACAGGGCACATTCAGCCAAAGACACACACGCAGAGGGGCACGCACACACTAACCGACAGAGAGAGGGAAAGAAAGACACAGAGACTGAGAGACAGAGAGAGAAGAGAGGATGGGAGACACGCACACACGCGCGCACACATACACGCACACACACACACACAGAAACAGAGTCATACAGCAGAGGCATGGAAACACACCCCCCCCAGGCAACCCCTGAGGCTGCGGGGTTCTGCTCTCGACGAGAACGACCCTGGGGTGAGAGAAGAGCCCAGGGGCACGCAGGCCGACCTGTCCTCGAGATGACGGCGGCACGACTTTTGGGGAGACTCACCCCAACAGCGTCCGGGCAGGCCTGAGGCTGGGATGCCGTGCTGCTTCCCCCGGACTCCGCCTGGGGTTTCCTCATCCTGGTCGGCCCTTTGCGACTCCTGGCATCCGGAGACGTTCCCGTCGACCCCGTGGAGAGGTCAGAGCGGAGCCTCAGAGCCCCGCCACCCAAGCACTGCCACGGAGGGCTCCTGCTCTGCCAAGCCTCAGGGACCGGTTTCTAAGACAACCGTGGGAAGCACTGTGACGGCAGAAGCCGCTCGCGCCTCGCGCATGCGCATTGGCTGGACCGACTCGCGCTCCGCTCCTGGCAGTCAGGCTGCGTCCCCTTTAAATAATGCCCCCGCTGCGCGGCTGCAGCGAGGCTCCTGCTGCAGCCGCGGCGGCGTGTGGATACGGGGTCCAGCTTGGGACGCCGTGGGAGATGGGGCCGCCGGTGCCCTGTCTCAGGGCCAAACCCCCAGGAGTCCCACCCTCAGGATCTCCTTGAGCCGACTTCCACGGAGGGAAGGGGAGCTTCAGGACGCCTGCTGTGTTCTGGGGACTCCCGTTCAGATCCGATTTTGGCCCCCTCCCAGTGAGATAGGATGGGCTCACCACATCTGGTGAGGCAGGCAGGGCCTCGCTGCAGCGCAGAATGATCCCATAGGTCTCAAGGCGTAGCGTCAGCTGAAACTTCACTGATCCATCAGCCCTCTGCCTCCCTCCTCCTTCGAAAGAGCAGTGGCCTGCTCCGCTTCTAAAAGCCCTGGGGCTCCGGAAAGCCGACCGCGCTTTACAGGACACGTGCGGGCAGGAACAGGGGCGAATCCGAGGTGGAGACCATGTGACCACGCGTGGCACTGGCGTATCCCACAGCAGATGGTGTGAACGTGTGTCACCAGAGGCATACCGGGAGACGGCGAAACAAACGGTGGTGTCCACGCATGTGCCAGTGGAAGGGGGAAAGAAGTGACCTTTCGGTCAATGCCAAGGGAAATCAAAGAACACCTGGGACTCGGTGGGTGGGGGGCCTGTGCCTGACCCAAGCCAGGTTTTCCAATGCCTATCAGAGGAGCAAAGAATCTTCTGCAGAATTCGCCCCGCCCCCAACCCTCCTCCTCCCTGGTAGCCCTGACGCAACTTCCCCTGCACCCAGCCCTAGCCCCAGCCCCAGCCCCAGCCCCAGACACAGACCCAGCCCCAGCCCCAGCCCCAGCCCAGTCCCTCTGGTTCCCTGACATTCGTTTGGGCCACAAGATCAAGGGAGTCAGTCCACCCAGGAGCAGAGGAGAGGATGTCCCTCCAGAATGAGACAGGAAGTGCAGAGGAAATGCGACACCACCTGTCCTAGAAGACAAGGCCAGTCACGGTCGCCTAGCGCTCATCCTAGGCAATCCACCCACCCATGAGGGGAAACATGGAGAACAAGGAAGCTTCCCTGTCTGAGACACGTATGGAAGCCAAGAAATCCAGGGTCATGAGACCTGCCCAATGAAGCAGAAAGACGTTTGGAGAGAGATACCATCATGACACGGATCTGCAGGAAGTGTGTCCCTGACGGACTGGGAAGTCATCTTTGTTGAAGACATTGGGCCAGAGCGAGAGGCATCCAGGCCCCTGAGAAACAGGTGAGGCAGAGCAAGAGGGAGGATAGAGCAGAGGCCAGAGCCCCGGCAGGATACAGCGCCGTGCCACCACCACGGGCATAAGGGGAGGGCTTCCAAAAGGGTGGCTTGTCCAGAGAGGCCAGCGTTCCAGTGACAGTGACAGGGATTGTTGCCATCTCCCATTCCCGGCTGCTTCTTCTACACGGTATGGTGGTGTGGCTTCATTTCTCAGAGAAGAGCCGTGAAAAGGTACAACCATCTTCTCTGATGTGGTCCTGCTTCCCTACTGCGGGACAAAGAGCTCCTGTGGGGCTCTTTTCCTTGGTTGCTGTGTGGTCATGTTGATCTTAGAAAAGAGGCAGCTCATGATGGGGATGAGATTTCAATTGCTCCGGGACCGATGCATCTCCTCACGTGGGCCAGGCCTTCACACACCCAAAGCGGATCCGCGGCGGCGAAAACGATTGACAGCCGGCCTCATGACCCAGGCAGAGACGCAGAAAGAGGCTCAGCAAAGACAGGCCGACATGCCAGAAATCGCCTTGTGCTGCACAGGGCACATTCAGCCAAAGACACACACGCAGAGGGGTACGCACACACTAACCGACAGAGAGAGGGAAAGAAAGACACAGAGACTGAGAGACAGAGAGAGAAGAGAGGATGGGAGACACGCACACACGCGCGCACACATACACGCACACACACACACACAGAAACAGAGTCATACAGCAGAGGCATGGAAACACACCCCCCCCAGGCAACCCCTGAGGCTGCGGGGTTCTGCTCTCGACGAGAACGACCCTGGGGTGAGAGAAGAGCCCAGGGGCACGCAGGCCGACCTGTCCTCGAGATGACGGCGGCACGACTTTTGGGGAGACTCACCCCAACAGCGTCCGGGCAGGCCTGAGGCTGGGATGCCGTGCTGCTTCCCCCGGACTCCGCCTGGGGTTTCCTCATCCTGGTCGGCCCTTTGCGACTCCTGGCATCCGGAGACGTTCCCGTCGACCCCGTGGAGAGGTCAGACCGGAGCCTCAGAGCCCCGCCACCCAAGCACTGCCACGGAGGGCTCCTGCTCTGCCAAGCCTCAGGGACGGGTTTCTAAGACAACCGTGGGAAGCACTGTGACGGCAGAAGCCGCTCGCGCCTCGCGCATGCGCATTGGCTGGACCGACTCGCGCTCCGCTCCTGGCAGTCAGGCTGCGTCCCCTTTAAATAATGCCCCCGCTGCGCGGCTGCAGCGAGGCTCCTGCTGCAGCCGCGGCGGCGTGTGGATACGGGGTCCAGCTTGGGACGCCGTGGGAGATGGGGCCGCCGGTGCCCTGTCTCAGGGCCAAACCCCCAGGAGTCCCGCCCTCAGGATCTCCTTGAGCCGACTTCCACGGAGGGAAGGGGAGCTTCAGGACGCCTGCTGTGTTCTGGGGACTCCCGTTCAGATCCGATTTTGGCCCCCTCCCAGTGAGATAGGATGGGCTCACCACATCTGGTGAGGCAGGCAGGGCCTCGCTGCAGCGCAGAATGATCCCATAGGTCTCAAGGCGTAGCGTCAGCTGAAACTTCACTGATCCATCAGCCCTCTGCCTCCCTCCTCCTTCGAAAGAGCAGTGGCCTGCTCCGCTTCTAAAAGCCCTGGGGCTCCGGAAAGCCGACCGCGCTTTACAGGACACGTGCAGGCAGGAACAGGGGCGAATCCGAGGTGGAGACCATGTGACCACGCGTGGCACTGGCGTATCCCACAGCAGATGGTGTGAACGTGTGTCACCGGAGGCATACCGGGAGACGGCGAAACAAACGGTGGTGTCCAGGCATGTGCCAGTGGAAGGGGGGAAGAAGTGACCTTTCGGTCAATGCCAAGGGAAATCAAAGGACACCTGGGACTCGGTGGGTGGGGGGCCTGTGCCTGACCCAAGCCAGGTTTTCCAATGCCTATCAGAGGAGCAAAGAATCTTCTGCAGAATTCGCTCCGCCCCCAACCCTCCTCCTCCCTGGTAGCCCTGACGCAACTTCCCCTGCACCCAGCCCCAGCCCCAGCCCCAGCCCCAGCCCCAGCCCCAGACACAGACCCAGCCCCAGCCCCAGCCCCAGCCCAGTCCCTCTGGTTCCCTGACATTCGTTTGGGCCACAAGATCAAGGGAGTCAGTCCACCCAGGAGCAGAGGAGAGGATGTCCCTCCAGAATGAGACAGGAAGTGCAGAGGAAATGCGACACCACCTGTGCTAGAAGACAAGGCCAGTCACGGTCGCCTAGCGCTCATTCTAGGCAGTCCACCCACCCATGAGGGGAAACATGGAGAACAAGGAAGCTTCCCTGTCTGAGACACGTATGGAAGCCAAGAAATCCAGGGTCATGAGACCTGCCCAATGAAGCAGAAAGACGTTTGGAGAGAGATACCATCATGACACGGATCTGCAGGAAGTGTGTCCCTGACGGACTGGGAAGTCATCTTTGTTGAAGACATTGGGCCAGAGCGAGAGGCATCCAGGCCCCTGAGAAACAGGTGAGGCAGAGCAAGAGGGAGGATAGGGCAGAGGCCAGAGCCCCGGCAGGATACAGCGCCGTGCCACCACCACGGGCATAAGGGGAGGGCTTCCAAAAGGGTGGCTTGTCCAGAGAGGCCAGCGTTCCAGTGACAGTGACAGGGATTGTTGCCATCTCCCATTCCCGGCTGCTTCTTCTACACGGTATGGTGGTGTGGCTTCATTTCTCAGAGAAGAGCCGTGAAAAGGTACAACCATCTTCTCTGATGTGGTCCTGCTTCCCTACTGCGGGACAAAGAGCTCCTGTGGGGCTCTTTTCCTTGGTTGCTGTGTGGTCATGTTGATCTTAGAAAAGAGGCAGCTCATGATGGGGATGAGATTTCAATTGCTCCGGGACCGATGCATCTCCTCACGTGGGCCAGGCCTTCACACACCCAAAGCGGATCCGCGGCGGCGAAAACGATTGACAGCCGGCCTCATGACCCAGGCAGAGACGCAGAAAGAGGCTCAGCAAAGACAGGCCGACATGCCAGAAATCGCCTTGTGCTGCACAGGGCACATTCAGCCAAAGACACACACGCAGAGGGGCACGCACACACTAACCGACAGAGAGAGGGAAAGAAAGACACAGAGACTGAGAGACAGAGAGAGAAGAGAGGATGGGAGACACGCACACACGCGCGCACACATACACGCACACACACACACACAGAAACAGAGTCATACAGCAGAGGCATGGAAACACACCCCCCCCCAGGCAACCCCTGAGGCTGCGGGGTTCTGCTCTCGACGAGAACGACCCTGGGGTGAGAGAAGAGCCCAGGGGCACGCAGGCCGACCTGTCCTCGAGATGACGGCGGCACGACTTTTGGGGAGACTCACCCCAACAGCGTCCGGGCAGGCCTGAGGCTGGGATGCGGTGCTGCTTCCCCCGGACTCCGCCTGGGGTTTCCTCATCCTGGTCGGCCCTTTGCGACTCCTGGCATCCGGAGACGTTCCCGTCGACCCCGTGGAGAGGTCAGACCGGAGCCTCAGAGCCCCGCCACCCAAGCACTGCCACGGAGGACTCCTGCTCTGCCAAGCCTCAGGGACGGGTTTCTAAGACAACCGTGGGAAGCACTGTGACGGCAGAAGCCTCTCGCGCCTCGCGCATGCGCATTGGCTGGACCGACTCGCGCTCCGCTCCTGGCAGTCAGGCTGCGTCCCCTTTAAATAATGCCCCCGCTGCGCGGCTGCAGCGAGGCTCCTGCTGCAGCCGCGGCGGCGTGTGGATACGGGGTCCAGCTTGGGACGCCGTGGGAGATGGGGCCGCCGGTGCCCTGTCTCAGGGCCAAACCCCCAGGAGTCCCGCCCTCAGGATCTCCTTGAGCCGACTTCCACGGAGGGAAGGGGAGCTTCAGGACGCCTGCTGTGTTCTGGGGACTCCCGTTCAGATCCGATTTTGGCCCCGTCCCAGTGAGATAGGCTGGGCTCACCACATCTGGTGAGGCAGGCAGGGCCTCGCTGCAGCGCAGAATGATCCCATAGGTCTCAAGGCGTAGCGTCAGCTGAAACTTCACTGATCCATCAGCCCTCTGCCTCCCTCCTCCTTCGAAAGAGCAGTGGCCTGCTCCGCTTCTAAAAGCCCTGGGGCTCCGGAAAGCCGACCGCGCTTTACAGGACACGTGCAGGCAGGAACAGGGGCGAATCCGAGGTGGAGACCATGTGACCACGCGTGGCACTGGCGTATCCCACAGCAGATGGTGTGAACGTGTGTCACCGGAGGCATACCGGGAGACGGCGAAACAAACGGTGGTGTCCAGGCATGTGCCAGTGGAAGGGGGGAAGAAGTGACCTTTCGGTCAATGCCAAGGGAAATCAAAGGACACCTGGGACTCGGTGGGTGGGGGGCCTGTGCCTGACCCAAGCCAGGTTTTCCAATGCCTATCAGAGGAGCAAAGAATCTTCTGCAGAATTCGCCCCGCCCCCAACCCTCCTCCTCCCTGGTAGCCCTGACGCAACTTCCCCTGCACCCAGCCCCAGCCCCAGCCCCAGCCCCAGCCCCAGCCCCAGACACAGACCCAGCCCCAGCCCCAGGCCCAGCCCAGTCCCTCTGGTTCCCTGACATTCGTTTGGGCCACAAGATCAAGGGAGTCAGTCCACCCAGGAGCAGAGGAGAGGATGTCCCTCCAGAATGAGACAGGAAGTGCAGAGGAAATGCGACACCACCTGTCCTAGAAGACAAGGCCAGTCACGGTCGCCTAGCGCTCATTCTAGGCAGTCCACCCACCCATGAGGGGAAACATGGAGAACAAGGAAGCTTCCCTGTCTGAGACACGTATGGAAGCCAAGAAATCCAGGGTCATGAGACCTGCCCAATGAAGCAGAAAGACGTTTGGAGAGAGATACCATCATGACACGGATCTGCAGGAAGTGTGTCCCTGACGGACTGGGAAGTCATCTTTGTTGAAGACATTGGGCCAGAGCGAGAGGCATCCAGGCCCCTGAGAAACAGGTGAGGCAGAGCAAGAGGGAGGATAGAGCAGAGGCCAGAGCCCCGGCAGGATACAGCGCCGTGCCACCACCACGGGCATAAGGGGAGGGCTTCCAAAAGGGTGGCTTGTCCAGAGAGGCCAGCGTTCCAGTGACAGTGACAGGGAATGTTGCCATCTCCCATTCCCGGCTGCTTCTTCTACACGGTATGGTGGTGTGGCTTCATTTCTCAGAGAAGAGCCGTGAAAAGGTACAACCATCTTCTCTGATGTGGTCCTGCTTCCCTACTGCGGGACAAAGAGCTCCTGTGGGGCTCTTTTCCTTGGTTGCTGTGTGGTCATGTTGATCTTAGAAAAGAGGCAGCTCATGATGGGGATGAGATTTCAATTGCTCCGGGACCGATGCATCTCCTCACGTGGGCCAGGCCTTCACACACCCAAAGCGGATCCGCGGCGGCGAAAACGATTGACAGCCGGCCTCATGACCCAGGCAGAGACGCAGAAAGAGGCTCAGCAAAGACAGGCCGACATGCCAGAAATCGCCTTGTGCTGCACAGGGCACATTCAGCCAAAGACACACACGCAGAGGGGCACGCACACACTAACCGACAGAGAGAGGGAAAGAAAGACACAGAGACTGAGAGACAGAGAGAGAAGAGAGGATGGGAGACACGCACACACGCGCGCACACATACACGCACACACACACACACAGAAACAGAGTCATACAGCAGAGGCATGGAAACACACCCCCCCCAGGCAACCCCTGAGGCTGCGGGGTTCTGCTCTCGACGAGAACGACCCTGGGGTGAGAGAAGAGCCCAGGGGCACGCAGGCCGACCTGTCCTCGAGATGACGGCGGCACGACTTTTGGGGAGACTCACCCCAACAGCGTCCGGGCAGGCCTGAGGCTGGGATGCCGTGCTGCTTCCCCCGGACTCCGCCTGGGGTTTCCTCATCCTGGTCGGCCCTTTGCGACTCCTGGCATCCGGAGACGTTCCCGTCGACCCCGTGGAGAGGTCAGAGCGGAGCCTCAGAGCCCCGCCACCCAAGCACTGCCACGGAGGGCTCCTGCTCTGCCAAGCCTCAGGGACCGGTTTCTAAGACAACCGTGGGAAGCACTGTGACGGCAGAAGCCGCTCGCGCCTCGCGCATGCGCATTGGCTGGACCGACTCGCGCTCCGCTCCTGGCAGTCAGGCTGCGTCCCCTTTAAATAATGCCCCCGCTGCGCGGCTGCAGCGAGGCTCCTGCTGCAGCCGCGGCGGCGTGTGGATACGGGGTCCAGCTTGGGACGCCGTGGGAGATGGGGCCGCCGGTGCCCTGTCTCAGGGCCAAACCCCCAGGAGTCCCACCCTCAGGATCTCCTTGAGCCGACTTCCACGGAGGGAAGGGGAGCTTCAGGACGCCTGCTGTGTTCTGGGGACTCCCGTTCAGATCCGATTTTGGCCCCCTCCCAGTGAGATAGGATGGGCTCACCACATCTGGTGAGGCAGGCAGGGCCTCGCTGCAGCGCAGAATGATCCCATAGGTCTCAAGGCGTAGCGTCAGCTGAAACTTCACTGATCCATCAGCCCTCTGCCTCCCTCCTCCTTCGAAAGAGCAGTGGCCTGCTCCGCTTCTAAAAGCCCTGGGGCTCCGGAAAGCCGACCGCGCTTTACAGGACACGTGCGGGCAGGAACAGGGGCGAATCCGAGGTGGAGACCATGTGACCACGCGTGGCACTGGCGTATCCCACAGCAGATGGTGTGAACGTGTGTCACCAGAGGCATACCGGGAGACGGCGAAACAAACGGTGGTGTCCACGCATGTGCCAGTGGAAGGGGGAAAGAAGTGACCTTTCGGTCAATGCCAAGGGAAATCAAAGAACACCTGGGACTCGGTGGGTGGGGGGCCTGTGCCTGACCCAAGCCAGGTTTTCCAATGCCTATCAGAGGAGCAAAGAATCTTCTGCAGAATTCGCCCCGCCCCCAACCCTCCTCCTCCCTGGTAGCCCTGACGCAACTTCCCCTGCACCCAGCCCTAGCCCCAGCCCCAGCCCCAGCCCCAGACACAGACCCAGCCCCAGCCCCAGCCCCAGCCCAGTCCCTCTGGTTCCCTGACATTCGTTTGGGCCACAAGATCAAGGGAGTCAGTCCACCCAGGAGCAGAGGAGAGGATGTCCCTCCAGAATGAGACAGGAAGTGCAGAGGAAATGCGACACCACCTGTCCTAGAAGACAAGGCCAGTCACGGTCGCCTAGCGCTCATCCTAGGCAATCCACCCACCCATGAGGGGAAACATGGAGAACAAGGAAGCTTCCCTGTCTGAGACACGTATGGAAGCCAAGAAATCCAGGGTCATGAGACCTGCCCAATGAAGCAGAAAGACGTTTGGAGAGAGATACCATCATGACACGGATCTGCAGGAAGTGTGTCCCTGACGGACTGGGAAGTCATCTTTGTTGAAGACATTGGGCCAGAGCGAGAGGCATCCAGGCCCCTGAGAAACAGGTGAGGCAGAGCAAGAGGGAGGATAGAGCAGAGGCCAGAGCCCCGGCAGGATACAGCGCCGTGCCACCACCACGGGCATAAGGGGAGGGCTTCCAAAAGGGTGGCTTGTCCAGAGAGGCCAGCGTTCCAGTGACAGTGACAGGGATTGTTGCCATCTCCCATTCCCGGCTGCTTCTTCTACACGGTATGGTGGTGTGGCTTCATTTCTCAGAGAAGAGCCGTGAAAAGGTACAACCATCTTCTCTGATGTGGTCCTGCTTCCCTACTGCGGGACAAAGAGCTCCTGTGGGGCTCTTTTCCTTGGTTGCTGTGTGGTCATGTTGATCTTAGAAAAGAGGCAGCTCATGATGGGGATGAGATTTCAATTGCTCCGGGACCGATGCATCTCCTCACGTGGGCCAGGCCTTCACACACCCAAAGCGGATCCGCGGCGGCGAAAACGATTGACAGCCGGCCTCATGACCCAGGCAGAGACGCAGAAAGAGGCTCAGCAAAGACAGGCCGACATGCCAGAAATCGCCTTGTGCTGCACAGGGCACATTCAGCCAAAGACACACACGCAGAGGGGTACGCACACACTAACCGACAGAGAGAGGGAAAGAAAGACACAGAGACTGAGAGACAGAGAGAGAAGAGAGGATGGGAGACACGCACACACGCGCGCACACATACACGCACACACACACACACAGAAACAGAGTCATACAGCAGAGGCATGGAAACACACCCCCCCCAGGCAACCCCTGAGGCTGCGGGGTTCTGCTCTCGACGAGAACGACCCTGGGGTGAGAGAAGAGCCCAGGGGCACGCAGGCCGACCTGTCCTCGAGATGACGGCGGCACGACTTTTGGGGAGACTCACCCCAACAGCGTCCGGGCAGGCCTGAGGCTGGGATGCCGTGCTGCTTCCCCCGGACTCCGCCTGGGGTTTCCTCATCCTGGTCGGCCCTTTGCGACTCCTGGCATCCGGAGACGTTCCCGTCGACCCCGTGGAGAGGTCAGACCGGAGCCTCAGAGCCCCGCCACCCAAGCACTGCCACGGAGGGCTCCTGCTCTGCCAAGCCTCAGGGACGGGTTTCTAAGACAACCGTGGGAAGCACTGTGACGGCAGAAGCCGCTCGCGCCTCGCGCATGCGCATTGGCTGGACCGACTCGCGCTCCGCTCCTGGCAGTCAGGCTGCGTCCCCTTTAAATAATGCCCCCGCTGCGCGGCTGCAGCGAGGCTCCTGCTGCAGCCGCGGCGGCGTGTGGATACGGGGTCCAGCTTGGGACGCCGTGGGAGATGGGGCCGCCGGTGCCCTGTCTCAGGGCCAAACCCCCAGGAGTCCCGCCCTCAGGATCTCCTTGAGCCGACTTCCACGGAGGGAAGGGGAGCTTCAGGACGCCTGCTGTGTTCTGGGGACTCCCGTTCAGATCCGATTTTGGCCCCCTCCCAGTGAGATAGGATGGGCTCACCACATCTGGTGAGGCAGGCAGGGCCTCGCTGCAGCGCAGAATGATCCCATAGGTCTCAAGGCGTAGCGTCAGCTGAAACTTCACTGATCCATCAGCCCTCTGCCTCCCTCCTCCTTCGAAAGAGCAGTGGCCTGCTCCGCTTCTAAAAGCCCTGGGGCTCCGGAAAGCCGACCGCGCTTTACAGGACACGTGCAGGCAGGAACAGGGGCGAATCCGAGGTGGAGACCATGTGACCACGCGTGGCACTGGCGTATCCCACAGCAGATGGTGTGAACGTGTGTCACCGGAGGCATACCGGGAGACGGCGAAACAAACGGTGGTGTCCAGGCATGTGCCAGTGGAAGGGGGGAAGAAGTGACCTTTCGGTCAATGCCAAGGGAAATCAAAGGACACCTGGGACTCGGTGGGTGGGGGGCCTGTGCCTGACCCAAGCCAGGTTTTCCAATGCCTATCAGAGGAGCAAAGAATCTTCTGCAGAATTCGCTCCGCCCCCAACCCTCCTCCTCCCTGGTAGCCCTGACGCAACTTCCCCTGCACCCAGCCCCAGCCCCAGCCCCAGCCCCAGCCCCAGCCCCAGCCCCAGCCCAGTCCCTCTGGTTCCCTGACATTCGTTTGGGCCACAAGATCAAGGGAGTCAGTCCACCCAGGAGCAGAGGAGAGGATGTCCCTCCAGAATGAGACAGGAAGTGCAGAGGAAATGCGACACCACCTGTGCTAGAAGACAAGGCCAGTCACGGTCGCCTAGCGCTCATTCTAGGCAGTCCACCCACCCATGAGGGGAAACATGGAGAACAAGGAAGCTTCCCTGTCTGAGACACGTATGGAAGCCAAGAAATCCAGGGTCATGAGACCTGCCCAATGAAGCAGAAAGACGTTTGGAGAGAGATACCATCATGACACGGATCTGCAGGAAGTGTGTCCCTGACGGACTGGGAAGTCATCTTTGTTGAAGACATTGGGCCAGAGCGAGAGGCATCCAGGCCCCTGAGAAACAGGTGAGGCAGAGCAAGAGGGAGGATAGGGCAGAGGCCAGAGCCCCGGCAGGATACAGCGCCGTGCCACCACCACGGGCATAAGGGGAGGGCTTCCAAAAGGGTGGCTTGTCCAGAGAGGCCAGCGTTCCAGTGACAGTGACAGGGATTGTTGCCATCTCCCATTCCCGGCTGCTTCTTCTACACGGTATGGTGGTGTGGCTTCATTTCTCAGAGAAGAGCCGTGAAAAGGTACAACCATCTTCTCTGATGTGGTCCTGCTTCCCTACTGCGGGACAAAGAGCTCCTGTGGGGCTCTTTTCCTTGGTTGCTGTGTGGTCATGTTGATCTTAGAAAAGAGGCAGCTCATGATGGGGATGAGATTTCAATTGCTCCGGGACCGATGCATCTCCTCACGTGGGCCAGGCCTTCACACACCCAAAGCGGATCCGCGGCGGCGAAAACGATTGACAGCCGGCCTCATGACCCAGGCAGAGACGCAGAAAGAGGCTCAGCAAAGACAGGCCGACATGCCAGAAATCGCCTTGTGCTGCACAGGGCACATTCAGCCAAAGACACACACGCAGAGGGGCACGCACACACTAACCGACAGAGAGAGGGAAAGAAAGACACAGAGACTGAGAGACAGAGAGAGAAGAGAGGATGGGAGACACGCACACACGCGCGCACACATACACGCACACACACACACACAGAAACAGAGTCATACAGCAGAGGCATGGAAACACACCCCCCCCCAGGCAACCCCTGAGGCTGCGGGGTTCTGCTCTCGACGAGAACGACCCTGGGGTGAGAGAAGAGCCCAGGGGCACGCAGGCCGACCTGTCCTCGAGATGACGGCGGCACGACTTTTGGGGAGACTCACCCCAACAGCGTCCGGGCAGGCCTGAGGCTGGGATGCGGTGCTGCTTCCCCCGGACTCCGCCTGGGGTTTCCTCATCCTGGTCGGCCCTTTGCGACTCCTGGCATCCGGAGACGTTCCCGTCGACCCCGTGGAGAGGTCAGACCGGAGCCTCAGAGCCCCGCCACCCAAGCACTGCCACGGAGGACTCCTGCTCTGCCAAGCCTCAGGGACGGGTTTCTAAGACAACCGTGGGAAGCACTGTGACGGCAGAAGCCTCTCGCGCCTCGCGCATGCGCATTGGCTGGACCGACTCGCGCTCCGCTCCTGGCAGTCAGGCTGCGTCCCCTTTAAATAATGCCCCCGCTGCGCGGCTGCAGCGAGGCTCCTGCTGCAGCCGCGGCGGCGTGTGGATACGGGGTCCAGCTTGGGACGCCGTGGGAGATGGGGCCGCCGGTGCCCTGTCTCAGGGCCAAACCCCCAGGAGTCCCGCCCTCAGGATCTCCTTGAGCCGACTTCCACGGAGGGAAGGGGAGCTTCAGGACGCCTGCTGTGTTCTGGGGACTCCCGTTCAGATCCGATTTTGGCCCCCTCCCAGTGAGATAGGATGGGCTCACCACATCTGGTGAGGCAGGCAGGGCCTCGCTGCAGCGCAGAATGATCCCATAGGTCTCAAGGCGTAGCGTCAGCTGAAACTTCACTGATCCATCAGCCCTCTGCCTCCCTCCTCCTTCGAAAGAGCAGTGGCCTGCTCCGCTTCTAAAAGCCCTGGGGCTCCGGAAAGCCGACCGCGCTTTACAGGACACGTGCAGGCAGGAACAGGGGCGAATCCGAGGTGGAGACCATGTGACCACGCGTGGCACTGGCGTATCCCACAGCAGATGGTGTGAACGTGTGTCACCGGAGGCATACCGGGAGACGGCGAAACAAACGGTGGTGTCCAGGCATGTGCCAGTGGAAGGGGGGAAGAAGTGACCTTTCGGTCAATGCCAAGGGAAATCAAAGGACACCTGGGACTCGGTGGGTGGGGGGCCTGTGCCTGACCCAAGCCAGGTTTTCCAATGCCTATCAGAGGAGCAAAGAATCTTCTGCAGAATTCGCCCCGCCCCCAACCCTCCTCCTCCCTGGTAGCCCTGACGCAACTTCCCCTGCACCCAGCCCCAGCCCCAGCCCCAGCCCCAGCCCCAGCCCCAGCCCCAGACACAGACCCAGCCCCAGCCCCAGCCCCAGCCCAGTCCCTCTGGTTCCCTGACATTCGTTTGGGCCACAAGATCAAGGGAGTCAGTCCACCCAGGAGCAGAGGAGAGGATGTCCCTCCAGAATGAGACAGGAAGTGCAGAGGAAATGCGACACCACCTGTCCTAGAAGACAAGGCCAGTCACGGTCGCCTAGCGCTCATTCTAGGCAGTCCACCCACCCATGAGGGGAAACATGGAGAACAAGGAAGCTTCCCTGTCTGAGACACGTATGGAAGCCAAGAAATCCAGGGTCATGAGACCTGCCCAATGAAGCAGAAAGACGTTTGGAGAGAGATACCATCATGACACGGATCTGCAGGAAGTGTGTCCCTGACGGACTGGGAAGTCATCTTTGTTGAAGACATTGGGCCAGAGCGAGAGGCATCCAGGCCCCTGAGAAACAGGTGAGGCAGAGCAAGAGGGAGGATAGAGCAGAGGCCAGAGCCCCGGCAGGATACAGCGCCGTGCCACCACCACGGGCATAAGGGGAGGGCTTCCAAAAGGGTGGCTTGTCCAGAGAGGCCAGCGTTCCAGTGACAGTGACAGGGATTGTTGCCATCTCCCATTCCCGGCTGCTTCTTCTACACGGTATGGTGGTGTGGCTTCATTTCTCAGAGAAGAGCCGTGAAAAGGTACAACCATCTTCTCTGATGTGGTCCTGCTTCCCTACTGCGGGACAAAGAGCTCCTGTGGGGCTCTTTTCCTTGGTTGCTGTGTGGTCATCTTGATCTTAGAAAAGAGGCAGCTCATGATGGGGATGAGATTTCAATTGCTCCGGGACCGATGCATCTCCTCACGTGGGCCAGGCCTTCACACACCCAAAGCGGATCCGCGGCGGCGAAAACGATTGACAGCCGGCCTCATGACCCAGGCAGAGACGCAGAAAGAGGCTCAGCAAAGACAGGCCGACATGCCAGAAATCGCCTTGTGCTGCACAGGGCACATTCAGCCAAAGACACACACGCAGAGGGGCACGCACACACTAACCGACAGAGAGAGGGAAAGAAAGACACAGAGACTGAGAGACAGAGAGAGAAGAGAGGATGGGAGACACGCACACACGCGCGCACACATACACGCACACACACACACACAGAAACAGAGTCATACAGCAGAGGCATGGAAACACACCCCCCCAGGCAACCCCTGAGGCTGCGGGGTTCTGCTCTCGACGAGAACGACCCTGGGGTGAGAGAAGAGCCCAGGGGCACGCAGGCCGACCTGTCCTCGAGATGACGGCGGCACGACTTTTGGGGAGACTCACCCCAACAGCGTCCGGGCAGGCCTGAGGCTGGGATGCCGTGCTGCTTCCCCCGGACTCCGCCTGGGGTTTCCTCATCCTGGTCGGCCCTTTGCGACTCCTGGCATCCGGAGACGTTCCCGTCGACCCCGTGGAGAGGTCAGACCGGAGCCTCAGAGCCCCGCCACCCAAGCACTGCCACGGAGGGCTCCTGCTCTGCCAAGCCTCAGGGACGGGTTTCTAAGACAACCGTGGGAAGCACTGTGACGGCAGAAGCCGCTCGCGCCTCGCGCATGCGCATTGGCTGGACCGACTCGCGCTCCGCTCCTGGCAGTCAGGCTGCGTCCCCTTTAAATAATGCCCCCGCTGCGCGGCTGCAGCGAGGCTCCTGCTGCAGCCGCGGCGGCGTGTGGATACGGGGTCCAGCTTGGGACGCCGTGGGAGATGGGGCCGCCGGTGCCCTGTCTCAGGGCCAAACCCCCAGGAGTCCCACCCTCAGGATCTCCTTGAGCCGACTTCCACGGAGGGAAGGGGAGCTTCAGGACGCCTGCTGTGTTCTGGGGACTCCCGTTCAGATCCGATTTTGGCCCCCTCCCAGTGAGATAGGATGGGCTCACCACATCTGGTGAGGCAGGCAGGGCCTCGCTGCAGCGCAGAATGATCCCATAGGTCTCAAGGCGTAGCGTCAGCTGAAACTTCACTGATCCATCAGCCCTCTGCCTCCCTCCTCCTTCGAAAGAGCAGTGGCCTGCTCCGCTTCTAAAAGCCCTGGGGCTCCGGAAAGCCGACCGCGCTTTACAGGACACGTGCGGGCAGGAACAGGGGCGAATCCGAGGTGGAGACCATGTGACCACGCGTGGCACTGGCGTATCCCACAGCAGATGGTGTGAACGTGTGTCACCAGAGGCATACCGGGAGACGGCGAAACAAACGGTGGTGTCCACGCATGTGCCAGTGGAAGGGGGGAAGAAGTGACCTTTCGGTCAATGCCAAGGGAAATCAAAGAACACCTGGGACTCGGTGGGTGGGGGGCCTGTGCCTGACCCAAGCCAGGTTTTCCAATGCCTATCAGAGGAGCAAAGAATCTTCTGCAGAATTCGCCCCGCCCCCAACCCTCCTCCTCCCTGGTAGCCCTGACGCAACTTCCCCTGCACCCAGCCCTAGCCCCAGCCCCAGCCCCAGCCCCAGACACAGACCCAGCCCCAGCCCCAGCCCCAGCCCAGTCCCTCTGGTTCCCTGACATTCGTTTGGGCCACAAGATCAAGGGAGTCAGTCCACCCAGGAGCAGAGGAGAGGATGTCCCTCCAGAATGAGACAGGAAGTGCAGAGGAAATGCGACACCACCTGTCCTAGAAGACAAGGCCAGTCACGGTCGCCTAGCGCTCATTCTAGGCAATCCACCCACCCATGAGGGGAAACATGGAGAACAAGGAAGCTTCCCTGTCTGAGACACGTATGGAAGCCAAGAAATCCAGTGTCATGAGACCTGCCCAATGAAGCAGAAAGACGTTTGGAGAGAGATACCATCATGACACGGATCTGCAGGAAGTGTGTCCCTGACGGACTGGGAAGTCATCTTTGTTGAAGACATTGGGCCAGAGCGAGAGGCATCCAGGCCCCTGAGAAACAGGTGAGGCAGAGCAAGAGGGAGGATAGAGCAGAGGCCAGAGCCCCGGCAGGATACAGCGCCGTGCCACCACCACGGGCATAAGGGGAGGGCTTCCAAAAGGGTGGCTTGTCCAGAGAGGCCAGCGTTCCAGTGACAGTGACAGGGATTGTTGCCATCTCCCATTCCCGGCTGCTTCTTCTACACGGTATGGTGGTGTGGCTTCATTTCTCAGAGAAGAGCCGTGAAAAGGTACAACCATCTTCTCTGATGTGGTCCTGCTTCCCTACTGCGGGACAAAGAGCTCCTGTGGGGCTCTTTTCCTTGGTTGCTGTGTGGTCATGTTGATCTTAGAAAAGAGGCAGCTCATGATGGGGATGAGATTTCAATTGCTCCGGGACCGATGCATCTCCTCACGTGGGCCAGGCCTTCACACACCCAAAGCGGATCCGCGGCGGCGAAAACGATTGACAGCCGGCCTCATGACCCAGGCAGAGACGCAGAAAGAGGCTCAGCAAAGACAGGCCGACATGCCAGAAATCGCCTTGTGCTGCACAGGGCACATTCAGCCAAAGACACACACGCAGAGGGGTACGCACACACTAACCGACAGAGAGAGGGAAAGAAAGACACAGAGACTGAGAGACAGAGAGAGAAGAGAGGATGGGAGACACGCACACACGCGCGCACACATACACGCACACACACACACACAGAAACAGAGTCATACAGCAGAGGCATGGAAACACACCCCCCCCAGGCAACCCCTGAGGCTGCGGGGTTCTGCTCTCGACGAGAACGACCCTGGGGTGAGAGAAGAGCCCAGGGGCACGCAGGCCGACCTGTCCTCGAGATGACGGCGGCACGACTTTTGGGGAGACTCACCCCAACAGCGTCCGGGCAGGCCTGAGGCTGGGATGCCGTGCTGCTTCCCCCGGACTCCGCCTGGGGTTTCCTCATCCTGGTCGGCCCTTTGCGACTCCTGGCATCCGGAGACGTTCCCGTCGACCCCGTGGAGAGGTCAGACCGGAGCCTCAGAGCCCCGCCACCCAAGCACTGCCACGGAGGGCTCCTGCTCTGCCAAGCCTCAGGGACGGGTTTCTAAGACAACCGTGGGAAGCACTGTGACGGCAGAAGCCGCTCGCGCCTCGCGCATGCGCATTGGCTGGACCGACTCGCGCTCCGCTCCTGGCAGTCAGGCTGCGTCCCCTTTAAATAATGCCCCCGCTGCGCGGCTGCAGCGAGGCTCCTGCTGCAGCCGCGGCGGCGTGTGGATACGGGGTCCAGCTTGGGACGCCGTGGGAGATGGGGCCGCCGGTGCCCTGTCTCAGGGCCAAACCCCCAGGAGTCCCGCCCTCAGGATCTCCTTGAGCCGACTTCCACGGAGGGAAGGGGAGCTTCAGGACGCCTGCTGTGTTCTGGGGACTCCCGTTCAGATCCGATTTTGGCCCCCTCCCAGTGAGATAGGATGGGCTCACCACATCTGGTGAGGCAGGCAGGGCCTCGCTGCAGCGCAGAATGATCCCATAGGTCTCAAGGCGTAGCGTCAGCTGAAACTTCACTGATCCATCAGCCCTCTGCCTCCCTCCTCCTTTGAAAGAGCAGTGGCCTGCTCCGCTTCTAAAAGCCCTGGGGCTCCGGAAAGCCGACCGCGCTTTACAGGACACGTGCAGGCAGGAACAGGGGCGAATCCGAGGTGGAGACCATGTGACCACGCGTGGCACTGGCGTATCCCACAGCAGATGGTGTGAACGTGTGTCACCGGAGGCATACCGGGAGACGGCGAAACAAACGGTGGTGTCCAGGCATGTGCCAGTGGAAGGGGGGAAGAAGTGACCTTTCGGTCAATGCCAAGGGAAATCAAAGGACACCTGGGACTCGGTGGGTGGGGGGCCTGTGCCTGACCCAAGCCAGGTTTTCCAATGCCTATCAGAGGAGCAAAGAATCTTCTGCAGAATTCGCTCCGCCCCCAACCCTCCTCCTCCCTGGTAGCCCTGACGCAACTTCCCCTGCACCCAGCCCCAGCCCCAGCCCCAGCCCCAGCCCCAGCCCCAGACACAGACCCAGCCCCAGCCCCAGCCCCAGCCCAGTCCCTCTGGTTCCCTGACATTCGTTTGGGCCACAAGATCAAGGGAGTCAGTCCACCCAGGAGCAGAGGAGAGGATGTCCCTCCAGAATGAGACAGGAAGTGCAGAGGAAATGCGACACCACCTGTCCTAGAAGACAAGGCCAGTCACGGTCGCCTAGCGCTCATTCTAGGCAGTCCACCCACCCATGAGGGGAAACATGGAGAACAAGGAAGCTTCCCTGTCTGAGACACGTATGGAAGCCAAGAAATCCAGGGTCATGAGACCTGCCCAATGAAGCAGAAAGACGTTTGGAGAGAGATACCATCATGACACGGATCTGCAGGAAGTGTGTCCCTGACGGACTGGGAAGTCATCTTTGTTGAAGACATTGGGCCAGAGCGAGAGGCATCCAGGCCCCTGAGAAACAGGTGAGGCAGAGCAAGAGGGAGGATAGGGCAGAGGCCAGAGCCCCGGCAGGATACAGCGCCGTGCCACCACCACGGGCATAAGGGGAGGGCTTCCAAAAGGGTGGCTTGTCCAGAGAGGCCAGCGTTCCAGTGACAGTGACAGGGATTGTTGCCATCTCCCATTCCCGGCTGCTTCTTCTACACGGTATGGTGGTGTGGCTTCATTTCTCAGAGAAGAGCCGTGAAAAGGTACAACCATCTTCTCTGATGTGGTCCTGCTTCCCTACTGCGGGACAAAGAGCTCCTGTGGGGCTCTTTTCCTTGGTTGCTGTGTGGTCATGTTGATCTTAGAAAAGAGGCAGCTCATGATGGGGATGAGATTTCAATTGCTCCGGGACCGATGCATCTCCTCACGTGGGCCAGGCCTTCACACACCCAAAGCGGATCCGCGGCGGCGAAAACGATTGACAGCCGGCCTCATGACCCAGGCAGAGACGCAGAAAGAGGCTCAGCAAAGACAGGCCGACATGCCAGAAATCGCCTTGTGCTGCACAGGGCACATTCAGCCAAAGACACACACGCAGAGGGGCACGCACACACTAACCGACAGAGAGAGGGAAAGAAAGACACAGAGACTGAGAGACAGAGAGAGAAGAGAGGATGGGAGACACGCACACACGCGCGCACACATACACGCACACACACACACACAGAAACAGAGTCATACAGCAGAGGCATGGAAACACACCCCCCCCCAGGCAACCCCTGAGGCTGCGGGGTTCTGCTCTCGACGAGAACGACCCTGGGGTGAGAGAAGAGCCCAGGGGCACGCAGGCCGACCTGTCCTCGAGATGACGGCGGCACGACTTTTGGGGAGACTCACCCCAACAGCGTCCGGGCAGGCCTGAGGCTGGGATGCGGTGCTGCTTCCCCCGGACTCCGCCTGGGGTTTCCTCATCCTGGTCGGCCCTTTGCGACTCCTGGCATCCGGAGACGTTCCCGTCGACCCCGTGGAGAGGTCAGACCGGAGCCTCAGAGCCCCGCCACCCAAGCACTGCCACGGAGGGCTCCTGCTCTGCCAAGCCTCAGGGACGGGTTTCTAAGACAACCGTGGGAAGCACTGTGACGGCAGAAGCCGCTCGCGCCTCGCGCATGCGCATTGGCTGGACCGACTCGCGCTCCGCTCCTGGCAGTCAGGCTGCGTCCCCTTTAAATAATGCCCCCGCTGCGCGGCTGCAGCGAGGCTCCTGCTGCAGCCGCGGCGGCGTGTGGATACGGGGTCCAGCTTGGGACGCCGTGGGAGATGGGGCCGCCGGTGCCCTGTCTCAGGGCCAAACCCCCAGGAGTCCCGCCCTCAGGATCTCCTTGAGCCGACTTCCACGGAGGGAAGGGGAGCTTCAGGACGCCTGCTGTGTTCTGGGGACTCCCGTTCAGATCCGATTTTGGCCCCGTCTCAGTGAGATAGGCTGGGCTCACCACATCTGGTGAGGCAGGCAGGGCCTCGCTGCAGCGCAGAATGATCCCATAGGTCTCAAGGCGTAGCGTCAGCTGAAACTTCACTGATCCATCAGCCCTCTGCCTCCCTCCTCCTTCGAAAGAGCAGTGGCCTGCTCCGCTTCTAAAAGCCCTGGGGCTCCGGAAAGCCGACCGCGCTTTACAGGACACGTGCAGGCAGGAACAGGGGCGAATCCGAGGTGGAGACCATGTGACCACGCGTGGCACTGGCGTATCCCACAGCAGATGGTGTGAACGTGTGTCACCGGAGGCATACCGGGAGACGGCGAAACAAACGGTGGTGTCCAGGCATGTGCCAGTGGAAGGGGGGAAGAAGTGACCTTTCGGTCAATGCCAAGGGAAATCAAAGGACACCTGGGACTCGGTGGGTGGGGGGCCTGTGCCTGACCCAAGCCAGGTTTTCCAATGCCTATCAGAGGAGCAAAGAATCTTCTGCAGAATTCGCCCCGCCCCCAACCCTCCTCCTCCCTGGTAGCCCTGACGCAACTTCCCCTGCACCCAGCCCCAGCCCCAGCCCCAGCCCCAGCCCCAGCCCCAGACACAGACCCAGCCCCAGCCCCAGGCCCAGCCCAGTCCCTCTGGTTCCCTGACATTCGTTTGGGCCACAAGATCAAGGGAGTCAGTCCACCCAGGAGCAGAGGAGAGGATGTCCCTCCAGAATGAGACAGGAAGTGCAGAGGAAATGCGACACCACCTGTCCTAGAAGACAAGGCCAGTCACGGTCGCCTAGCGCTCATTCTAGGCAGTCCACCCACCCATGAGGGGAAACATGGAGAACAAGGAAGCTTCCCTGTCTGAGACACGTATGGAAGCCAAGAAATCCAGGGTCATGAGACCTGCCCAATGAAGCAGAAAGACGTTTGGAGAGAGATACCATCATGACACGGATCTGCAGGAAGTGTGTCCCTGACGGACTGGGAAGTCATCTTTGTTGAAGACATTGGGCCAGAGCGAGAGGCATCCAGGCCCCTGAGAAACAGGTGAGGCAGAGCAAGAGGGAGGATAGAGCAGAGGCCAGAGCCCCGGCAGGATACAGCGCCGTGCCACCACCACGGGCATAAGGGGAGGGCTTCCAAAAGGGTGGCTTGTCCAGAGAGGCCAGCGTTCCAGTGACAGTGACAGGGATTGTTGCCATCTCCCATTCCCGGCTGCTTCTTCTACACGGTATGGTGGTGTGGCTTCATTTCTCAGAGAAGAGCCGTGAAAAGGTACAACCATCTTCTCTGATGTGGTCCTGCTTCCCTACTGCGGGACAAAGAGCTCCTGTGGGGCTCTTTTCCTTGGTTGCTGTGTGGTCATGTTGATCTTAGAAAAGAGGCAGCTCATGATGGGGATGAGATTTCAATTGCTCCGGGACCGATGCATCTCCTCACGTGGGCCAGGCCTTCACACACCCAAAGCGGATCCGCGGCGGCGAAAACGATTGACAGCCGGCCTCATGACCCAGGCAGAGACGCAGAAAGAGGCTCAGCAAAGACAGGCCGACATGCCAGAAATCGCCTTGTGCTGCACAGGGCACATTCAGCCAAAGACACACACGCAGAGGGGCACGCACACACTAACCGACAGAGAGAGGGAAAGAAAGACACAGAGACTGAGAGACAGAGAGAGAAGAGAGGATGGGAGACACGCACACACGCGCGCACACATACACGCACACACACACACACAGAAACAGAGTCATACAGCAGAGGCATGGAAACACACCCCCCCAGGCAACCCCTGAGGCTGCGGGGTTCTGCTCTCGACGAGAACGACCCTGGGGTGAGAGAAGAGCCCAGGGGCACGCAGGCCGACCTGTCCTCGAGATGACGGCGGCACGACTTTTGGGGAGACTCACCCCAACAGCGTCCGGGCAGGCCTGAGGCTGGGATGCCGTGCTGCTTCCCCCGGACTCCGCCTGGGGTTTCCTCATCCTGGTCGGCCCTTTGCGACTCCTGGCATCCGGAGACGTTCCCGTCGACCCCGTGGAGAGGTCAGAGCGGAGCCTCAGAGCCCCGCCACCCAAGCACTGCCACGGAGGGCTCCTGCTCTGCCAAGCCTCAGGGACGGGTTTCTAAGACAACCGTGGGAAGCACTGTGACGGCAGAAGCCGCTCGCGCCTCGCGCATGCGCATTGGCTGGACCGACTCGCGCTCCGCTCCTGGCAGTCAGGCTGCGTCCCCTTTAAATAATGCCCCCGCTGCGCGGCTGCAGCGAGGCTCCTGCTGCAGCCGCGGCGGCGTGTGGATACGGGGTCCAGCTTGGGACGCCGTGGGAGATGGGGCCGCCGGTGCCCTGTCTCAGGGCCAAACCCCCAGGAGTCCCGCCCTCAGGATCTCCTTGAGCCGACTTCCACGGAGGGAAGGGGAGCTTCAGGACGCCTGCTGTGTTCTGGGGACTCCCGTTCAGATCCGATTTTGGCCCCCTCCCAGTGAGATAGGATGGGCTCACCACATCTGGTGAGGCAGGCAGGGCCTCGCTGCAGCGCAGAATGATCCCATAGGTCTCAAGGCGTAGCGTCAGCTGAAACTTCACTGATCCATCAGCCCTCTGCCTCCCTCCTCCTTCGAAAGAGCAGTGGCCTGCTCCGCTTCTAAAAGCCCTGGGGCTCCGGAAAGCCGACCGCGCTTTACAGGACACGTGCAGGCAGGAACAGGGGCGAATCCGAGGTGGAGACCATGTGACCACGCGTGGCACTGGCGTATCCCACAGCAGATGGTGTGAACGTGTGTCACCGGAGGCATACCGGGAGACGGCGAAACAAACGGTGGTGTCCAGGCATGTGCCAGTGGAAGGGGGAACAAGTGACCTTTCGGTCAATGCCAAGGGAAATCAAAGGACACCTGGGACTCGGTGGGTGGGGGGCCTGTGCCTGACCCAAGCCAGGTTTTCCAATGCCTATCAGAGGAGCAAAGAATCTTCTGCAGAATTCGCCCCGCCCCCAACCCTCCTCTTCCCAGGTAGCCCTGACGCAACTTCCCCTGCACCCAGCCCCA
This sequence comes from Pongo pygmaeus, assembly GCF_028885625.2. Lineage (NCBI taxonomy): Eukaryota > Metazoa > Chordata > Mammalia > Primates > Hominidae > Pongo > Pongo pygmaeus. The sequence goes on along the minus strand of NC_072392.2, from coordinate 30,243,874 downwards.
GCCCCAGCCCCAGCCCCAGCCCCAGCCCCAGACACAGACCCAGCCCCAGCCCCAGCCCCAGCCCAGTCCCTCTGGTTCCCTGACATTCGTTTGGGCCACAAGATCAAGGGAGTCAGTCCACCCAGGAGCAGAGGAGAGGATGTCCCTCCAGAATGAGACAGGAAGTGCAGAGGAAATGCGACACCACCTGTCCTAGAAGACAAGGCCAGTCACGGTCGCCTAGCGCTCATTCTAGGCAATCCACCCACCCATGAGGGGAAACATGGAGAACAAGGAAGCTTCCCTGTCTGAGACACGTATGGAAGCCAAGAAATCCAGGGTCATGAGACCTGCCCAATGAAGCAGAAAGACGTTTGGAGAGAGATACCATCATGACACGGATCTGCAGGAAGTGTGTCCCTGACGGACTGGGAAGTCATCTTTGTTGAAGACATTGGGCCAGAGCGAGAGGCATCCAGGCCCCTGAGAAACAGGTGAGGCAGAGCAAGAGGGAGGATAGAGCAGAGGCCAGAGCCCCGGCAGGATACAGCGCCGTGCCACCACCACGGGCATAAGGGGAGGGCTTCCAAAAGGGTGGCTTGTCCAGAGAGGCCAGCGTTCCAGTGACAGTGACAGGGATTGTTGCCATCTCCCATTCCCGGCTGCTTCTTCTACACGGTATGGTGGTGTGGCTTCATTTCTCAGAGAAGAGCCGTGAAAAGGTACAACCATCTTCTCTGATGTGGTCCTGCTTCCCTACTGCGGGACAAAGAGCTCCTGTGGGGCTCTTTTCCTTGGTTGCTGTGTGGTCATGTTGATCTTAGAAAAGAGGCAGCTCATGATGGGGATGAGATTTCAATTGCTCCGGGACCGATGCATCTCCTCACGTGGGCCAGGCCTTCACACACCCAAAGCGGATCCGCGGCGGCGAAAACGATTGACAGCCGGCCTCATGACCCAGGCAGAGACGCAGAAAGAGGCTCAGCAAAGACAGGCCGACATGCCAGAAATCGCCTTGTGCTGCACAGGGCACATTCAGCCAAAGACACACACGCAGAGGGGCACGCACACACTAACCGACAGAGAGAGGGAAAGAAAGACACAGAGACTGAGAGACAGAGAGAGAAGAGAGGATGGGAGACACGCACACACGCGCGCACACATACACGCACACACACACACACAGAAACAGAGTCATACAGCAGAGGCATGGAAACACACCCCCCCAGGCAACCCCTGAGGCTGCGGGGTTCTGCTCTCGACGAGAACGACCCTGGGGTGAGAGAAGAGCCCAGGGGCACGCAGGCCGACCTGTCCTCGAGATGACGGCGGCACGACTTTTGGGGAGACTCACCCCAACAGCGTCCGGGCAGGCCTGAGGCTGGGATGCCGTGCTGCTTCCCCCGGACTCCGCCTGGGGTTTCCTCATCCTGGTCGGCCCTTTGCGACTCCTGGCATCCGGAGACGTTCCCGTCGACCCCGTGGAGAGGTCAGACCGGAGCCTCAGAGCCCCGCCACCCAAGCACTGCCACGGAGGGCTCCTGCTCTGCCAAGCCTCAGGGACGGGTTTCTAAGACAACCGTGGGAAGCACTGTGACGGCAGAAGCCGCTCGCGCCTCGCGCATGCGCATTGGCTGGACCGACTCGCGCTCCGCTCCTGGCAGTCAGGCTGCGTCCCCTTTAAATAATGCCCCCGCTGCGCGGCTGCAGCGAGGCTCCTGCTGCAGCCGCGGCGGCGTGTGGATACGGGGTCCAGCTTGGGACGCCGTGGGAGATGGGGCCGCCGGTGCCCTGTCTCAGGGCCAAACCCCCAGGAGTCCCGCCCTCAGGATCTCCTTGAGCCGACTTCCACGGAGGGAAGGGGAGCTTCAGGACGCCTGCTGTGTTCTGGGGACTCCCGTTCAGATCCGATTTTGGCCCCCTCCCAGTGAGATAGGATGGGCTCACCACATCTGGTGAGGCAGGCAGGGCCTCGCTGCAGCGCAGAATGATCCCATAGGTCTCAAGGCGTAGCGTCAGCTGAAACTTCACTGATCCATCAGCCCTCTGCCTCCCTCCTCCTTCGAAAGAGCAGTGGCCTGCTCCGCTTCTAAAAGCCCTGGGGCTCCGGAAAGCCGACCGCGCTTTACAGGACACGTGCAGGCAGGAACAGGGGCGAATCCGAGGTGGAGACCATGTGACCACGCGTGGCACTGGCGTATCCCACAGCAGATGGTGTGAACGTGTGTCACCGGAGGCATACCGGGAGACGGCGAAACAAACGGTGGTGTCCAGGCATGTGCCAGTGGAAGGGGGAACAAGTGACCTTTCGGTCAATGCCAAGGGAAATCAAAGGACACCTGGGACTCGGTGGGTGGGGGGCCTGTGCCTGACCCAAGCCAGGTTTTCCAATGCCTATCAGAGGAGCAAAGAATCTTCTGCAGAATTCGCCCCGCCCCCAACCCTCCTCTTCCCAGGTAGCCCTGACGCAACTTCCCCTGCACCCAGCCCCAGCCCCAGCCCCAGCCCCAGCCCCAGCCCCAGACACAGACCCAGCCCCAGCCCCAGCCCCAGCCCAGTCCCTCTGGTTCCCTGACATTCGTTTGGGCCACAAGATCAAGGGAGTCAGTCCACCCAGGAGCAGAGGAGAGGATGTCCCTCAAGAATGAGACAGGAAGTGCAGAGGAAATGCGACACCACCTGTCCTAGAAGACAAGGCCAGTCACGGTCGCCTAGCGCTCATTCTAGGCAATCCACCCACCCATGAGGGGAAACATGGAGAACAAGGAAGCTTCCCTGTCTGAGACACGTATGGAAGCCAAGAAATCCAGGGTCATGAGACCTGCCCAATGAAGCAGAAAGACGTTTGGAGAGAGATACCATCATGACACGGATCTGCAGGAAGTGTGTCCCTGACGGACTGGGAAGTCATCTTTGTTGAAGACATTGGGCCAGAGCGAGAGGCATCCAGGCCCCTGAGAAACAGGTGAGGCAGAGCAAGAGGGAGGATAGAGCAGAGGCCAGAGCCCCGGCAGGATACAGCGCCGTGCCACCACCACGGGCATAAGGGGAGGGCTTCCAAAAGGGTGGCTTGTCCAGAGAGGCCAGCGTTCCAGTGACAGTGACAGGGATTGTTGCCATCTCCCATTCCCGGCTGCTTCTTCTACACCGTATGGTGGTGTGGCTTCATTTCTCAGAGAAGAGCCGTGAAAAGGTACAACCATCTTCTCTGATGTGGTCCTGCTTCCCTACTGCGGGACAAAGAGCTCCTGTGGGGCTCTTTTCCTTGGTTGCTGTGTGGTCATGTTGATCTTAGAAAAGAGGCAGCTCATGATGGGGATGAGATTTCAATTGCTCCGGGACCGATGCATCTCCTCACGTGGGCCAGGCCTTCACACACCCAAAGCGGATCCGCGGCGGCGAAAACGATTGACAGCCGGCCTCATGACCCAGGCAGAGACGCAGAAAGAGGCTCAGCAAAGACAGGCCGACATGCCAGAAATCGCCTTGTGCTGCACAGGGCACATTCAGCCAAAGACACACACGCAGAGGGGCACGCACACACTAACCGACAGAGAGAGGGAAAGAAAGACACAGAGACTGAGAGACAGAGAGAGAAGAGAGGATGGGAGACACACACACACGCGCGCACACATACACGCACACACACACACACAGAAACAGAGTCATACAGCAGAGGCATGGAAACACACCCCCCCAGGCAACCCCTGAGGCTGCGGGGTTCTGCTCTCGACGAGAACGACCCTGGGGTGAGAGAAGAGCCCAGGGGCACGCAGGCCGACCTGTCCTCGAGATGACGGCGGCACGACTTTTGGGGAGACTCACCCCAACAGCGTCCGGGCAGGCCTGAGGCTGGGATGCCGTGCTGCTTCCCCCGGACTCCGCCTGGGGTTTCCTCATCCTGGTCGGCCCTTTGCGACTCCTGGCATCCGGAGACGTTCCCGTCGACCCCGTGGAGAGGTCAGACCGGAGCCTCAGAGCCCCGCCACCCAAGCACTGCCACGGAGGGCTCCTGCTCTGCCAAGCCTCAGGGACGGGTTTCTAAGACAACCGTGGGAAGCACTGTGACGGCAGAAGCCGCTCGCGCCTCGCGCATGCGCATTGGCTGGACCGACTCGCGCTCCGCTCCTGGCAGTCAGGCTGCGTCCCCTTTAAATAATGCCCCCGCTGCGCGGCTGCAGCGAGGCTCCTGCTGCAGCCGCGGCGGCGTGTGGATACGGGGTCCAGCTTGGGACGCCGTGGGAGATGGGGCCGCCGGTGCCCTGTCTCAGGGCCAAACCCCCAGGAGTCCCGCCCTCAGGATCTCCTTGAGCCGACTTCCACGGAGGGAAGGGGAGCTTCAGGACGCCTGCTGTGTTCTGGGGACTCCCGTTCAGATCCGATTTTGGCCCCCTCCCAGTGAGATAGGATGGGCTCACCACATCTGGTGAGGCAGGCAGGGCCTCGCTGCAGCGCAGAATGATCCCATAGGTCTCAAGGCGTAGCGTCAGCTGAAACTTCACTGATCCATCAGCCCTCTGCCTCCCTCCTCCTTCGAAAGAGCAGTGGCCTGCTCCGCTTCTAAAAGCCCTGGGGCTCCGGAAAGCCGACCGCGCTTTACAGGACACGTGCAGGCAGGAACAGGGGCGAATCCGAGGTGGAGACCATGTGACCACGCGTGGCACTGGCGTATCCCACAGCAGATGGTGTGAACGTGTGTCACCGGAGGCATACCGGGAGACGGCGAAACAAACGGTGGTGTCCAGGCATGTGCCAGTGGAAGGGGGAACAAGTGACCTTTCGGTCAATGCCAAGGGAAATCAAAGGACACCTGGGACTCGGTGGGTGGGGGGCCTGTGCCTGACCCAAGCCAGGTTTTCCAATGCCTATCAGAGGAGCAAAGAATCTTCTGCAGAATTCGCCCCGCCCCCAACCCTCCTCTTCCCAGGTAGCCCTGACGCAACTTCCCCTGCACCCAGCCCCAGCCCCAGCCCCAGCCCCAGCCCCAGCCCCAGCCCCAGACACAGACCCAGCCCCAGCCCCAGCCCCAGCCCAGTCCCTCTGGTTCCCTGACATTCGTTTGGGCCACAAGATCAAGGGAGTCAGTCCACCCAGGAGCAGAGGAGAGGATGTCCCTCAAGAATGAGACAGGAAGTGCAGAGGAAATGCGACACCACCTGTCCTAGAAGACAAGGCCAGTCACGGTCGCCTAGCGCTCATTCTAGGCAATCCACCCACCCATGAGGGGAAACATGGAGAACAAGGAAGCTTCCCTGTCTGAGACACGTATGGAAGCCAAGAAATCCAGGGTCATGAGACCTGCCCAATGAAGCAGAAAGACGTTTGGAGAGAGATACCATCATGACACGGATCTGCAGGAAGTGTGTCCCTGACGGACTGGGAAGTCATCTTTGTTGAAGACATTGGGCCAGAGCGAGAGGCATCCAGGCCCCTGAGAAACAGGTGAGGCAGAGCAAGAGGGAGGATAGAGCAGAGGCCAGAGCCCCGGCAGGATACAGCGCCGTGCCACCACCACGGGCATAAGGGGAGGGCTTCCAAAAGGGTGGCTTGTCCAGAGAGGCCAGCGTTCCAGTGACAGTGACAGGGATTGTTGCCATCTCCCATTCCCGGCTGCTTCTTCTACACCGTATGGTGGTGTGGCTTCATTTCTCAGAGAAGAGCCGTGAAAAGGTACAACCATCTTCTCTGATGTGGTCCTGCTTCCCTACTGCGGGACAAAGAGCTCCTGTGGGGCTCTTTTCCTTGGTTGCTGTGTGGTCATGTTGATCTTAGAAAAGAGGCAGCTCATGATGGGGATGAGATTTCAATTGCTCCGGGACCGATGCATCTCCTCACGTGGGCCAGGCCTTCACACACCCAAAGCGGATCCGCGGCGGCGAAAACGATTGACAGCCGGCCTCATGACCCAGGCAGAGACGCAGAAAGAGGCTCAGCAAAGACAGGCCGACATGCCAGAAATCGCCTTGTGCTGCACAGGGCACATTCAGCCAAAGACACACACGCAGAGGGGCACGCACACACTAACCGACAGAGAGAGGGAAAGAAAGACACAGAGACTGAGAGACAGAGAGAGAAGAGAGGATGGGAGACACACACACACGCGCGCACACATACACGCACACACACACACACAGAAACAGAGTCATACAGCAGAGGCATGGAAACACACCCCCCCAGGCAACCCCTGAGGCTGCGGGGTTCTGCTCTCGACGAGAACGACCCTGGGGTGAGAGAAGAGCCCAGGGGCACGCAGGCCGACCTGTCCTCGAGATGACGGCGGCACGACTTTTGGGGAGACTCACCCCAACAGCGTCCGGGCAGGCCTGAGGCTGGGATGCCGTGCTGCTTCCCCCGGACTCCGCCTGGGGTTTCCTCATCCTGGTCGGCCCTTTGCGACTCCTGGCATCCGGAGACGTTCCCGTCGACCCCGTGGAGAGGTCAGACCGGAGCCTCAGAGCCCCGCCACCCAAGCACTGCCACGGAGGGCTCCTGCTCTGCCAAGCCTCAGGGACGGGTTTCTAAGACAACCGTGGGAAGCACTGTGACGGCAGAAGCCGCTCGCGCCTCGCGCATGCGCATTGGCTGGACCGACTCGCGCTCCGCTCCTGGCAGTCAGGCTGCGTCCCCTTTAAATAATGCCCCCGCTGCGCGGCTGCAGCGAGGCTCCTGCTGCAGCCGCGGCGGCGTGTGGATACGGGGTCCAGCTTGGGACGCAGTGGGAGAGGGGCCGCCGGTGCCCTGTCGCAGGGCCAAACCCCCAGGAGTCCCTCCCTCAGGATCTCCTTGAGCCGACTTCCACGGAGGGAAGGGGAGCTTCAGGACGCCTGCTGTGTTCTGGGGACTCCCGTTCAGATCCGATTTTGGCCCCCTCCCAGTGAGATAGGATGGGCTCACCACATCTGTTGAGGTAGGCAGGGTCTCGCTGCAGAATAGAATGATCCAGTAGGTCTGAAGGCGTAGTGTCAGCTGAAAACTTCACTGATCCATCAGCCCTCTGCCTCCCTCCTCCTTTGAAATTGCAGTGGCCTGCCCCGCTTCTAAAACCCTGTGGCTCCTGAAAGCCGACCGCGCTTTACAGGACACGTGCAGGGAGGAACACGGGCGAATCCGAGGTGGAGACCATGTGACCCCATGTGTCACTGGCGGATCCTAGAGCAGATGGTGTGAACGTGTGTCACCGAAGGCATATCGGGAGACGGCGAAACAAACGTTGGTGTCTAGGCATGTGCTAGTGGAAGGGGGGAACATGTGGCATATCCGTCAATGCCAAGGAAAATCAAAGAAAACCTGGGATCCCGGGAGTGGGGGGTTCTGTGGCTCTCCCAAGCAGGTTTTCAAATGCCTTTCAGAGAAGCAGATAAGTTTCTGCACACTTGTGTAGTCACTAGGCCCTTCCTCAGAGTGATTCTTAAATGTGTGCATTTAGGAAGATTTTACCTACCCAAGTTTATTAATAAATATACCTTGTTATTGTTTATATTCAGGGAGAGTGTGCATATTTAAATCCTTACTTCTCACCTGCGTGTGTTGGTTCATGCATGTAATCCGGAGTTGGAGTATTGTTTCCGTCCAGGAGTTTGAGACCAGCCAGGTCAACATAGTGGGATACCATCTCTAGAAAATATAAAAATTTGCAGGTCATAGTGGCGAACGGCTATAGTCCCCATCTACTTGGGAAGCTGAGGTGGGAGGATCAATTGAGCCGTGGAGTTTGAGGCTGCAGTGCAGTGAACCATGATCACACAATTGCACTCCAGCCTGGGTGACAGAGTAAGACTTTTTCTCATAGAAAAAAAAAAAGGGAAAAAGAAAAAAAATCTACTTCTCTTGGTTACCAGTGCAGTGTACTTTGAAAAATAAAATGAACTGTCACAAGTTATAATCTTTTTCCTAAGTTTTCTTGATAAAAGGAAAAGTTTCTCCATAATTTATAGGGTGAATCAAATGAATCTTATATAATATTTTTGTTTCAAATGTACATCTTTGAAACTTGGTAAATATGTTAATGTACTGAGAATTTTTATAATATGAAAAACTCTCTGATGTATCTAATTTACATGTTTTAATTTATATATTTTTGTGAACAAGGAATATACTGTTTATTTAAAAAAAAAGAAGTTTCTGCAAAATTCGCCCCACCCCCAACCCTCCTCCGCCCTGATATCCCTGAGGCCACTTCCACTGCACCAAGCCCCAGCCCCAGCCCCAGCCCCAGCCCCAGCCCCAGACACAGACCCAGCCCCTGCCCCAGCCCCAGCCCAGTCCCTGTGGTTCCCTGACATTCGATTCGGCCACAAGATTAAGGGAGTCAGTCCACCCAGGAGCAGAGGAGAGAACGTCCCTTAAGAAAGACTGAAAGTGCAGAGGAAATGCGACACCAGCTCTCTTAGAAGACAAGGCCAGTCACGGTCGCCTAGCGCTCATTCTAGGCAATCCACCCACCCATGAGTGGAAACATGGAGAACAAGGAAGCTTCCCTGTCTGAGACACATATGGAAGTCAAGAAATCCAGGGTCATGAGTCCCGTCCAATGAAGCAGAAACCTGTTTGGAGAGAGAAACAAACATGACACTGATCTGCAGGAAGTGTGTCCCTGACGGACTGGGAAGTCATCTTTGTTGAAGACATTTGGCCAGAGCGAGAGGCATGCAGGCCCCTGAGAAACAGGGGAGGCAGAGCAAGAGGGAGGATAGAGCAGAGGCCAGAGCCCCGGCAGGATACAGCGCCATGCCACCGCCACGGGCATAAGGGGAGGGGTTCCAAAAGGGTGGCTTGTCCTGAGAGGCCAGCGTACTAGTGATAGGGATTGTTGCCATCTCCCATTCCTTGCTTCCTCTTCCAGACTGTATCGTGGTGTGGCTTCATTTCTCAGAGAAGAGCCGTGAAAAGATACAACCATCTTCTCTGACGTGGGTCCATTCCTCTCCTGCAGGACAAAGAGCTCCTGTGGAATTCTTGTCCTTCGCTGCAGTGAGGTCATCTTGATGTTAGAAAAGAGGCAGCTCATGATGGGGATGAGATTTCAATTGCTCCTGGACCGATGCATCTCCTTACATGGACCAGGCCTTCACACACCCAAAGCAGATTCGCGGTGGCGAAAGCAATTGACAACCGGCCTCATGACCCAGCCAGAGACGCAGAAAGAGGCTCAGCAAAGACAGGCCGACATGCCAGAAATTGCTTTGTGGTGCACAGGGCACTTTCTGACAAAGACACACACGCACGGGGGCACAAACACACTAACCAACAGAGAGAGGGAAAGAAAGACACAGAGACTGAGAGACAGAGAAGAGAGAATGGGACATACACACAGACACACACACACACACACACACAAACAGAGTCATACACTAGAGGCATTGAAACACACACCCCCAGGCCACCCCTGAGGCTTCGGGGTTCTGCTCTGGACGAGAACGACCCTCGGGTGAGAGATCAGCCCCAGGGGCACGCAGGCCGACCTGTCCTCGAGATGACGGCGACACTACTTTTGGGGAGACTCACTCCAACACCGTCCGGAGAGGCCTGAGGCTGGGATGCCGTGCTGCTTCCCCCGGACTCCGCCTGGGGTTTCCTCATCCTGGTCGGCCCTTTGCGACTGCTGGCATCAGGAGACGTTCCCGTCGACCTCGTGGAGCGGTCAGGCCGGAGCCTCAGAGCCCCGCCACCCAAGCACCGCCACGGAGGGCTCCTGCTTTGCCAAGCCTCAAGGGACCGGTTTCTAAGACAACCGTGAGAAGTACTGTGAAGGGAAGAGAAGCTCGCGCCTCGCGCATGCGCGTTGGCTGGGCCGACTCGGGCTCAGCTCCTGGCTGTCAGGCTGTGTCCGCTTTAAATTAGGCCTAGGTTGTGTGGTGTCAGCTAGTCTCCTGCCTCAGCCGTGGTGGCTGCTGGATCCGGGGCCCGGTTTGGGGCAGCATGGGACAGGGGTCCGCGGATGTCCTGTCCCAGGGCCAAGCCCCCAGGAGTCCTGTCCTCCGGACCTCCTTGAGCCCACTTCCACGGAGGGATGGGGAGTTTCAGGGCGCCTACTGGTTTCTGGGGACTCCCGTTCAGATCCGATTTTGGCCCCCTCCGAGTGAGATAGGATGGGCTCACCACATCTGATGAGGCAGGCAAGACCTCTCTTCAGCACACATCTACCCCATGGGTCTCAAGGCGTGTTTTCAGCTGAAAATTCACTGATCCATTAGCCGTCTTCCTCCCTCCTCCTTTGGAAGAGCAGTGGACTGCCCGGCGTCTAAAAGCTCTGGGCCTCCGGAAAGCCGATAGCGCTTTCCAGGACACGTGCAAACAGGAACAGGGGTGAATCCAACGTGGAGACCATGGGGCCACGCGTGGTAGTGGCGTGTCTCATGGCAGATGGTTTGATTGTGTGTCACCGGAGGCATATGGGGCGACGGCGAAACAAACGGTGGTTTTCAGGCTTGTGCCCTGTGGAAGGCGGAACAAGTGACGTTTTCATCAATGCCAAGGAATATCAAAGTACACCTGGGAACCAGGAGGGGCCCGGTGCCTGACCGAAGCCCCATTTTGAAATGCCTGCTAGAGGAGCAGAGAGGTTTCTCCAAAATTCACCCCACCTCCAACCCTCCACCGTCCAGGTAGCCCTTACTCCACCTCTTCTGCACCCAGCCCCAGTCCTGGAAACCAGCAACAATGAAAGCCTCGGAAACCGTGGAACAACTGGAAACCACCTCCAAGGGCATAAGGGGAGGAGTCCCAAACGGGTGACTTGTCCTGAGAGGCTTGCTTTCCATTGACAGGCGTCCTTGTTATGTCCCGTTTTCAGCTTCTGTTGAAGATTGATTCGTAGCATGGCTTCATTTCTCAGAGAAGAGCCATGAGGAGACAGAACCATCTCCTTTCACATTGGTGTCCTCCCCTACTGGAAAACAATTAACTCCTTGTAGTTTTGTTTGTTTGTTTGTTTGTTTGTTTTGTTGGAGTGTGGTCATCTTGATTCTAGAAAAGAGGCAGCTCAGGATCGGGATGAAATTTCAGTTTCTCTGAAACCGACGCTTTTCACATTGTCGAGGTCTTCAGAAAGCCAAAGTGGAACCGCCGCGGAAATGATTGACAGCCGGCCACATGACCCAGGCAGAGACGCAGACTGGGGCCCACTAAAGACACGCTGACATGCAAGAGATCGCTTTGTAGCGCACTGGGCACATAAACACACACGCACACGGGCTCACTCACACAGAGAGACAGAGAAAGTGAGAGAAACAGACAGAGAGTGAGTGACAGAGAGAATGGGAGACACACGCACCAGACATACAGCAGTGTCAGAGAGACACACCGCCCCAGGCAATCACTGAGGCTGCGGGTCTCTGCTCTTTGGGAGAATGACCATCAGGTGAGAGAGTAGTCCTTCGGCACACAGACAAACCTGTCCTCGAGATCACAAGGGGCATGACTTTGGAGGCTCACCCGAACACCGTACTGGCAGGCCTGAGGCTGGGATGCCACCCCGCTTTCCCCGGACTCCGTCTGCTGTTTCTGCATCCTGGTAGCCCCTCTGTGTAGCATAATGTCCCGAATCTGTTTTGTCGACCCCCTGGATTGGTCCGGCTGGAGTCTCGACACTGACGCACTGTCACGGAAGGCTCCTGCTTTGACAAGGCTCAGGGAATCGTCCTCAGCCAACCGTTGGAACCACCGTCACAGGGGAATGGGCTCGTGCCTCCCGCATGCGCATTCCCCATGCCGACTCCTGCTTTGCTCTTCAAACTCCGGCTGTGGCCCCTTTAAACAGGTTCGGCGACACGTGGCGGGTGTTCTGTGGCAGTAGCAGTGGCGGCTGGAGCGTGGATGTAGTAGAGGTCGTTATGGGAGTGGGGGCTTCGGGTCCTCCAGGGCTGGACCCCCGGGAGTCCTGTTTTCAGAACCTCCTTGAGCCGACTTCTACCGGTGCAGGGGGACCCCCCTTCAAGGCGCCAGGTCGGGTCTCCAGACTCACAGGCTGACGTGCATTGTGGTGATCAGAGTTCACTGCAGCCTCCATCTCCCAGGCTGAAGTGATTTTCTTGTCTCAGCCTCCCACATACCTGGGACTACAGGCATGTGCCCCCACACTCAACTACTTTTCTCCAAAAACATTTTTGTACAAATGGGGACTTACTATGTTGCCTGGCCCATGTCAAACTCCTGGGCTCAAACTGTCCTCCTGTGTTGGCCTCCCAAAGTGCTGAGATTACAGGTGTGTGTTTGCTCCTGCAGCTAAATTCTTATATCTTAAATCCCTACCTCCCACAATAAGCAGATGTTAGGCACACTTATTTTATAACTTTTTGCTGTTTATGTCTCTTTTTGTCCCTGGACACAGGGATTAGCGACCCACTCTCCACCAAATTTCAAATCATTAGGGGCATTATGTTGTGTCCCAGGAGTGGCTGAGGCTTCAAGTACCTGCTGATCTAACATGGGCCTGCTGAGGTGTACAATTCACCTTGGGTTTCTGTGTTAACAACCTTCCTGAGCTCCTCTAAGTCAGTCCATCCTGCCACAACTGGCAAGAATCAAGAAACTCTCCAAGAAAATGTTTCTGAAGCTGCCTGTTGTCAAGTAGAAGACAGGTCCGCTGACCATGGCAGGCATGGCAGTGCATGACAGTGAGCGCCCCCCACCGTGTTTACTATTCACTGCATGTTCCACCTGAACTTTCCCATCTGCTCAGTGAGTCTTGACGGTGGTGGGGTAAAGGGGACTCACTCTCAAAGACCAAGGCTGACTCTCTCTGAATACAATTGCTTGACCTAATTACTGTCACTGTGGTTTTGTCTTCAGGGACTAAAAGATACAATAAGAATTTATTCCTTTAATTGTCCTGTTGATGCACAAAATACTTAAATGCTTCTACATAGGTCTGCTCTTGTGCACCATAGAGCACTAAGGGAAAATCCCCACAATAAAAGTGCTTTTCACCTGAGCTGCTAAGTGTGACAGTTAAGCAGATGAAGGTTAAAAAAATCAATCTCCCCAAATATGGGTATGACAACTGATCCAACCTCACGGTCTTACTTTCCCTCTGTAACAGCATGGATAAATACAGAGATAACTAACAACTGATACCCTAGTGCACCAAGCAATTGAAGTATCTGTGTGGTTAAAAACCAGCATTTAACCTTACTCTAGATACACTAAATATCAACCTCACACACACTCATAGCCTGTAATTCCTCTTTGCTTCTAGATGGCAGTTACAATCGGAAAGGAAATACCTAGTTTAAAGGAGGCATTAATACTTCATTGCTGCAGAAATTAACTCTTAAAAGAATGTATCCTGGACTTTCTGACCTGGATACTAATAAACAGTGAAAAATATGTATCTAAGAATACACTTGGAAGAGAAATGTGAAAAACCAAAAGTAAGAGATATTATGAAGGATCAAATATAAAATGACCCAGTGCTAAAGAGGCAACAAAGAAAATGGTAAAAGAAAATGACAAGAGGCATTATGCCTTCATGAGTTTGTGCTACTGTGTAAGAAAATACAATAGACTGGGTGATTTCTGAAGAAGAGAAATTACTTCTCACATTTCCATAGGCTGGAAGTCCAAGATCAAGGTGCCAGCAGGATTGGTGTCTGGTGAGGACAAGATCTTTGCAACCAAGATGGTACCTTGTGCACTGTGTCTTCAGGAGGAGATGCACTGTGTCCTCACATGGCAGAAGGTGGAAGGGCAAAACAGGGGAAGCCCACTCCCTCCAGTCCTTGTGTAAGGACCCTAAACCCATTCGTGAAGATTCTCCCTTCATGACTGAGTCACTACCCAAGGGCCGTACTTCTTAATCCTATAACATTGTGATTAATTTTAGGGGAACCATTCAGAACATAGCACTCTATATTCAATTATTTAAAAATTATTTTGTTGTTTTGCTTTTCTGTTTTTCAAATAGCTTAAAGTGCACAAAATTTGATCAATCATATTCCTTGGCTCATAGCATACCTTGGCTCTTATTTCATCCTTGTCTGTGCCTGGGCCTCTATGTAAATCTATTTGAATGTATTTGAATAATATGGTAATCACTTGTGAACCCAGAACACAACCCAAGAACTAGGGTTCTGACCCTAACATCTGCTCCTCCTCTGTCCTTTTTCCTGATTTACACCATTCAGCCCCAGGGTAACTACTATCCGGAATTTATGTTTAGGATTCCCTGCCTTTAAAAAAACATTGTTTTATTGCATATATATGATTGCCCTAAATGACGTATTATTTAGTTTTTAAGGGTATAATTTATGTACCCATTCTCCTATAAATTTACCCATTCTCCTATTAATGAACATCTAGCTTGTTTCCATATATTTGCTATTATGAATGGCATTACATGAGCATTTTTTTTTTTTTACTACTTCTGGTACATATGGGCAAGAGTTTCTCCAGGGCCTATGGTAGAGAAATTACTTTACCATAACATATGAGAATGCTCAACTTTATAAGATAATCCAAATTGTTTTCCAAAGTGGTTGTTCTAATTTAAACTCTCACCTCCTGTATTAGTTCGAGATGATCTTGTTGATCCACAGTCTCTCCATATTTGGTGATATGGTTTGGCTGTGTGCCCACTCAAATCTCAGATTGAATTCTATCTCCCAGAATACCAACATGTTGTGGGAGGGACCCAGGGTGAGGTAACTGAATGATGGAGGCCAGTCTTTCCTGTGCTATTCTCATGATAGTGAATAAGCCTCATGAGATCTGATGGGTTTATCAGGGGATTCTGCTTTGGCTTCCTCCTCATTTTCTCTTGCTGCTGCCATTTAAGAAGTCCCTTTCACCTCCTACCATGACTCTGAGGCCTCCCCCACCATGTGGGACTGTAAATCCAATTACAGTTCTTTTTCTTTAAACCTCTTTTTCTTCTCGGACTTGGATACGTCTTTATCAGCAGTGTGAAATTGGAATAATACAGTAAATTAATACCTGTGGTGTGGGGTGCTGCTGAAAAGATAACCAAAAATGTGGAAGCGACTTTGAAACTTGGTAACAGGCAGAGGCTGAAACAGTTTGGAGGGCTCAGAAGAACACTGGAAAAGGTTGGAAATTTTGGAACCTCCTAGAGACTTGTTGAATGGCTTTGACAAAAATGCTGATAGTGTTTTGAACAATAAGGTCCAGGCTGAGATGGTCTCAGATGGAGTTGAGGAACTTGTTGGGAACTGGAGCAAAGGTGACTCTTGTTATGTTTTAGCAAAGAGAATGGCAGCATTTTGCCGCTGCCCTACAGATTTGTGGAACTTTGAACTTGAGAGAGATGATTTAGGTTATCTGCTGGAAGAAATTTCTAAGCAGTAAAGCATTCAAGAGGTGACTTGGGTGATGCTAAAGGCCTTCGGTTTTATAAAGGAAGCAGAGCATACAAGTTTGGGAAATTTGCAGCCTGACAATTTGATAGAAAAGAAAATTCCATTTTCTGATGATAAATTCAAGCAGTCTGCAGAAATTTGCATAAGTAATGAGAAGCTGAATGTTAATCCCCAAAACAATGGGGAAAATTTCTATGGGACATGTCACAGGTCATCACAGCAGCCCCTCCCATCACAAGCCCGGAGGCCTAGGAGGAAAAACTGTTTTTCTGGGCTGGGCCCAGGTTGACTGTGCTGTGTGCAGCCTATAGCCTTGGTTCTCTGCGTTTCAGCCCTTCCAGCCATGGCTGAAAGGGGCCAACATAGAAGTCACGCCATGGCCTTGAGAGTGCAAACACCAAGCCTTGGCAGCTTCCACGTGGTGTTGAGCCTGCACATGCATAGAAGTCAAGAATTGAGGTTTGGAATCCCCCACCTAGATTTCAGAGGATGTACGAAAATACTGGGATATCCAAGCAGAAGTTTGCTGCAGGGGTGGGGCTCTGATGGAGAACCTCTGCTAGGGCTGTGCAGAAGGGAAATGTGGGGTTGGAGAACCTACAGAGTCCCTACTGGGGCACTTCCTAGTGGAGCTGTGAGGAGAGGGCCACTCTCCTCCAGGCCCCAGAATGGTAGATTCACTGACGGCTTGCACTGTGAGCCTGGAAAAGCTGCAGTCACTCAACATCAGCCCATGAAAACAGCCAGGAGGTGGGCTATACCCTGCAAAGCCACAGGGGCAGAACTACCCAAGGCCATGGTAGCCCACCTCTTGCATCAGCATGATCTTGATGTGAAACATGAAGTCAATGGAGATCATTTTGGAGCTTTAAAATTTGACTACCTTGCTGGATTTCAGACTGGCATGGGGCCTGTAAACCTTTGTTTTGGCCAATTTCTCCCATTTGGAACAGCTGCATTTCCTCAATTACCTGTACCCCCACTGTATCTAGGAAGTAACTAGCTTGATTTGGATTTTACAGGGTCATAGGCAGAAGAGACTTGCCTTTTCTCAGGTGAGACTTTGGACAGTGGACATTTGGGTTAATGCTGAAATGAGTTAAGACTTTGGGTGACTGTTGGGAAGGCATAATAGGTTTTGAAATGTGAGGACATGAGATTTGGAGAGGACATGAGACTTGGAGGGGCCAAGAGTGGAAAAATATGGTTTGACTATGTCCCTACCCAAATCTCAACTTGAATTGTATTGCTCAGAATTCCCACATGTTCGGGGAGGGAACCAGGGGGAGGTAGTTGAATCTTTGGGGTCGGTCTTTCCCATGCTATTCTTGTGATAGTGAATAAGTATCACAAGATCTGATGGGTTTATCAGTGGTTTCATCTTTTGCTTCTTTTGCCTCCTTCTCATATTCTCTTGCCACTGCCATGTAAGAAGTGCTGTTCATCCACTGCCATAACTCTGAGGCCTCCTCAACCATATGGAACCCTAAATACAATTAATCCTCTTTTTCTTCCCTATCTCAGGTTTGTCTTTATGAGCAGTGTGAATGTGGACTAATACATTTGGTATTGTCAAACTTCTTAATCACTGTGGGGAGAGTAGATATGTAGTATCTTGGGCATTTTCCTGATTACTAATGAGGTTGAGAAATTTTTTACATTTTGTGGGCTTTCTTTTTGTGTAATCCCTATTGATGTATTTTCCCAATTTTCTGTTAGGTTGCTATTTTTAAAATTAATTCATAGGAGCTCCTTATACTTAGTTGATACGATTTTAATCTTTCATAGATTTTAGGTACTGCAAATATATTCTAATTTATAGTTTACCTTTTCACTTTTTTACTTTTATTTTTTAATTTCTATTTTTTTTTAAGACAGAGTCTAGCTCTGTTATTCAGGCTGGAATGCAGTGGCTCACTGCAACCTCCACCTCCTGGGTTCAGATGATTCTCGTGCCTCAGCTTCCCAAGTAGCTGGGATTACAAGTGTCTGCCACTAATGCCAAGCTAATTTCTTGTATTTTTAGTAGAGATGGAGTTTCACCATGTTGGCCAGCCTGGTCTCAAACTCCTGACCTCTGGTGATGTACTGTTGGGATTACAGGCTTGAGATACCATGCCCAGCCTATCTTTCCACTTTTTGATGTAAAAAGTTCTTAATTTTGTGATAGTCAAAATGTCTAATCTTTTTTAATGGTTAAATGGCTTTTTGTGTCTCATTCATTTACATTTTCTACTAAAAGTATTAAAGTTTTGTTTCTGAAATGTAAGTCTTTTCTCCTCTGGAATTTAATGTTTGTATATAGAGTGAAGTAGGAATATAATTTCATTTTGTTTCCTATATCAATAACCATTATTTTTCTATTCTATTTATTGAAAAGTCCTTTCTTTCCTTGCTGATCTGCCATGTCATCTACATCACATATCAAAGATTAAATTTGTGTAGATTTGCTTGGGAACTCTCTATTCTGTTTCATCTGTCAGTTTATCGTGAAGACCACACTGTCTTAATTGCTGTGGCTTTTTAAAAGTTCTGATATTTGGCAGCACAAATATTTCCTCTTCTTCAATAAGGTCTTTGATATTCTTGGCCCCTTCCCTTTTCCATATATATATTTTTATATATATTATATATATTCATATATATATTATATATCCATATATATTATATATATATATAAATATTTATATATATAGTGAGACAAGGTCTCACTTTCTTGCCCAGGCTTGAGGACTGGTGCAACCATAGCTGACTGCAGACTTGAACCCCCGGGCTCAAGAACTCCTCCTACCTCAGCCTCTCAAGAAACTGGGACACTAAGGCATGCACCACCTCATCCAGCTAATTAAAAAAAATTTACTATTTTTTGTAACAATGGGGATCTTGCTATGCTGTCCAGGCTGGTCTCAAACTTTTGGCCTCAAGCAATCCTCTCACCTCAAGCTCCCAAAGTTCTGGGATCACAAGAGTTAGCCACCACACCTGGCTCCATTTTCCATATTTTAAGACCATTTTTTAAAAGCTGCTCAAGACTGCTTTATTCTCTTGGTGCTACTTGCAACTCCCTTACTTCGCCTTGGAAATACTGTTAATGAAGAAAATCTTAAGAGTTGAAAAATAAAATATTCTTTCTTTTCTTCCAATTGCAAAAGAGCAGACACCCTCCTGAATCATAAAGCTGGTTTTGAAAAATTGGTGAAATGACAGCATACACAGTATTATTAATTCTGTTCTAATTTCTGCTTCACTGTGGAGCGTCTTCACAGAGTCTTAAAAGATTATTGCTATGAAATATTCTTATACATGTAACCCATAACCTCTACAATTCTGCAGTTGTACTTGGCTGTCTTACCTAATACTCAGTTGCTTTGCTTCATAATATTTAAATTGGCATCTTTATTTTCCAAAATGCATAAATACTAGCATAGATTTTTAGTTAAGCCAGAAGAAAATAGACTTTATTTACTAACATAACTTATATGTAAAGGTTTCATAAATCTGCTTCTTTTCTTTTACATCATAACAACCACTGAAAATAATATTTCTATAGCAGTTGGGGATAAATGGACAATGACTTTTGTGGCCAGAGGTGAATGGCCCAGGGGCTCCTGCACTCCGGGTCCCACTGAGCCTGCCACACAGCTGAGGGCATCGGTATTTCCACACAACTACAGGGCACACTGTCCCAGAACACAGATCAGATGCTCTCCTTTATTCAAAGGGGGAGTTGAGAGTATTGTCATTGTAATTAAATTAATAAACACATATTTATACAGTGTTAAAATCTGGTTGGACTTCTGTCTCTTCACAAAACAAATCGCTTAAATGAAACCACAGAGTTAACATAAATGAGTACATTTGCTTCTATCATATGCTCTTTTAAATGGAATTAGAATCTAATTTGAAATGTCAATTAAAAGTTTAAATATTCAACTCAATTACATTTAGATTTTGGTTTTGTTTTGTTTTGATATGGAATTTAGCTCTTGTCACCCAGGCTGGAATGCAATGGCACAATCTCAGCTCACTGCAAGCACCTTCTCCCGAGTTCAAGAAATTCTCTTGCCTCAACCTCCTGAGTAGCTGGGATTACAGGTGCCTGCCACCACCTCTGGCTAATTTTTGTATTTTCAGTAGAGATGGGGGTTTCACCATGTTGGCCAGGCTGGTCTTGAACTCCTGACCTCACGTGATCCACCGACCTTGGCCTCCCAAAGTGCTGGGATTGCAGGTGTGAGCCACCGCACTTGGCCTTTTTAGATTATTTTACTTTATTTTAGTTACTTATTTTTATGACTTTATTGTCATAAAAATGCTAGCTTTTTAAAAAAATCAATCAATATAACAAAGAACATAGAAGATGATCAACAAGCATTCCCACCTCCATGATCTGGAAATAACTGTCATCAATCCAAAAGCTGACACATGGTGGATCCCTTCACACCAGTTCCCAGTACAAAATAACCCCTTGCTTGTAGAAAACATTATTATTATCATTACTATTTTCGAGACAGAATTTGAGTCTTGTAGCCCAGGCTGGAGTGCAATGGTCCAATCTCAGCTCACTGCAACCTCTGCCTCCCAGGATCAAAGTATTCTTCTGCCTCAGCCTCCCAAGCAGCTGGGATTACAGGCATGCTCCACCATGGCCTGCTAATTTTTTGTATTTTTAGTAGAGACAGGGTTTCACCATGTTGGCCAGGCTGGTCTCAAACTCCTCACTTCAGGTGATCCACTTGTCTCAACCTTCCAAAGTGTTGGGATTACAGGCCTGAACCACCACACCTGGACTAGAAAACATTATTCAATAGCAAACAGTAGCAGTATGCTTGGGGGTTTTAGGACTGATTATTTTAAAATCTCTGGAAAAGTTCAATGCATTACCTTAGGCTATAATCCCAGGGCAGAGTCTCATCTGTTAATAGGGGGCTGGTCTAAGGGTCCTTCCAGCTCTCAGATTAATGGTTTCCCATGTTGAACTGCTCCCTGACACCCATCCATCCTTGGTTTTGATTGTTTGTTTGTTTTTACAGAGACAAGGTCTCACTATTTGCCCAGGCTGGTCTTGAACTCCTGGCCTTAAGCGATCCTCCTGCCTTGGCCTCCCAAACTGTTGGAGTTACAGATGTGAGCCTTTGTGCTCAGCCCATCCTTGGCTGTTCAAGTGTGGAGGTAAATTGTAGATGCCAAGTTTACCTCCAGACCAGAAGGGGCAGATGCCCCAGGGCAGAATCATAACCCTAACCAGGCCTCCCACTACATGAAGACATTCTTTTCTGAAGCTTAATCCTGGACAAAGGTCTGACCAGTAGCACTGTGTTCATGAATATCAGGTCAAAAATTTAAAACTGGGAATATCCAGAAGAACCTGGTAGATGCAGGTGCAGTCTGCAGTCCAATGGTCAGCCACAAAAACAGGCTACCTGTTCTTTCTCTTTATCATGGAGTCCTTGATGTAAAATTCGATGACACTTTCTTGCTTCTAGTGAGCTTCCCTTTCTTCTTCATTTTCCATAAATAGTTTCCTCCATCCCACCTCTCAACAGGCCACAGTGAATTCAGTAATTTTTAACCATGAAAATGAGTGTCCATAACATGAATTTAGAGGCCAGGCAGGGTGGCTCATGTCTGTAATCCCAGCACTCTGGGAGGCTGAAGTGGGAGAATGCCTTGAGCTTAGGAGTTTGAGACCAGCCTGGGCAACATGGTGAAACCCTGTCTCTAACCAAAAATAAATGAATAAAAAAAAAAGCCATGTATGGTGGTGCATGCTACTAGTCCAGCTACTCAGGAGGCTGAGGTGGGAGGATTGCTTGAGTCAAGGAGGCCAAGTCTGAAGTGGGCCAAGATCATGCCACTGCAATCCATCCTGGGCAACAGAGTGAGAACTTATCTCAAGAAAAAAAAAAAAGATTTATAGGACAGACTGACTCTCTTATTACAAGCCAATGCTCATTTGCAATTCCATAAATCCTAGGGCACCTCTTAAGAATTATGCTAAATCTACTCTATCCATGCTCTATAAATGGATTCACTATTGTAGATGCCACTAAGAACATTCACCATTCACCAGAGGAGGTAAAAATAGCAGCATTAATAGGAGTTTGGAAGAAGTTGATTCGAACCCTCATAAATGACTTTGAGGGGTTCAAGACTTTAGCAGAGGAAGTAACCACAGTTGTGGTGAAGATAGCAAGAGAACTAGTATTACAAGTGGAGCCTGAAGATGTGAGTGAATTGCTGCAATCTTTTTTTTTTTTTTTTTTTTGAGATGGAGTTTTGCTCTTGTTGCCCAGGCTGGAGTAAAATGGTGCGATCTCAGCTCACCGAAACCTCCACCTCCTGGTTTCAAGTGATTCTCCTGCCTCAGCCTCCTGAGTAGCTGGTATTGTAGGCATGTGCCATGACACCCAGCTAATTTTGTATTTTTAGTAGAGACGGAGTTTCACCATGTTGGTCTGGCTGGTCTCGAACTCCCAACGTCAGATGATCCACTAGCCTCAGCCTACAAAAGTACTGGGATTACAGGCATGAGCCACCGCACCCAGCTGAATTGCTGCAATCTTAATGGATAAAGAGTTGCTTATTATGAATGAGTAAAGAAAGTGGTTTCTTGGGATGGAATCTACTCTTGCTGAAGATGCCATGAACATTGTGGAAAGAACAACAAAGGACTTAGACTATTCCATAAACTTAGTTGATAGAGGAGTGGCAAAGTTTGAGAGGATTGGTTCCAGTTTTGATACAAATTCTACTGTGGGTAAAATGCTACCAAACTGTACAGCATGCTACAGCGAAATCTTTTATGAAAGCAAGAGTCAGTCAATATGGCTAACTTCATTGTCATGTTACTTTAAGAAATTACCGCTCCCTCTCCAGCCCTCAGCAACCATCATCCTGAGCAGTCAGTAGCTATCAACATTGAGACAAGACCATCCACCAGCAAAATGATGATGACTTGCTGAAGGCACAGATGATGGTTAGCATTTTTTGGCAATCAAGTATTTTCAAAGTAAGGTATACATTATATTTTAGACATAATGCTATTGCAAACTTAATTGACTACAGTAGTTTAAACTTAACTATTTTTTTTGAGATGGAGTCTCACTCTGTTGCCCAGGTTGGAGTGCAGTGGTGAGATCTTGTCTCACTGCAAACTCTGTCTCCCAGGTTCAAACAATTCTCCTGCCTCAGCCTCTTGAGTAGCTAGGAATACAGGCCCTCACCACCATTTTTGTATTTTCACAGGGTTTCCCCATGTTGGCCAGGCAGGTCTCGAACTTCAGACCTCTGGTGATCCACCTACCTTGGCCTCCCAATGTGCTGGGATTACAGGCGTGAGCCACTATGCCCGACAACGTATCTTTTATATGCACCAGAAAGCAAAGAATTTCTTGTGACTTGCAAAAAATTTCGTGTGACTTGCTCTATTGTGAGGTTCGCTTTATTGTGGTGACCTAGAACCAAACCTGCAATATCTCCAAGGTGCGCCTGTACCCCTGAAAGCAGAGCTGGAGTGAAGACTTGGGTGTGGATAGTTTATTTGGGAAGTGATTCCAAGAAGCAAGAGTGAGAGGTGGGAAGAGTGAACCAGGCAAATAGAAAAAAGCCAAAATAATGGCATGCTATTGAGGCTGCTCCCATGCACTTTTTTTATACAGGACCTTCTGAGAGACTCTGGAAAGTTACCCAGGACTGTCCACCTGAAACATGAGCCTCGAGCATTTGCCCACCTGTCCCACACTGGTTGAGGTCTTCCCCTGAGGCTGTTAACCTGCAAGTGTTTCTGGGCTGTATTTGTGCTCAGGAAAATCCTACAATAGTGGAGATGTCCTGGGGCGGAAAGTGTAGCTTGAGTTTGCTGGCAGCACAAGGGAAGCCTGTGCTTCAATAGAACTCCCCACGGTGGCTGAGACTGAATGAAAGGTGTGCTGAGAAGACATGACACAGTCGTCATTGCACGGAGGAATCGTAGCCTTCCATCTTGGCAAGAGGACTACCGCCCTGAATCCTGCGCTTGAGAAGGTGCCTCTCTGGCCCTCCACCGACTGTACCCTTGCCCACCCAGAGCTCTCACCATCTCTTCTAGGGCACACGCTGGGCACTCAGGCCCCTGGCCAAATGTGCCTGAGCCTGCATGGCGTCTTCCCTGGGTCCATTTCAAAGCGCAAACTGTGCTTGTCCAAATGGTGCCCAAGGCTCTGCTGTCTGAAGGGGTGAGAATTGTGGATGGAGCTTGCATGGGGCCTAGGAAGTCCCCCACACAGGGGTACGCAAAGCTTCTCAAGTGAGGACAGGGCTAGCTATGATGAAAGAAAAAAGTTTAGCCTGGGGCTGAGGATCAGCTCTCCCTTTACTACCACATTCCCGCGCAGAGCACCAAGAAATCAGAGAATTCTACACTCGACTTCGACCTTGTGGGTTATTATGGCGGTATATTTATTGAAGTAGAAGAATAGAATATATTTAGCTATTTTTTTAGATTCATTTTATAATTCATAATTATTTAGACATAATGCAAATATGGGCTGGAATTCATGTTCTGATTTTTGTGGCCTTGAGCTAAGGGAAAGGGACCCAGGAAATGGGTTTTATGTGCTTGGATGGCTTCATGGAATCCCCAACTTCATTAGCTGCTGTGATGACTCAAGGTTGTTACTAAAATCCACTTTGTATTATCTTTAAAAACCAAGGGATATTATGTAGCTCAGCAGTTAGAAGGCACTTGACTCAAAATATCTATGAACCAAAGGATATAAATGACTAAGAGCAGGAGGATCATTACCTGAAGGGGTGGAGGGTTGATCTCAGGATATGACCTGTGAGATCCTTCCTGCTGGCTCAGTGCTGACTGAACGTGGGGCAGGAGAGCCCCAGGAGCAACACATATCTGGGATAGGAGGGAATGCGGGGAGGAAGGAAAGAGAAACAGGCCCTTTTTGTTTTTATTGTTCCATGACAATTATACATATGTCTAGGGTACATGTGATATTTTGATATATGCATACAATGTGCACTGATCAAATCAAGATAATTTGCATATCCATCACCTCAAACATTTATCATTTATTTGTGTTAGGAAAATTCCACATCTTTCTTCTAGCCATTTTGAAATGTATAATAAGTTATTGTTAATGATCATCACCCTACTGTGCTATTGAACACTAGAACTTCTGTTCCTTCCATCTAACTGTATTTTTGTGCCCATTAACCAACTTCTGGGAAGGGTAAAATGGTGGGTGGATGAAAAGGGCCCTTCTTAAGGCAAAGAAAATCTTACAAGAAGGGAAGACATCTTAGGAGGAAAAATAAAAAGGTGGACCATGGGCTTAGAGTGGGGACTGCAGAAATTGAATGGTAAAGAAAAAACCAACTTAGCATTGTGAAAATAAATCTCAATGTCATTCCTTTCACAAGTCCAATGGCTGATATTCTTTTGGCAAGCTGGATATGAAGTAGGAATCTTTCTTTGAGTCATACATTTTCATGATTATGATTATTATTGAATAATAGGTGACAATTATTGAGAGCAATTATTGAGGACAATTATTGAGCTTTCACAAGCTCTTTTCAAAGGCCTTTATATATGTTTTCTCCACTTCTGTTAGATATTCTTATTCCCGTTTTGTAGTTGAGGGATGCACAGGCATAAAGCCTATGTGGAGGCAGAGAGCAGCTAAGTAACCTGACCACGGCCCAACAGCAAACAAATGATGGGGCCACATGCAAATCGAGGCAGAACCCTTCTATTTTATGAAGCTCAATGTTTTCTTGTTTTCATCTTGTTATGAATACACCTATTTGCAAAGGGGTTTTGAAGCTACATTAAAACATTTTGTGGTCGTGCGTGGTGGCTGTTGCCTATAATCCCAGCATTTTGGGAGACCAAAGTGGGCAGATTGCCTGAGCTCAGGAGTTTGAGCCCAGCCTGGCCAACATGGTGAAACCCTGTGTCTACTAAAAATGCAAAAAAATTAGCCGGGCATGTTAGTGTGCACCTGTAATCTCAGATAATCTGGAGGCTGAGGCAGGAGAATCGCTTGAACCCGGGAGAGGAAGGTTGCAGTAAGCTGAGATCGTGCCACTG
This sequence comes from Pongo pygmaeus, assembly GCF_028885625.2. Classification (NCBI taxonomy): domain Eukaryota; kingdom Metazoa; phylum Chordata; class Mammalia; order Primates; family Hominidae; genus Pongo; species Pongo pygmaeus. Next base: position 30,218,494 of record NC_072392.2, on the reverse strand, counting down.
CACTCCAGCCTGGGCAACAGAGTGAGACTCTGTCTCTAAATAAATAAATAAATAAATAAATAAGATTGAAATTTGAGCTCCTGACCATGTCCCTAGGTTGAACTCATATGTATTTTGATGTCTTCTAAGATTTATTCTTAGTGCATTTTTTAAGTTAAAGTATTTATTTACTGAGCATCTACTGTATATCACGTGCTGAGATTGGCATCAGCAGTGCAGGGAACATATGGCACAGTCTCTGCCCTCAAGTAACTTTCACTCACCACATATATTTATTAGGACACCGATACATGTGTGAATATAAGATAGTAAGATAGACATTGCAAGAAGTAATTATTTACTGTAAACCTATTTCATAGGATTTTAATCTTAAAGTACTTTCACCCTATTTCCAAAAAAATGTGTTGCATAACTTTAAAGGGATTCTCAGTTTGAAATCATCATATGAACTGCAGTAGCATCTGCTGGTGAAATACTGCTTTGTATCTATTAGAATAGTCCAAACAATTGGGAGAGAACTGCATTATTAGAGCTGTAAAATTTACTGTCTAGAAATCTCAGAAAAGAAGAGGAAGTTCTATGGTAGATGACTAAGATGACATCTAAACTCTTCTCTTAAGCTACTGAAGTTCTGTGGATATCTCACAGCAGAAAGTTCAAGTGTATGCCCACAACTCCTCATGCCACAAGATGTGACACCTTTTCAATCTCTTTTTGCAAAAGTTTCCAATTCTGTCTCTTATAAGAGTACTTTTTATACCGACATATTCCGGATTTTGTAGTGCACGCAAAGACAAGATGGGAAGGGGGCTTCAATTTGTTGATGCCAGCTGCTCTATGGACCAGGCCCTGCCCATGCATCCATGTTGGTTCTTTTATCCCTACATCAACCATAGCCCATAGGCATTAACCTCCATTGTACAGATGAAGAAATTGAAACTCTAAGAGAATATGCAATTTACCCAGAGTCATGCAGCTTGTGTATGTAAGAGTTGGAATGAAAATCTAATCTGAATCTCAAGTCTCCTTCTACAATATGGTTTTGATTACATTTTGCAATCACCTTAGCAGGGATATGTCTGCCCTAAAAGATAGTAAGTAGGAATACTTCTCTCTATACATTAACCTAACATCCATGGGCTTCGTTTTTGTATTTCGAGGTGTCATAACATTATAATAATTTGATTTTATTTGAATAGTGAGTATTATACTACTTAGTCTAGAGATCTGTGACATCCCAGTCTAAACTGCATGATAGCAATGAAGCTTCTTCAAGGAGACAAGTATGAGTAATAAAGTAGAAATAAGTTGAATTTCTATGGAGTTGCTACTTCTGAATTTAAAGTTAGCTGAGGTTAAGTAGATATTCAAAAAGATCACTATAATCTTCACTTGAATAATATAAACATTTATTATTTTTTACATATTTATTTATTTATGGAACATAGATGTAATTTTAAAACAGAATATTTGCAAATTGTATTAAAATATATTAAAAACATAATACATTATGACCCAATAGAGTTTTTCACAGTAACTCAGTGTTAGTTTAAAATGTGAAATTCAATCAATATAATTCACCATAGAATATAGTGTGTATGTCAGTATAATGTATATCCAAATTGGAAAGAAGTAAATTTATCTTTGTTTTTTAGTAAGATGAAATTAAAATTTTAGGGAATTTCAACTTTCATTTTAGATTCTGGAGGGTACCTGTGCAGGTCTATTACATGGGTGTATTGTGTGATGATGAGATTTGGGGTATGAATGAAGGTGTGAGTGCCTGTCTTGAATTTGCACCCAGAGCAATCTCCCCTGATCAGCAGAGGGTAAACTAACTTGAATTACACTTGAATTTCTTAGGAGAGCAGGTCACAAAGGGCAAATTGTGGTCCAGAGACAAAAGTGTCCAACGGTCTAAAATGAGCCTGCCATATCACTTAGGGTAGAGGTCTTAACACAATTACATTTCAGAAAGGGGTCAAACCATTGTTTAAAGATAAATGTAAGCTGGGTGTGGAGGCACACGTCTATAATTCCAGCTACTCAGGAGGCTGAGGCAGGAGAATCCCTTGAGTTCAGGGTTTTAAGACCAGCCTGGACAACATAGGAAGATCCCATCTCAATTTTTAAAAATGAGAAAAAAATAGATAAACTTAAGCATATTAACATTTTAAAGAGTTTATTTAAACAAACAGAGATTCATGGATCAGCCAGCTCCAAACTGAAAGTGGTTGGAGGATCTACTGGAGGTGTTTGTAGGGAAGGCTTTTATAGGGTGAATGTAGAAGTAGAGTAGAGAAACTATTTGTTTGGCAAAAATTTTGGCAGTTGCATTATTTGAACTATCCTGTTGGTAGGTCTCTCATTACACAGCTAATACTCAGCGGGCCACTTGTTGGTGGGCTAAGCTTGTTTCATTTTGTCTATGTAGGAACCCAGGCCATGGGAGCTATCTCAGCCTAATGCTTTCCCATTACATTATTTTACACCTTTCTGTATCAGGATAAGTGGGGATCTTCCACATGAGGCTTCTTACCACCCTGTTTCCCTCAGCAAAATGTAACTGTCCCTTTTGCCTCTGTAGGCAATCTTCTGAACAGGGCTTTCCTAATATTCTTATCTCATCTTATTTTATCTTATCCTCTTCTCTGTACATTGTTTACATGCTTCTGGAACACTTGTGTGTCTTGCATCCATCGCCTGCATTATTTAGGCAATCCTAAAAGAAGACTTCTAGGATGGATTGGTAGAGAACTGCTGGCATATTGCGCCCTCTCTCCTTGTATCTGGAACTTTCATAATTACCTTAGTTCTCCAGGCCAATTTTGCAATTATCTTCATTCTCCACTTCAAAATACATTTACCTCTGACAGAAGGTGAGTACATAAAAGGGACCTTGTCCAGTGGTACATATGAGGCAGGAGACATGATATAGTTAAAATTGTAAACTAAAAGCTTTCTGACACCAAGAGCATAAGTAACAAAAGAAAAAAACAAGTAAATTGGACTTCACCAAAATTTAAAACTTTTGTGCAATCAGAGGACAACTGGTAGAATGGAAGAAAATATTTCAAACAATATCTTTGATAAGGGATCAATATGCAGAATATATAAAGAATTCCTACAACTTAACAATAAATAAACAACCCAATTAAAAAATAGGCAAAGACTTACATAGAAAATTTCTCAAAAAAGATACACAACTGGCCATCAAGCACATGAAAGATGCTCAACATCACTGATTACTAAGGAAATGCAAATCAAAACCATAGTAAGATACCACTTCATACACATTAAGATGGCAATCATCAAAAAACCAGGGAATAACAAGTGTTCGTGAGGATGTAGCCAAATCGAAACTCTTGTACATTGCTGGTGGATTCTACAGCGGTATAGTCATGGTAGAAAAGAGTACAGTGCTTCCTAAGTTAAAAATAAATGGAACATAGGCTGGGCTCAGTGGCTCATGCCTGTTATCCCAGCACTTTAGGACACTGAGGCGGCCAGATCATGAGGTCCGGAGTTCAAGACCAGCCTGACCAACATGGTGAAACTGTGTCTCAATTAAAAATACAAAAATTAGCTAGGTGTGGTGCTGCGTGCCTGTAATCCCAGCTACTCAGGAGGCTGAGGCAGCAGAATCACTTGAATGTGGGAGGTGAAGGTTGCAGTGAGCCAAGAGAGTCAAACTCCATCTCAAAAATAAATAAATAAATAAAAATGAAACATAGAATTGCTATATCAGTCAGCAAGTCAACTTCTGGGTTTAAACCCACAAGAATTGAAAGAAATGTGTTAAGAAACATGCCACTAACTGCATGTGCTCCCTATACAATTAGCTACAGAAAGAGGTGATAACTCATATTATTTACAAATATTACAAGTATAAAGAACTTTAAAATAATCATTTTCTATGATTTGTTATCAATTGTAAGTTTATTTTAACAATTATCAATTAGCTACAGAACACGAGTAATGTTTCTTACTTTAGCCAGATGTAAACATGTGATGCAGTAATATAGTGAAGAATATTACTCACTTCAGGGGATAGGGCTTTGGTGAAGAATTTTGAGAAACTCTTGAAAGAGGAAAAGTAAACCTCCCATGATAGTAATACAATTCCAAAAGCAAAAGGAGAAAAAATGTAAATGTATTAAATCAAAAAATATTTTAAGGTAAGGCAAAAGTAGGTATAGAATGGTGAGTCACATACAAATTGTGAAAGTGAGTAATGCCCAGAAATCAAAGGAGAGGGAAAAATATGGTAGGTGAATATGGTTGCAATGCTAATTTTAAAAAGTTATTAGCAGCTAGCTCAATTCAAGCTTTGAATAAATAGAAATAGAGTGTTTATAACAGTATGCTTAATCTACTGGTGACAATATTAAGATAATTGTTGAAATATACTTGAAAGAAGTTAGTGAAAGCAGGGAATGAAAGACTATTGAACTTTTCTGGTTTGTTTTGTAAAAATTTGCCTATGTCCAACATACAGGCACAAAAATAAAATACTGGAAATAGAGAGCAAATCTTGGCAATTCAAATGAGAGTCAGCTATTAATTCTTTGCCCATAGGCTGTACTCCTACAAGCAAACGTTGGTAAAATATGTGATTCAATACAGATACTCATTTTTCAAGTGTTTACAACCTGTTTGAGTCCATTTGGACTGCTGTAACAAATTACCTTAGACTGGGTAATTTATAAATCAAATTTGTTATTCTCAGTTCTGGGGGTTGGGAAGTCCAAGATCTAGGTGCCGGCAGAGATGTTACCTGGTGAGGTTTGTTTCTGACACTTACTGCTGCATCTTCACATGGCATAAGGGCGAAAGGGGCAAAGTAGCTCCCTATGGGTTCTTTTATAAGGGGACTAACACATTCATGACGGCTCCCCAAACCCTTAACCTACTCACATCCCAAAGACCTCCCTTCTTTATTTATTTATTTATTTATTTATTTAATTTTTGAGACGGAGTCTTGCTCTGTTGCCCAGGCTGTGGTGCAGTGGCACAATCTCAGCTCACTGCAATCTCTGCTTCCCAGGTTCAAGCAATTCTCCCACCTCAGCCTCCCGAGTAGCTGGGATTACAGGCGTGTGCCACCACACCTCGCTAATTTTTGTATTTTTAGTAGAGATGGGGTTTTATCATGTTGGCCAGGCTGGTCTTGAACTCCTGACCTCATGATCTGTCCACTTCAGCATCCCAAAGTGCTGGGATTACAGGTGTGAGCCATTGTGTCCAGCCTGGCCTCACATCACATATATGTGTGTGATGTGTAATATATATCACATCACATATATTAGATTTCAATATATGAATTTTGAAGAGATATATACTCTCAGCCCATAGCACAAACCAAGGATGAATGTTTGAGGCACCTGTCAAAATACACATTTGAAAAGATCAGAACGTCTGGAATGCCAAATGAATTACATTAGTAGAGGCAAATTCTAACAATGAATTGAGAAAAACTGCAAACAGAAAGAATCACAGAGAGAACCATTTAATTTTAATATTGAGGAAAAACTTTGAATGTGGGTTCCATTCAATTGTACAATAACTCAACGTATACAGCATCAACACTTTTAAAACATTGAGATAAAATACTTTTGGATTTTATCAAATTGGATGTAATGCTAGAAGAAGAATTCATACTTTGAAGGGACTGTGATAAATTAAACGATTTATTTAGTTGTGTTTGCACTTGCTACATGCTGTTTCCAATATGAATATTTTCACAAGATTTACCTGTCTAATACATGAGTTGGCTCCTGACCTTGAAGCAATTGTTAGCAATAGATACACTGGTAAAAAAAATTATCTTCTCCTGTCCTGCATGACCATGGACATGGACATCTTATTATTTATGCATAATAAAAACTTTCAGTTCAGCTTAATAAATATTTATTGACAATGTGCTAATCATGAAGAGGACTGTGGATAAAGGTGGATGATAAAGATAAATTTAAGTTGGGAAAACTACCACCACTACGTCTACAAGGGCTGAAAGTATATACAGGTCAGAAGCACACAGAAATCACTGAACCACAAAGTAAATGGCCATAAGTGCTGTTATATACCCAAACCATGTCCTACTTATATAGTCCTTTAAATGGATAAATAATACATTAATTCTGACTGGGAAGGGAGGAAGTTTCTAGGAATAGTTCTTTAAAAAGTTGCATCAGTTTTGATTAATACATAGAAAGAGACTGTTACAGAAGAAGAGCTAGCTAACGGAAGACCTAGCATAATTTTATTCTTGCACAATATCAGGGAACCCAACAGTTTTGTCAGCAGTAGCTACTTTTAATTTCTTTGGATACTTGAGATCATCTGGGAAGATTGTGGTAAGTAAGGCTGATGATGAAGACTTTGATTGAGAAAGGATTTATCAGGAGCTGGGCACAGTCGCTCATGCCTGTAATTCCAGCCATGTAGGAGGATGAGGCAGGAAGACTGCTTAAGTCCAGGAATTAGAGATTAACCTGGGCAATATAGCCAGACCAACTTCTCTACAAAAAATAAAAAACAATTAGATGGGCATTGTGGCACATGTCTGTGGCCCCAGCTATTGGGGAGACTAAGGTAAAAAGATCACTTGGGCCCAGGAGTTTGAGGCAACAATAAGCTATGATTGTGATGGCAGCGGCTGCTGCCATCATGCCAGCTGCAGGGGAGAGGTGTGGCCAGGGTTGTTTGCTCCCTGGAGTTGGCAGGATGGGGACAAGTGGGAGCCCTGCCCCTTCCGAGTTGGAATTGGAGCTCCCCGGGTGCTGCTGCAGCTGACCAAACTGCAACTGTAACTTTAGACCTGGACCTCTCACTCCATGGAGCAGACAAGAGTTTATCCAACTCCCCTACTCTGTCCCCACCCCAGCCCACCACCCAGCCACCCAAACCAATCCTGCAGACTCAGGCATCCCTGCACTCTTGGGGAGCCTGGGAACGCCTCCCTTGCCCCCTGCAGGCTTGGAGGCACTTCTTCCTGCTGCCTGGTCTCTCCCACCTCCTGGCTCTGTGCTCTGATCTCAGAGTGGGGATGGGACCCAGCAGGGTGCTGTCACAGCCCAGCCAGGTGGGCACACATTGGAAGCAGTGCTGATGTGCCAATCCCCTGCCATCTCAGCCCCCTCTGGACTTTGGACACCGAGGAGCAGGGGCATGGGAGGGGAAGCTGAGGGGGTCTGAGGGTGGCTGGGCACTGGCCTGCAAGTGCCTCTTGGTGCCAGAAGCCTGGGTGCCATGTATGGCTGTGGGAGGCAGACAGGCTCCTGGGTGGAAGGGGATGGGTCCCCACTGAAGCCCCACCTGCAGGCTAGGCTGCCAGTCCTGCAGACTGGAGGCAAAACTCATGGTGCTTTTTCCTGGGCCCACCCATGGCTGCCCATGGACCAATGGGCATACACCTCCTCCCCTCTGACAGCCATAAAAGCCCAGGACTCAGCCAGAACAGGGCATAAGACAGAGGAGGGAAGACTAGAGGCAGGAAGGAGCTATCCTTTCTGCTGATAGCTGGAGACAATGGGAGGGCCAGCTACTTTCTCTGCTGAATGCTTCAGAGACCTGCAGAGATGTCTGGGAACTACCAGCTGCAGACAGGAGCAACCCTCTCCAGGGCTTCCCTTTCTGCTGAGAGCTGAACACTTGACAGAACAACCTAGAGAGGAGCTACCCACTATGGGTCTTCCCTGAGCTGTTCTAACACTTAATAAAGCTCCTCTCCTTTAACCCTTCACTTGTCTACCTACACCATTCTTCCTTGATGCAGGACAAGAACTCTGGCAAAGATGCCACCAATCACAGTTTTCCAACCAGAAAATCGACACCCCAAAGATTCCATAACAATTACACCACTGCACTCCAGCCTAGGTGGCAGAGTGAGACCCTGACTTTTAAAAAAAGAAAAAAAAGGAATTATCCACAAGTTATTAGATAAGACTGCTAATAGCTTCTAATTGTGATACCTTCCCGTTTGAAATGGAAGGGATGGAAGTTGACACCAGGTCAGTTTTCCCAAAGTTATAACCCTGCTTTTGGCCTCTTTCAGCTCCAGTCAGACATTAGCAATGCTCAGTTACCTTCAATATTAAGCCAGTCCTGACATGAAACTGGCAGAATTGCAGAACGCTGACCCAGACTTGAAGGTAGATCTGGAATTAGGATTGCTGCTTTAAGCCCAGTATCAAGGTATATAATGAATCATGAATTTGTCATAAACCAAATTCAGTGGATTTTTTTCCTATAATTCTGATGATAACTTTGCCTTGATTATATATTAAAACAATTCATTTGCTGTATCTTCGTTACTGTCCCAAATGTTTTGGGTTGACATACCGATGTTAGCTAGTGGTTTTGGTCTCAACTTTCAGTAGCTGCTCCAATGTAAAATGATCACACATAAATCTTAGGTTTTTACTCATATGATACCTTGTCTGATACTATCTTCATCTATCAAATAAAGGGTTTAGTATTTTCTTGGTCAATGTGGGCAGCTATAACAGAAAACACAGATTGAGTGGCTAAAACAACAAACATTTGTTTTTCACAGCTCTGTAGGCTGTAAATCTGAAATCAGGGAGTCAGCCTGGTTGGGTTCTTGGTGAAGGCTGTCTTCTTGGTTTACAGATGGCTGTCTTATTTTATCCTCACATGGAGGAGAGAAAAATCTCTCTTGTATCTCTTCTTAGAAGGGCACTACTTTCCTTTGATGAGGGTTTCATCTTCATGACCTAATTACCTCCCAAAGGTTTACCTCCTAATACCAATACATTGAGAGTTAGGATTTCAACATATGAATTTGAGGGATTTGCAGTTCATAATAACTATCAATGTCAACTCAGTTCAAGCTTGAATTTGTTTTGCTTTGGGTGACAAATCTCTAACTAATTTGAATTCATCTTTCCCCAGTCTGGTTCAATGTTGTCTTCTTTCTCCTTCACCACCAACAGTTAGCAAGATGTCAGTTTTACTTGAGGCTAAGTCTGTTTTAGTTATCACAATACAGAACCCTGTAAGCTATATCTTAGTTGCCCCTTTCATAATATTTTTCATTATGGAAAAAATACATTCTAAACATTGTTCCTATTCTAAGAAACTTGGCTGCATCTTTGCAACAAAAATAATGCGGACATTTGCCAAATAAAGCTGTAGAGAAAGGTAAAATCATTGCTCTGAATTATTCATAAAATCACAGGAATTAGGGACAAACACTAAATAAGGATGAATTATTCAGTGACCTGAAACAGATATTTTCTTTAGTTTCTCATGTAATTTGAAATGTACTGCAATTTACATCCTCAGTGTTATAAACGTATGATGTTTCTCTTTTAGTGAAAAGCACCCAACAGAACTTGTTAAACAAATGAGTTTTTTTCTCTTCTCATATCTAAAAGCATTTTTTATAGCTACACATCTACAAATATGTTTTAATAGACCTAACCTCTCTATGATGTCATTTTCCCCTTGGGTACCAGAATATATATTTAGCCCTGTAGAATTATTTAGCTCTCAAGTGCTGAGTTACTAGTTCCCAGGAGTTGCATTGCCCAAAGCAATGTGGACCTTTTTCTATTTTAAATTTCACCTCACATGGTCCTTTGGTTTTGTTACATTTTGTACTTGTTTTGATTTTTTTTTTCCTCTCTATGGAAGTTATTTGCCAAGTAAGGAGAAAAAGTGTTGATGTTTTTCCTTATTCAAAAATTATGGTAGATGAAAAAAATCTGATTAAATAACTCTATTGAAGTCTTTCTCAACTTTTTACTAAAATAAACATGAAGGCACTGAAAAGGTGAAATTTTCAGCTATTGAAAATTTGGAATGTAGGACATCATGCCGAGATTTGAGGAAATGTATCAGTAATTAAGAAAGGGATGGTAGTAGATACACAAAAAGCAATTAGAAGCATTAAAGGCCTTGGATTCTTTTCATGTTAAAGAAAATACATTCTGAAAGTAAGTACAAAGACCCTTTGTATTTCCTGAATAACCTGTTCCCTAACAGAATACCAGGGCCTATGCCAAGGAATAAACTGTGTGGGTGTGTTTTTCTCTTCTGGTGCTGATATGGTCATAGGATGGGGATGCTCTCTCTTTGCTATTTCTCTAACCAATCTTATTACTATAGCACCTAATATTAAAACATTTCAAGTCTAGTTACTGACAAGAGAGTAAACTAGAGTGGACTCCTGACTCATAACAAGGATTCAGATCTACAGTTCTCATAGAGTGAAGAGATTATGTTTGCAACTGAGAAACAGATGTAAAAACTGTAAGGAATCCCTGGAGAGTCTGAAAGTCCCTGAGCCCTGATACAGAGAGCAAATGGCAGTTTAAGGCTGACCACCTCTCATTCCCGGCACTATTCCTCACATAAGAATATTACAGTACACTCTTCACTGCTCTCTCTGCTTCAAGCTTTGCCCTTCCACCTCTCTGTTCCACAGAGAAGAAGGTAGGATGCTCCTCTTAAAATACAAGGCAGATTATTTTACTCATCTGCTTAGAAACTTTTCAATGGCTTCTCATCTCATTCTGAATAAAATTCAAAGTGCTTTCCAGGCTTACAAGTCCCTGTACGATCCTGAGCCTTGACAGTATCTCAGACAAAATCTCCAGCCTCCCATTGGTCACTCCTGCTCTGTCACACTAGTGTCCTCGCTGTTGTTTTGAAATATAGCAAGCATGATTTTTCTTCAGTGTCTTTATCCTTGTTATTTTTTCTGCCTGCCTTGTTCTGTGTCTTGGGCATTCCATATGACTCATCTCCTCATTCCCCTTAGTCCTTTTTCCATGTGGCATTTGAATACAGAAATCTTCACTATCTAAAATTATACTCCCATATCCATAACTTCTTTTATTGCTGTAGATATCCTTACAGCATTTATCATTGCCATTAGCTTATTTGTCTTTCCTTACTAAAATGTAAACTAAATACAGACAGAAATTTTTGTAATTAAAAAACACATAACAAAAAAATCCACCATCTTAACAAAATTTTAAGTTTGCAGAACATTTTGTTAATGATATACACATTGTTGTACAGCAGAAATCTAGAATGTTTTTATCTTGCTTGACTGAAACTCCACACCTGGGGAACAGCAACTCCAGATTTCCTGTTTCCTCCAGGCCCTGACAACTACCATTTTATCTTCTGTTTCCATGTGTTTGGCTACTTTCAATACCTCATATAGATGGAAACACAATATATTTGTCTTTGTGTCTGGCTTATTTCACTTAGCACAATATCCTTAAGATTGATACATGTTGAAATATGACAGAATTTCCCTTTTGAAGGCTGAATAATATTCCATTATATGTGTATATATATACACATATATATACCATATATACACACCATACATATATATACCATATATATACACCATACATATATATACCATACTATATATACCATACATATATATATACCATACATATATATATACACCATATATATATACACCATATATATATATACACCATATATATATACACCATATATATATACACCATATATATATATACACCATATATATATACACTATATATATATACACCATATATATATTTTTTATATATATATATACACATACACCATATTTTCTTTATCTGTTCATTTGATGATGGAGTGTTAGATTGTTTCTACTTTTTGGCTATGGTGAATAATTCTGTAATGAATATAGGAATGCAAATATCACTTCAAGATCTTGTTTTCAATTATTTTGGAATTATTCAATTATTTTGGAAAAATGCCCACAAGTGGGATTGCTGCATCATATGGGTAGGTCTATTTTTTAATGTTTTGAGGACCCTCTATACTGTTTGCCATAGTGGCTCTACCATTTTACATTCCTACTGACAGTACATAGGGTTCTAATTCAATTTCTCCACATCTTCATCAACACTTGCTATTTTCTTTTTTTAAAAATGGTCATAGAGTTATGAGGTGATAAATCCTGTTGTGATTTTAATTAGCATTTCCCTGATGATTAATGATGGTGAGTATCTTTTTATATCACTGTTGGTCATTTGTATGTCTTCCTGAAAAATATCTATTTAAGAATTTGGCCATTTTTAAATTGGGTTATGTGTTTATTTGCTTTTGAGTTATAGATGTTTCTTATATATTTTGGATATTAATCCCTTAGCACGTACATGGTTTTCAAATTTTTTTTCCAATTATGTAGGCTGCCTGTTCACTCTGTTGTTTCCTTTTTTGCAAAGAAGCATTTTATCTTGATGTAATCATCCTAACCTATTTTTGCTTTGGTTGCCTGTGCTTTTGGTGTCAAATCCAAGGAATTATTGCCACGACCAATGTGATAAAGGCTTTCTTTATGTTTTCTTGTAGCAGTTTTACAGCTTTAGTTCTTACATTGAAGTCTTCAATCCATTTGGAGTTAACATTTGTGAACAGTGTAAGATAAGGGTTCACTTTCATTCTTTTGCATAAGGATATCCAGTTTTCCCAACAATATTTGTAGAAGAAATTATCCTTTCTCCATTGTATAGTTTTGGCACCCTCGTCAAAGATCATTTGACTATATGCATGTGGGTTTATTTCTGGGCTTGCTTTATTTATGTATTAATTAATTAATTTATTTATTTATTTATTTATTTATTTATTTGAGATGGAGTCTTGCTCTGTAACCCAGGTGGGAGTGCAGTGGTGTGATCTTGGCTCACTGCAACCTCTTCCTCCTGGGTTCAAGCGATTCTGCTACCTCAGCCTCCCGAGTAGCTGGAATTACAGGTGCCCACAACCATGCCCAGCTAATTTTTGTATTTTTTCATAGAGACTGGATTTCACCATGTTAGCCAGGCTGGTCTCAAACTCCCGACCTTAGGTGATCCACCCGCCTTGGCCTCCCAATGGGCTTTCTATTCTGTTCCACTAATCCATTCTTTTCCATTCATCTGTATGATTAGTTTTATGTTAATATCACACTATTGGGATTGCTGTAGCTTTGTAGTATATTTCAAAGTCAGAAAATGTGAAGCCTCTAACTTTGTTTTTCTTTCTTAGGATTGTTTTGGATATTCAGGGTCCGTTGTGGTTCCATATGGATTTTAGAATTGTCCTTTCTATTTCTCTAAAATTATCATTGGAATTTTTATAGAGATTACATCAAATCTGTAAATTGCTTTGGCTAGTATCAGAATTTAAAAATATTCTTTCAATTCATGAAAATCAGATGGCTTTCCATTTACTTGTGTCTTCCTTAACTTCTTTCAGCAATATTTTGCAGTATTCAGTGTACAAGTCTTTCCCCCACCGTCTAAGTTTATTCCTACGTATTTTATTCATTTTGATGCCATTGCAATTGGATTGTTTTCTTAATTTCCTTTTCAGAATGTTTGCTGTTTGTGTTTTTTTGAATCTTTACTTTGAATCCTGCAACTTTGTTGAATTCATTTTATTAGTTCTAAGAGCTGTTTGTTGAATCTTTAGGGTTTTTTTTAATATATAAGATGATGTTTTCTGTGAATAGAGAAAATTTTACTTCTTCCTTTCCAATTTGGATGCCTTTTATATCTTTTTCTTGCTTAATTATTTTAGCTAGGACTTTATGTACTTCATAAAGGCATCCTTGCCTTGTTCCTGATCCTGATCTTAGAAGAAGAGATTTCAGTTTTTCTTCATTAATATGATGTGAACTGTGGGTTTTTACATATGGCCTTTATTCTGTTGGAATAATTTCCTTCTATTCCTATTTTTTCAAGTGTTTTTCTAATGAGAGAATGTTGAATTTCATCAAATGCTCTTTCTCCATCTATGAAGATGATGATGTTATTTTAATTGTTTTGTTAAAGTGGCCTATTATATTGATTCTCACATGTTGAACACTTCTTGCATTTCAGGAACAAATCCATCATAATTATGGTGAATGATACTTTACAGTGCTATTGAATTCATTTTGCTGGTATTTGTTGAGGATTTTGCATCTACATTCATTAAGAATCTTTAATTCTTTTTCTTGTAGCGCCATTGTCTCGCTTTGATATTAGGGTTGTGCTAGCTTCACAAAAAGAGTTTAGAATTTTTCTTTCTTCTTTAATTTTTTAGGAATGTTTGAGAAATATTGCCATTAATTCTTCCTTAAATATTGGCAGAATTCTCTAGTAAAGTCACCTGTGCCTGAGATTTTCTTTGCTGGAAGATTTTTGATTACTAATTTGAATACCTTACTAGCTATAGATTTGTTCATATTTTGTATTTCTTCTTGATTCAGTGTTGTAAGTTGTGTATTTCCAGTAATTTGATTTTTTTCTAGGTTATCCAATTACCACCATAATCATTCACAGCAGTCTCTTATCATCTTTTTTTATTCCTGTGGCATCAATTGCAATGTCTACTTTTTCATTTTTAATTTTATTTGGTTGAGTCTTTTCTTTTTTTAATTGCCATATTCCATTGTATAGTATTACCACAGTTTTTTTTAATCTATTCACTTGCATTGATTCTGCTTTCTGGTTATAATGAAAATATGTGTATGAAAATATCCTTTATTTGCATTAATCTTTATTATTTCCTTCCTTTTGCTGGGTTTGGGCTTAGTTCTTTTTTAGTTCCTTGAGTTGTAAAGTTAGGTTTTTTATTTGAGATCTTTCTTCTTTTTTAAGGTAGGCATTTATTGCTATAAATTTCCCTCTTTAGTACTGCCTTTGCTGCATTTCAAAGTTTTTGCTATGTTGTGTTTTTAAATTTTTTTTGTCAGCTTGTTTTCTAATATTCTTTTTGATTTCTTCTTTGACTCATTGGCTGTTCAATAGTATGTTGTTTAATTTCCATATATTTGTAAATGTTTCAGTTTGCCTTCTACTATTGAATTTTTGCTTCATCCTACTTTTGGTCAAAACAGGTTCTTGATTTCCTTTGTCTTAAATTTGTTAAGACTTGTTTTGTGACCTAACATGTGATCTATCCTGGAGAATGTGTCAGGATATGTCACTTTGCCAGAAAATTTATATACCTCCATTTTTGAAGGGTTGATATTTGGAAACTTATTTTGTTCCTTTTATTGGGCCATGTTTCCTTGTTTCCTTGCGTGCCTTTTAATTTTGTGTTGCAATTCTAGGATTTGAAAAAAATAACCACTTCTCCCTGTCTTTACAGACTGGTTTTGCACTGGGAAATCCTTTCACCAGTCAGCCCAGTTAGAGATTCTGAAGTGTGTCAAATCTTTCTGTGAATGTATTGTCTCTGGAATTGTGTGTAAATTCTTAGAAAAATTTGCAAGTCTTTCTTCAGGAGCATGTAATCTCTTGCTCTCTTTGTTATCTATCTGTAGTACTGTAGGTTATCTGGAGTTGCTATAACCCCCTAGCTCTCTTTTGTTCTCAGCAGTCCTGAGACATCAAGCGTATCCGGTCAGACAGAAAACAGTCCATCAGGCTGACTGGGAAAAGTTGGAATTCTGGATGCACTCTCCAGCTTTTTCCTTCTCCAAGGGGAAGCCAGGAGTTGAGGGTTTTCTCCCACTCATTGCATATTGATCCAGGGAAGGATAGTATGATAAGTGAATGTATGCTAAACCAAACTGCCTCAACTCATTTGTTCTTAATATCCCCAACCTGGAAAGCTTTCCTGTTAGCGCTTAAATTCAGGCAAGACAGAAAACAATCACTTGGCAACTCCCCTGAAGTCTAAACACTGAATGTGTGTTTCAGTATTCTCTTTCACTTCTGTGTGGGAATCAGGAACTGTAGAGTATTCTCCCAATCTTGTTATACTGAGTCACAGGAGGAATGATGGTGATTGAGTGACAGTCCAAACTGTGGCTTTATCAGCAGGCATGCAATCTGGCATCCTTTCCTGTTAGTACTTAGATTCAGAGTAGACAGGTGCCCTCCCAAAAAGTCAAAATGCTGAACATATGGTCTAAACTTTTCTTTCTCTCCCTAGAGATGAGCTGGGAGTTTGGTGCTTTCTCTCCATTGTGTTGTACTGCTGAGGGAGGATGAATGAGTGCAACAAATTTACCTGCTGATTTAGATGTGTCTGGCTTGAAGCCTACCAGGGAATCCAGAGTCTTTAAATTGGCCTCTGTACTTTTCACAAAGGGGATTTATTTGCGTATTATTGTCGAGCGGGTGTCTCCTTGGACAGGAGGGTGGAGGGGCTTTGAGGCTTTCTATTTCATCATCTTGCTGGTGTCCTGACAGGAATTTTAAACTGGGCTCCTTTCTCCGCATTGTTGGAGAATGGATCCTGGCTGATTATACGTACTCATGAAATACTGGATAAATTATTATTTGTCATTTACTTACAAATATTTAAAATTTTTATTATGGGAAATAAGTTTTTAATCACTATAAAAGTTTCTTGAAGCACTAATTCATTACTGTGAAAAGTGGGTAGGGGAATAAAAATCAAGCATTTGTCTACTTATCTTGCTTTTCCTGTCAAAATTGTGTTTTGGTGTAATCAATACATATTTGGGAGGAAATGTTCTTTTAGAAATTATTCCAGCTAATAAATGAAGAAAAAAATGAAATAATGTAGTACCGTTATAACACCTAGTAAAATAATGGTTGAAACAAGTTTTATAATGAATGCTAAAACTATCAGGTGAAAAGTTGATGCAAACCTTTACTGTGGAGGAATGTAGCTGACATTAATTTCTTATCTGAATAACATTTTTGAAACTTTATGACTGTTTGAATTTAAAATGGATTTTGGTGTCTTTATTTTTTCTTTTATACTCTCTTTTTTCACATAAAAATCAACTATTAACTGATTGGTTTTATGGTCTTTTGGAAAGAGACTATACAAATTCTGCATTTTGTATGAAGATCTCTTTTACACTGTCAGAGGAAATTTTATCTCTGGTAAGCTCTGATTTCATCTTTCAATTTTATTTTGAATTTCTTTGTCTTTTGTTTTATCAGCACCTTGTTTAATTTAAAATAGATTCAATGTCAACAGTCAAGGAGTTAACTCAGGAAACTAATTTATCCAGAAATACAAATATTTTTGCATATATTTTATCCTTTGTTTTAGATCTTTAATGTGTAGTTTCTAAAAATGAAATATGGACAGTTTCCTTGATTTCTGAGCATAGTCAATGAATAATTTTACCAAAATAAGCAAACACTTTTGAGCTTTTTTTTTTCCTTGAGACTGAGTCTTGCTCTATCACCCAGGTTGGAGTAGGGTGGTGTGATCTTGGCACACTGCAGCCTCTGCCTTCCAAGTTCAAGCAATTCTCCTGCCTCAGCCTCCTGATTAGCTGAGATTACAGTTGCCCACCACCACACCCAGGTAATTTTTTGTTTTCTTTTTATTAGAGACTGGGTTTCACCATGTTGGCCTGGCTGGTCTCCAACTCCTGACCTCAAGTGATTCGCCCACCTCGACCTCCCAAAGTGCTGAGATTACAGGTGTAAGCCACCATGCCCAGCCTGGAGCATTTTGATATAATGAATTACTGGGGAAACCTTTTAATATAATGTGAGCCCATTTAAAAAGAATCCAGTATAATTATTATATTCTTTATATGACTACATTTCACAGTGAAGTAACTTAGCACTCTGTATTTATAATGCTTTGAAAATACATATTTGTTGCTGATTTTATACTCCAAACAGAAATTATAGGACACCATATTATATAAACACAAGTATTCAATATTAGTTTTCACACTTTAAAACAATAATCTTGGCCTTGTGCAGCGGCTCGTGCCTGTATCCCCAGCACTTTGGGAGGTCGAGGCAGGCAGATCACGAGGTCAGAAGATTGAGACCATCCTGAATAACACGATGAAACCCTGTCTCTAATAAAAATACAAAAAAAAAATTAGCCGGGCATGGTGGCAGGCGCCTGTAGTCCCACTACTCGAGAGGCTGAGGCAAGAGAATGGCATGAACCCTGGAGGCTGAGCTTGAAGTGAGCCAAGATGGTGCCACTGCACTCCAGCCTGGATGACACAGCAAGACTCCATCTCAAAAAAAAAAAAAATCTTTTCAATTTTTAAAATTTTTCTCAAACTACCCATCGGAGAAGTTTAACATCTCCATTTACATTTCTATGATGTTATACAGAAATATTTTATTTCTTTCCCCAGAATAATATAAGCAAAATCTCTCCCTCTGACTATACACACCTGGTATTTTTATTTTAATTGTTTAAGGGTTTCTATCTCTTCCTATTCTGAATGATTATTCTCTTTTTGAGCTTTCTTCCAGTAACCATTTTAAATAGTCTCTAGACAACTTTCTAGATTCTAGTATCCGCATTAATCTTCCTGCCGCTGCAGTTTCTGTCTTCTCCAAGAATCTAGCTTTTATGAGAACAAAATAGTCATATCTTCTTTAAAGAAGAGTTTCCAGTGTAAGAACTAAAAGTTTAAGTTAATTGTAAATGAAAGACTCCAGCTAGAGGAGAAAATATTTCATTTTAAGATGAATGTTTCAGAATACAATTACTATATTGAAGATGAATCTCACTATGGCCACATTAATTACATCTATTTCAATTTAAGGGGACACAGTAACAAATCTTACCTCTCCGAAAAGAAATCAAATCTGAAATATGGTGGAGAAGTATGAGCCCTGACCAAGAGAATTTCTTGGAAGGCATAGATTGACTTATAGCAAATGTTATCTGAAGTAGTAAAATCTTACGCTTTATTTTTATAGAAAACAGACTATAAAAATCTTTCTAAATTAATGCACAGGTACTTTTGTAAAAATAACATAAAAATATCTGATTAACTTAGATACATAAGTTCTTTAAGTTCCAAAATAAAGAATGAGAGAAGTTTATAGTTTGTCTGACTTTTATTCTTTTCAATCCATAATTAATTCCATAGATAGAATAATTTATAATGTAACTTTAATCATTACATCCTTTGATCAAAAATATACAGATATTCTTAATTTTTCTTCTCACATATACTTACATTATTTTTCATCTTTTTAATATTTCTTTATTCACTGGTCCCACAATAGTTCACTAAGTTTGGTATTTCTTGGCTTTGTAAAAAATTTCCCAGTTCAGCTGCTGAGCACAATGAGTACTCTTCTCTCCTCTTCCTTTGTATTCTTTTTAGGTCCAACCCCATGGCTTTCCTTTTGTACTCTCTAGGCCAAGAATGTTCTTTCTTCTTCTTACCATTTAAACATTATTCATTTTTCATGGCTGTATTAGTCCGTTTTCACACTGTGATAAAAGACTTTCCTGAGACTGGGTAATTGATAAAGGAAAAAAGTTGTAATTGACTCACAGTTCTGCATGCTGGAGAGGCCTCAGGAAACTTACCATGATGGTGGGAGGAGAAGCTGACATGTCTTCTATGGTGGCAGGCAAGGGAGAAAGTAAGCATGTGAAGGAGGAACCGTCAAACACTTATGAACCCATCAGATCTCTTGAGAACTTAACTCATTATCATGAGAACAGCATAGGGGAAGCTGCTCCCATGATCCAATCACCTCCCACCAGGTTCCTTCCTTTACTTGTGGGGATTACAATTCCAGATGAGATTTGGGTGGGGACACAGAGCCAAACCATATCAATGGCCAAAATAATATATATTTTTCTTTTCTCATCTATTCCTGACTATGTCCTTTCTGAATTTCTTCCATACTTTCAACCTGTCACAGAAAAGGCAGAGCTTACTCATATTTCTTATCCTGTTATTTAAAAATTAATTTTGCCTGAGTTTGAGAATAATAGTCAATAGGCAGGGGATGAGCAGGCCATCAACAGCATCCTTTATTTTGGCAGCAATTATTCTAAACCAAACTTACCTTGTCATGGGTATAATTACGTGATCTCAAAAAGAATTAAAAATCTCTATCACTTGAACCACAGTTTCCCTTAGCATATTTAATATACTTCATTTTTGTCAGCTAACACATGTTAGCTAATATTTTTACCATCAAGAAGAATATCCTTTGGGAAAGGTATCTCTGTTTCATTAGTACATATTGAGAGAGTTGGACCCTATGGCTTCCCAACTTGCTCAGGAATGGGGAAGCTAGGGTACCCAGATAGGTAATCTTCTGTTTTGATACTTATATCCTGACTGTACATAGTGTCAAATCTGGGTCTTGACCTAGCAGGCACACATTAACACAACATGAATTAAGGAAAAAGTCATTTATGAAACTACCATTGCTGCAGTAGTTATTTGGTAGTCCTCTTTTTAAAAATTTCCTTTTAATTGAAATGAAAGTTTATAAGTGATCATACTGTAAATGATATAACATTTTATAATGTTTTATTACAAAAACTCAAACACTCCAGGAGTGAATTAAATGTAAATTGAAATCTCCCTCTCTCTACAATCCCACTTGCCTCATCATTTCCTCTATTCTATAGAAATCCACCAAAAACAATTTAATTAGAACTCAAATACTCTCACTCATAAAACGCATATGTGTACTTTTTAAAAAATGGGATTATGCTAATTATGATTTGTAGTGACCTGATATTTCATTCGAAAATACATTGGATATCTTGCCATCATTTAAAATGACTGTAAAATGTTAATTTTTACCAGTATTTTTATAAAACATATCTATTGAAAATTTAAGTCACTACCATCTTTGCATGTTTTTTATAAACTTGTATAATGAACAGCTTTGCAAATATTAGTTAGCACACTTGTTCAATTATTTAATAGAGATCTAATCTGAGGAGTTGAGAATTTTCAACTCTTTCTCAAGACCATTCCTTTGGAGTGATTTTGGAAATGTAGGTTATTTTTGGTTGTATCAATGATGGAGACATGACAAGCACTTACAAGTAGAGAGTACAGATCACATGCAGCATGCATTGGGCCAAAGAGTGCATTGAGACAAACAGTCCTATATAAGGAAGAATTGCTTTGTATGAAGGCCCAATAGTACCTCTTGGAGAAACATGGCATCATGAAGTATTTCACTGTCTACTTTAAGAAATGTTGCACTATTTGTGCATTTTACAATAAATATCTATTGATCTTATAATCTGCAAAACAATATACTATTATTTAAAGTTCTCTTTTGTTTTGTTTTGTTTTTGTTTGTTTGTTTGTTTGTTTGTTTGAGACAGAGTCTTGTTCTGTCACCCAGGCTGGAGTGCAGTGGCACAATCTTGGCTCAATACAACCTCCACCTCCTGGGTTTGAGTGATTTCTTGTGCCTCAGTTTCACAAGTAGCTGAGACTACAGGCACGTGCCACCATGCCCGGCTAATTTTTGTATTTTTGTGTTTTTAGTAGAGAAGGGGTTTCAACATATCAGCCAGGCTGGCCTTGAACCACTGTCCTCAAGTGATCCACCCACCTCGGCCTCCCAAAGTGCAGGGATTACAGGTGTGAGCCACCAAGCCTGGCCTATTATTTTAAGCATTTAATCTTCTCTCATCCCAACAGCAATGGAATTTTTCAATAAATCCAAAAAAATTGTTTCTGTGAAAAGACAAATAAATTAGATGACAAAAAAGAGAGAGCCTGTTAAAATAGAAGAAAAATGGAAAACTGGATAATTGAAAATTTCAAAAGAATGCAATATGTACCTTTTGGTCATTATATTTGAAAATATATATGAAGAGGTTAATTTTTTAGGGAAAGTTTAACTATAAAAATAAATCTAGAGAAATGAGAACATTTGAAGATACCAACAATAGAAAAAAATGAAACCAGCATAAAGTTATAGCACCTTTAAAAGCTCAGGGCCCAGCTGTGTCTCAAGCAGGTCCTCTTCAACTTAATGGAAAAGTTAATTCCTGTGTTGTTCAACCTAATCTTTTGGTTAATGGGAGCAAAGGAAGCATATCTCTCCCTCCATTTATTTCTTAAAACAACTGAAAACCAAAAGAAAAATCAATGTACAAAGAAAAAAACTCCACTAATTTTGTTAAACATAACACCATTAATAATTATAAACCAAACTTTGAAGACTAGTTGTTAGTTCCATAACAATTTAGCCTTTCTTCAAAAAATGGTGAGAGTAGATGCAGACAACTGAGCAAATATGGCATGTTATACACATAGAGAGACTTATTTTCCCACCTGAAACTATAACCTGATGGCAAATGGCTTATTCAAGTGATATAAAAAGAAAACAGCAACATTTTTGAAAATAGGAAGTCCGTAAATGGCTGGTAACTGACCTAGCTTACCAAAAAGTGCAAAATTGTAAGCAGCGGGGAAATCTGATTCTACAAAATGTTCATAAATTGGTTGCATGGGATACCTCTGAAAGTAGAAGTAAAGGTAGGACTAAAATCCAGGAAGATTGGTTGAAAGACTGTTTCCAACACCCACTCCATCAAGCTTCGTGAATGCCTCTAGGTTCTACTGGTGGAAAAGTAGACATTTGCTGTCTAGAGAGGTAACAGGGAATCTTAGTACTGGCAATATCATCTTCATTGGTCATACATAAATTAGGGGGGCAAAATGAACAGTAACTACTGAAAGCTAGATCTCCCCAATTTTCACCTCTATCTAGATTCAAAAAATAACAGTCTATTAGTCTTATATCCTCAGAGAAGCCTGGAAGACTCTAGTTGGAAGATCATGATCAGCCCAAAGGAATAGACAGTGGATATGTCATGAGATGCTTTTCTGGGAAAACTTCTCAACCTGATGGCCATGTCCGGAAGCCACAGTTGACAATTATTTCCTAAAAAGCTGAAGCTTACCATAAATGTTTATTGTATTGCTCTTGAACACAAACAGATAACCAACAATCACGAGATTCTAGGTACAGCCAATAATAAACACAGAAACAAAAAATAAACAAAACAACTGAAAGTAAACAGAGTCTATACAGTGTGGGAAAAAAGTAAATATTAATTTCCTCAGAGAGGGAAGATAAGATAATTCAACAAGAACAAGGTGTGATATAAAATGGATATTCAAAAAAATAGAATTCTTAAAAATTAAGAAATTTATTGCAGAAATATATAACTTAATGGGATATTTGGAAGTTAAAGCTGACTGCATCTCCAGAAAAGTTAGTGTAAACACAGTTGGGAATGAGAAAGGGAAAGTTTAATGAATTAAATAATTGGTCCTATAAGGCCAAACAAAATACAGGCATTTGGGAAAAGAAAAAAATACAATGAAGTATGATATATATAAATAATTTTTTGAAACGGGTAAGAGTTAAAGTGTATGAATTTCAGATTGAATGTGTCCACCAGAATTCAAGCCAGTGGTGAAAATAGACCTAGATCAACACACACACACACACACACACACACACACACACACACAAATCAGCACACTCCGGAAAAAAAAAAAAAGAAGACACTTCAAATTTCCAGAGAAGAGAAAT
Source organism: Pongo pygmaeus (assembly GCF_028885625.2). Lineage (NCBI taxonomy): Eukaryota > Metazoa > Chordata > Mammalia > Primates > Hominidae > Pongo > Pongo pygmaeus. The sequence continues at coordinate 30,195,215 of NC_072392.2, read as the reverse complement.
AAAAATGGTCACTAGAAGACAAGCAAAGCCTTATAAATTGCAAAACAAATTATTTCTAATGCAGAATAGTATCTCCAACCAAACTGTAAATCAGATAGGAGGAAACAATAATAAGCATTTACAGCAAGGCAAGATTCTATAACTCTACATCCAATACATCCTATCTCAGGAATTTACTGGGGAAGAATTTCACTAAAATGAGGAAGTAAATGAAGAAAGAGCAGGGTATAAAGTACAGGGAATCTCCTGGTTGTTAGATGTACAGTATGTGTACACAGCAACCTGTGTAAATTAGAGCTATCTAGAAAAAAAATTCAAAAAGATAAATCTGATAAAATTTCTAATGCTTCTGAACGCATTATGAGACTCATTAGAAAACTGGGGTACAGTTTGGAGTTGGTACTTTGATACATACATAGAAAAATGAACAAAACAAAAATTTTTAAAAAATTGTCAGTTTAAGGGAAAAATGTGTAGAAATTAAATTCAATCATTTATGCTCCATGTTTCAGGTGTGAGTAACATTTACCTAATTATACCAGTACTAGTGTTACTGGAAAAAGGGGTCCCAATCCACACTTCAAGAGAGGGTTCTTGGGCCTCATCCAGGAAAGAATTCAAGGTGAGTCACAGAGTACAATGAGAAGAAGACATAGTTTATTGAAAGCTACTGCCTTTTAGAGTAGGGCGTCCTCAGAAAGCAAGCGAAGGAATGCACCATCTTTGTTTTCAGTTTTTCTGTTATAGGAGTTTTGTCTATGTAAAGACTAAATTGAATTGTCTATGTAAAGACTAAATTGGAAACCAAATAACAAGAAGAAGGAATTTATGCATAATCTTCAAATCATGAGGAGTAAAATTCATACAGGACCTATCACTTAAAGAGTTTCTTAGTGGTTACCAGTGGGCATTTTGTGATGTTTATCAATGTGATTCTTGAATGTAAAAAGAACTACTTATAAGATTTCATATTCTGATTTAATGTGCAGCATATTATGTTAAATTGTTAACCAATTTAAAAATTTTTGAGTTTAAATTAGAAATCTTATTGTTCTATTTATAAATCTAGTACATTAAAAATTATTTTTAAGGAGACTTTGATTAATGTTTGGTCCATTCACAACTTAGTTATTTAAACTCCCTTAAAGATTTTAAACTACATTTATAAATATGTTCAATGATCTTTGTGAACATTTTCATTATCAGACTAACAAATAAAGCCTTCGGAGTACTTAAACAACCTTATAGAGCTAATAAATTAAACTCACAAAATCATGAATCTTAAATTATCTCCAATGTTAAATCACTACTGGCAACTCGGTAAAACTGCTTATAATTTCAACTAAAAAAAAATCCAATATCTAAAATATTCTGTTACACTTTTAAAATTGGAATGTAAAATGCTAATCTATATTTAAATACTAATACAATTATAAATAAATATCACAACTCTAAAGTATAAATATTATAGCTTTTATATACTTCATCATCTCTAAACTTTTTTTCAATGTTTTCCTGGGATAAAAAAATCATAAAAACAATTACATCCTCTTAAGCAAATGGGGTTATCACCTCAGTGAGTTGTGGCTACTTTTTCAGGTTGTTTACCTATCAGAGATTTTGACTGGAAAATGAGATCTGGAGCTTCAGATACTCAGGGTAATTGTTGGTTTTTCCCTCATTAATATGGGAACAAATTCTAACGTTGTAAAAGTTATGTTAATAGAGATTCCAAGCCCATGAACTCTAAGTGAAATGGCAATGCAATCCATGTTTTCTAGATCCATGTTGCCTACATCTTTAGCCTGATTTTAATATCTAACCTCCCTACTCTGATTGTTTAGGTAATAGATTAAATTCAAAAATCTATTTACTGTGTGATTCTTGACAGAGTTCTTTTTATATTCTTCATATCGGGTAAAGTCATAACTTTTCTAGATATTTAAATGACATACACATTTATTATTTGATCGCATGTGTATATCTGATTCTGTGGTCACATTTCCCAAGGCCATATAAATGACTGTAGCCAGACAGATGTAAGGCTAGGTGTAAAAAGAGATATTCCCACAGATTATATACTTGCTGTGTAGAGAAAACTCTCTCTGTTTTTCCTCTAGTCTCACACCACAAAGATCAATCAGCAACACAGAAGACTTCTGTGACCAAATGTGTGGGTTTCTTCCTCCATACGTACACCAAGGAGCAGACACCAGCTGAGTGTCCACTAATTCAGTTCTGACACTACCCTGTCTACCTGGAGATAGTGTCAGATCTCACAGGTCAGTCCCCAAGACTGCCCATCCTCAACCTACCAGTCACAAGCCCAGGCCTCTGAACTTCTGACATACTGGCTTCAAGTTGGGTTCTCATGACCCCCTCTTTGGGTTTGATTAATTTGTTGGAGTGGCTCACAGAACTCAGGGAAACACTTACATTTCCTGGTGTATTGTAAAGGATATTGCAAAGGATATAGATGAAGAGACACTTAGAGCAATGCATGGGGAAAGGGAGCAGAGCTTCCATGCCATCCCTGGGTGGGCCACCCTCCAGGAACATCCATGTGTTCAACTACCCAGAAGCTCACTGAACCCTGTCCTCCTGGATTTTGATGGAAGTTTCATGATATCAGCATTCCTCCCTCCAGGGTGTAGAGTGGGACTCTCTCCTGAGATGGTCTTAAGATCCACAACCAGAAAGGCAGGAACATAAAAGTGAAAACAGGCCATGAGAAGGTGAGAGGCCTGCTCCTGAGGCCTAACACACCCAATATTATAACAAAAGACTGCAACAAGTGCTAGGGGAGTTATAAGCCAGGAACTGTGGATGAAAACCAATATATATCATAACACCACAGTTGCTGAGAAAATATTCATGGAGAATAGACCTAAATTGATACTGCCTATTGACATAATTTACTTTACTGATCTTTTCCTTCACCATTTTAATAAATAGCTCAGACAATAATGAGTCCCATTCAAAGATAATAATAGACAAGATAGCAGCACTGTGCCTGTGTAACATATATTTCATGTTAGAGAAAAGCAACAAGGACAATATAATATTAAAAGACAGAAAAAAATTACATGCCACATTGACTATCATTGAATCACAAATTGAATACAAATTTTCAATGCATTGTTTCATTAAATCAAACTCCCCTTCCCACACCAATACAACTCCTCTGATGTAAGTGACCTAAAAAGACATAAATAGGTTTTAAAGCAGATATAAGATAAATGCAATATATGTAGTGTGAGCTTAGGGAAAGATAAAAGGGAAAATATCTTTTATCTGAGAAATATATACCACACTAGAAACAGCAAAAATGAAGACTAGATAGTTTCAAAATTTACTCAAATAAATGGTGTACAAGAAAAAAATTGAGCAAAACAAAATGGAAAAGAATAAATAAATAACAAGGGTAGAACAGTATTTATAGTTGTTTGAAGACAGACAAAGCTGACCTAACATGTTACCATGCATATTTTATCCAGTTTTCCAATTTTGTTTTTATTGCTGGAAAGTTAGTTTGGTCAGAGTTATTTCACCATATCAGCAAGTATAATTTTCCAAACTCACACCCCTTACTTTTTGTATATTATTTTTTATCCTATTATTACATATTTCATAATATTATATATTCCATACTGAATTATACAGTAAATAAAAAATAAAATATGAACACAACAATTTCATAGAAATGGTGAGTTTTTTTTTAATTGAAGCAGAAGTTCATGACGTGAAAATAGAATGATGCAGTAAAGATATAATCTCAAGAACTCATTTTATGGAAAAAGTGAAAACAATTTGCAACATTAAAATAATTAATCAGAACCTCAATCCAGATTAAGAAGGAATAGAGAACAAATATTAAAATTGGAAGGCAATGAAAATATAATCACAGATATTGATCAAGTAATTAGATAAGATCATTTTCTTAATTTTACACAAATATATTGAAAACCTTGGATTATATGATTTTTTCCATATGAAAATATAAGTGACCCAAATGACAAGAGTTATAAAATCTCAGTATCTTATTAATGCAGAAAAAGATGCTGAAGATACAAAATTCTGAACATTCTCCTCTCAACAAACAGACAAATCAACAGGCATGAACATTTTCAAGAAGAAATGTATCAAGACATGAAAGTACTGATAACTCAATGCTATTTCAAGTTTTCCTCTTCTAATTCTAGCTATGATGAGTTAATTTGTATCAGGCCATCCCACCTGGCAAGAACAATTGTGAAAGCTGGATAAAATTAATTAAAAATAAGTAGCTATTTAAGGGCTTCTGAGAGCAATCAAAGCATCCAGAACTTGAGTGTGTAAGCTCCCAGAAAGAAGAGAAACACATTGAAGTGATTTCAACATTCTCCACAACCTTTCATTTGGATACATTTGCTGAGCAGATAGCTAAGAAGAAAATGGTAGCTCAGAGATTTTGGAAATCTGATAGGCCTGCATAGACAAAAATTGGAATTCAGGACTATCATGGTGGCCAGGGCTTGATAAAGGGCCAGAAGGAACAAAACAATTTTGTTTTGTTTTTCCTTCACAGCATTTTCTGATTCTTTAGTTGCAGAAAGTGAGCAACTAAGAAGCTTAGCATAAAATGGAGCTACCCAACTAAAAGGAAGTTAAGCAGACCTCTCAGCAAAAGGATAGACAAAATTGGAATTCAACAAGGAACAGAGGACCTAGAAATCTCCCTAGGCATTGAGACCTCTAAAAAGCTAATCCGTAGCTGAAAACGCAAACTAGAAATGCACCAGCTGCCACAAAAACTGAAATCTAGCCTCAAGGCATTTCAGTCTGATTGGACCAAGAGGATCTACCTCTAAGCCAGAAGAAAACTACAATTTCTTTGGAGGGAGATCCCATCTAAAGACTTTTTCTCTTAGGTCAACGTCTGGCTTTTGATCATAAATAACCAGGCATATCAGTCAGCGGGGCTAAATGATGCATGCACACACATGTGCGTGCACACACAAACAAAGTGATAGTGACAGTGAGAGGGAGAGGAGAAAGCTATAGCTTTAAATGTTTCCATGTACAGAAAATAAAAATACTTCCAGATATATTTATGAATAAATATTGTATTTATACTAAACTGGACCAAAGCTGAACACATGTGTTCTCTTCCCATCCCTTTCCCTTTGTCTCTCTCATATACACTACACACAATAAAATACAGGCCTATTCCACTAATAAATATTACTGCAAATATTCTAAAGCTGTACTTTACAATTAAAAGTTGCAATCCCGTTAAAATCATACTTCATAATCAAGGGGTGTTTATGTTAGCAAGCAAGAATGGATGACTATTAGGAAATAGTTTACTATAATTTATCATGTTAATAGAAGAACAATAATCTCCAGAAACTTCACCATATATTACCAATTAAATATATTAATAGAATAGTTTTATAATGATATAGATGTAATTTAACCCAAAATTCAGAATTTATGTGATGGTGTTTGGGTACAGGGCCTTTGGGAAGTAACAAAGTTTAGATGATGTCATGATGGAATTAGTTCCCTTGTAACATAGACACCAGGGAGCGTGCTCTCTATCCCTGCAATGTGAGGACAGAGTGAGAAAACTTGACTGTCTGCAAGAGAATGCTCACCAGATAGCAAATATTCACAGATCCTGATCTCGGACTTTCCAGCCTCCAGATGTGTAAGAAAATACATTTCTGTTTAAACCACTCAGTCTGTGGTATTTTGTGATGGCAGTTCAATCAGACTAGGACAAATAATGACACCATTCATGATTGTTCCCATCTACCAGTCACCAAAACAAGTTCTAAAAAGATTAAAGAATAAATTCCCCCGAGAGATAAACTTAAAGCCTAAAAATTAGAATAAATTGTAAATAAAGATTAAAAATATAACTGGAGGCAATCAAAAAAATATATATCCTAAGGAGATTGTTAAAGCTATATGAAAAATTTATGCTAAAAATCTCATTGGAGCACTATTCATAAATCTAAATAATTGTAAATAATAACTGGGTTATGGTTATGTTGATTATGGTAAATCCATATATGTTAACATAACATGGTAATTTGTAAATGTTTATAAAGCATTCTTGTATATTAGCAAAACAATTTGAAGTGTCAAATTAAAAATCCTGAATACAAAATTACATGTAAGTTATAATTCCAAGTATGTTTGAAAAATTACATATTAAAATAATGGAAGTAAATGCAACAAACTATTTATAGTAGAATTTTATTTTACAGCAACTCAAAGTAATGAAACAAATCCTCTGGCTTACAACTTTCAACTAGGTATTGTGATTTTCTTACTATTCCATTCAGTAGGATATAGGTAGCATGGTTGTATTCTCAGTTTGTCAGTGTTCTCCTGGCATCATTATTAATAGTGTCCCTATCACTTTCACAAGTTTCCTAGTTTGCAGAATAAATTATATGGTTATCTGAGATATGGGAAACCTAATTTTCTTCCTTCTTCCCCAGTGATAATCTATACAATTCTGGACAACTCACCTATCCATAAAACAATTTGATCTCTACCTTAAAATAGATATATCTCTGCTAGTTAACTTCATAGAAATATTGTAAGGATTAATGAGGAGATGGTTGGAAAATACTTTGAGCTCATCAGAGAAAAGTGCCGTGATATTGCCACTAATAAATTTATTTACTAGCTTGCTGAGTAGAAAGTCAAAGGAAATCAAGATTTTGTGGGTATCAGCTACAAAACTAAGTCAATCACACATGTTCTGGCAGCCCATTTAAATAAGTTCCCCAGAGTACAGTAGCTAGTGAACATAGAACTTCTCCAAAAAAAAAAATATATATATATGAACATCGAACTTCTCCACATATATATATAATCTATATCTATATATGTATATAAAATTAGAAAAATTAGAGACACTGAGGCTAAATTTTGACTTTGTATAGGCTATTCATTTAGCAGTTATGAGTAGATGTATTGAACTTCTCTTTCTTGGTGAAAATATTATGTTCCATCAAGTACTAACCATATGGAATGTTTGGAAGTTGAACAAAGACTGTTCATTAAACTTGAAAGGGACAGATCTGAGTCAGCCAACACTTTGTAACCTGGCAGTCAGGCCTCAAAATCAAGCCTATTATTTTAGTAGACCAATAAAGTTTTTTAGAAACTCAGTGGACAGGTGGCATCTTCACACATTTTCAGCACCTTATAAATTAGGTACTTTTGCCTGGCACTAAAATATCCTTCTTGAACTTAAAAATCAAAATCAATAAATCAATCTACTTCTCAGGCAACAAAGAAGCAGAAGAAAGGCAACAACGGGGCAGATTAAACTTCTAGCAATGAGTCCCAAATATACAGGAGCCTTAGTTTGATTAAGATGACAAAAAAACACCTGGAGGAAAGGCACTCAAGTCTGGTTCATGGTCTCTTTGTTCTTCCTAAAATCTACATCCCTTGCATCAACTACAGTACTATAGTCGATGATTTGAAATTGAAGCATAATATCTTATTTTTTCTGACATTGCAAGTATATAACAGATCACAAAGTTTTTTTTCTTTTTTTGTTTTTTTTTTTTTTTTGAGACAGAGTCTCTCTCTGTCACCCAGGCTGGAGCGCAGTGGCACGATCGTCACTGCAAGCTCTGCCTCCCGGCTTCACGCAATTCTCCTGCCTCAGCCTCCCGAGTAGCTGGGACTACAGGCGCCCGCAACCACACCTGGCTAATTTTTTCTATTTCTCAGTAGAGACGGGGTTTCACCATGTTAGCCGGGATGGTCGCGATCTCAAAGTTGATTATCTTTTCACTTGTCAAGTTCTTACACTGTCTATCTAAAATTCATATCTTGACCTTTCATGTCTGTCTTCAAGAACAAGTCATCTCTCTTCCCACTCTCTGTCAATTTGACCTCTTTCTCTTTGCTTTGTTCTGGAGGAGAGAAAGGTGTATGTATATTATTTTCTTCTTTGTCCGAATTAAATAGCTGTTCTTGGAGAGTGGTGAGCAGTTCTTTATGCAAAGGAGAACTAGTTACTTAGTTTTGTACCATTTACAAAAAAAGTAAGAAAAGGCTGAAAACCAGTATCTTAAAATATTCATTTTATTCAATTTTATTTTAATTGGGTCACAGATATAAGGGAATATTTTTTAGTTGAATAAGGAATAAAAACATTTGGTTATAAATCCTCAAGAATATTTATATCTTAAAATTGTTTGTATATTTCTGTTTCTATGACATTCAAATGGGCAAAATTTTTTCTAGAATTTAGACAGATTTACCAATAATTGCATAAATATGTCTAGAAATTGAAAAATTAAAAGAAAAATACAACAATGAGAAAGTGAATTGAACTTGAAAAATACCATAATTGTGAAAACCAAACTTTCATAATATTATTTTAATGTTTTCTGATTTGCATTTTGGGAATTCTTGCCTTCACTGTGTTTTTTTCCTTAGACTTTCTCTACATACTGTTCACAAAATTCAGTTAAAAACTATTTTAGAGATTGTCTAGGGAAAGGGCTTCATGCTCAGTCATTGACTGTTACTTACATTGGTACAATTAGGGGTATTAAATTTGAGTTCATTGGATTTATGCTTCTCCCCACACAGGCTGACTATTGGTAGCTGTTGCTGCTTGGAATACATATTGGCTTAATTAATCAGTACTATTTGGAATTCTGTGAAAATGCAAACTAATTATGAACTTTCCCTGATAAGAGACAATTTTGACTCCTGATTATTTGCTTTTCCCTACATTTTTATAACAGCAATCCCATGAAATTGAGCATTAGACCAGTATGTTATTGATTTGCACATTAGGCAATTTGCACCTCTGAATTGCTTTCCTTTCTGATATCCTCAGATGAAAACTCTTGAAAAAGAGTATGCAGTCAGACCTTTATTTGATTGTTTGATAATTGTTTTTCCTCTCTGTTTCCATTAGCATTATTTGTGGAAGACCACAGCAGTGGGAGTTCTTGTCACAGAAATCTTGTGACCTCTGTGTTTGGTAGCTATAGACTGCAATGAGTTTATCTCTTCATAGGGGAAATTGAGAAGAGATTACTGCTACCCACTACCCAAGCTCTGGTTTTCTTTACAAAGCTTCCGCATAAATCACAACTACATAGCTTCAATGACAGACCTAACTCTTGCTTGTAAGTGTGGCAGCAGAGTTGATGGTCATGGATTTAAGCTACAGTCTCATCACTAGTTTATTTATAGTAAACACTCTGGGGGTGACTTTTAGTGCTAGATTCTGTGCTAGACTCTGGTGTTGAAATATGTGTCAGCTATGGCCTCAGCTCTCAAGGCATTAGTTGTGTTTGTGTGTATTGTGTGTTTTGAGGGAGGTGTTAGGTGTTGGTTGAAAGACTGAGGAAGGGGAGCAAGATTTGAGGAGAAAACAAACATGGACACGTACATGGTTTCCTTCACTAATCTGCACTTCTGAATTCTCAATACATCCGATTCAGTCATAATTGAATTAGAATCATCCTGAGCGACGGTGGAAAACATTGAATTTTTTTTTCACACTGAAGCTAGAACTCTTGGGTACCATAACCCAGCAATATTGTTTGCTGGCTGTCACTTAAACTCACAAAACACCTCTGTTTTATCATCTATAATAAATACAGATACAATATTCTGTTTTATATATATGTATATATCTTGCAAAATTATTGTGATGATGAAAAACGTAATGTAATAGACACTGAATAATGCATAGTAGATGGTAAGCACTAAATAAATGGCTATGTAAGCAGTGATTCCTCTCTTTGTTATCTTCATTATTACAATTTCTTCATAGGTTTTATCTCAGTGATTTTTATAGTAATGACTTTGCTTATTTTATAAAAATACTTCATGCCAAAGAGTACAAAGAAAACAAAATAAATCACCTCAAATTTTAAGAAACAACCAATGTTAACAGTTGGTGGAATTCATTTGGGTGATTTTGTTTGTTTGTTTCTTCTTTGCACTTTTTGGTATTATTCAAGTTTAAAAGGAATAAGCACATACAATTATTATAATAGCTGTAAAATAGTTATATGTGTTTCAAATTTCATACTCCAAAAAGTTTGGATATAGATGGAAGATACATAACTATATGTATAGTGAGAGAGAGACAGCTAGTAGAATAGATAAAAAATAATTTTATAAAAAGAATACTATGTCTGCTTTTTTAATTGGAAGTATTAAATTTATCTATGTGACTGCATTATTTCCTAAAAGGTCACATTTTTAAAAAAATTTAAAAAACATTAGAAGATTGAGTCATTATAATTTATTTCTTAAATTTTAATTATATGTATATCTATGAATAATTTATGCATAAACATATATATGTAATGTCAAATCCTAAGAAAATGTATACACCTTAAGGAATTATCACAAAACAAATACCTCCACAACTACCACTCAGAATAACGTTTTTTTTTTTTGCAAAATAGATTACTACTCCTTAATTTGTCTTCAAAGATACCCACTATTTGGAGTTTACTTTTCTTAATGTTTTGATATTTATATACCCACTCTGTGGTAGGCCAATAATGCCTCTGAAAGGCATATCCATGTCTTCATCCATGGAGCCTGACCTTATTTGAAGTAGGGCATTTGCAGATGTATTTAAGACATTTAAGGCCAGGCACAGTGGCTCATGTCTGTAATCTCAGCACTTTGAAAGGCCGAGGCAGGTGGATTCACCTGAGGTCAGGATTTCAAGACCAGCCTGGCCAACATGGTGAAAAGCCCGTATCTACCAAAGATACAAAAATTAGCTGGGTGTGGTGGTGGTGGCACCTGTAATCCCAGCTACTCGAGAGCCTGAGGCAGGGAGGATCACTTGAACACAGGAGGCGGAGGTTGCAGTAAGCCAAGATCGCGCCATTGCACTCCAGTCTGGGTGGCAGAGCAAGACTCTGTCTCAAGAAAAAAAAAAAGGAAAGAAATTTGAGAGGAGATCATCCTGGGTTATCTGAGTGAGCCCTAAATGCCATCACAAGTGTCCTTATAAAAAGGAGACAGAGGGAGCAGAAGGCAATGGGACAATAGAAATGGAGAAGCTTGAAGATGCTGTGATGCTGGCTTTGAAAATAGAGGAAGGCCCACAGGATGGATGAGACCATGAATGGATTATCTTTTGGAGTCTCCATTGAGAATAGAGCCCTTCTGCCATCTTGACTTCAGGTCAGTGAAAGGAATGTTGTACTTCTGGTCTCTCTAACTGAGAGAGAATAAATTTATCTTGTTTAAAATCACTAACTTTGTGATAAGTTTTTACAACAGCCCCAGGAAACAAATACACACTCATTTATTTTCTTTTATTGCTTAACATTACGCATTGTGAGATTGACCTATGTTGTTACATGTAGTTCTAATTTGTTCATTTTCATAACTGAATAATATTCAATATGCAATTTTAAAAATTCATCTTTTTTTAAAACAAATAATGCTGCTATGAACATCCTTGCTTGTATCTTGTAGTATAAATATGTAAGTGGGTAGCTGCATCCATTTACTTTTTCTCCAACAGTCTATGAGAATTTCCCTTGTTCTGTATCTTCATTTGTAATCATTATTGTTAGTCTTTTAATGTTAGACAAACTAGTATGTGTAGAATTGTATGTCATTACAGTTTTAATTTAAAATTCTCTAACAAATAATGAGCCATTTTCATCAGGACTGAGCCTAGGGTGAAGCAAGACAGGCATCAAGGGTACACAATTTAAGGATGTGTTTATTCCCTGTCCTTTCTGTCCTTGTTTGTGATGAATTATTTCTACTTTATCAAATAAAAAGTGTAATAGGTATACAATTGATTTTTGCTTTTTGTGCATTCGTTATAAATCCAGTCACCTTACCAAACTGGCATTTATTTCTAATTGTTTGTAGATAATTTTTGACATTTGTACATAGCCATGCCATCTCCAAAATAGCATTTACCTTTCCTTTTCAATATTTACAAATTTAACTTTTTTAAATTACCTTATCACACTAGCTGGGGACACTATAAATCTTTTATACTTGTTTTGATGTCTATAGAAACTGTAGTGATGTCCTCTCTTTTATTAATTTCTCACAGTGGTAATTTCTGGTCTCTCTTTCTGTCTCACTGTTTATCTTTCTGTCACTCTCTTCCCCTTTCTCCGTGTGTGTGTGTGTGTGTGTGTGTGTGTCTGTATAAAAGAATTTAAATATACAGATAGTCCTTGACTTAATGATGGTTTCACTTACAATTTTTCGACTTTACAACACTGCAAAACAATCACAATTCCAACATAATGTACCATATTCAATACATTAGGTGATAGATTCAACACTTTCTGATAAAGCAGGGTTTCTGTTAGATAATTTTGACCAACTGTAGGCTAATGTCAGTGCACTGAGCTTGTTTAAGGTAGGCTAGGCTAAGCGATGATGTTTGGCAGGTTGGGTATATTAAATGCATTTTCTACTTATGATATTTTCAATTATATTGGGCTTATCAGGATGTAACCCTATCATAAGTTGAGGAACATCTGTACTATAATTATGCAATTATAAAGAGATTCATTATTTTTTTCCAGGCAAAACTTTTCTTATTGTTGATTTTTCTCTTATACGTCTGATGTATTAGTTTTCAAATTGCTATAAAGATACTACCTGAGACTGGGTAATTTATAAATAAAAACGATTTACTTGATTCACAGTTCTGCATGGCTGGGGAGGCCTCAGGAAACATACAATCATGACAGAAGGTAAAGGAGAAGCAAGGCACATCTTACATGGTAGCAGGAGAGAGAGCAAGAAAAACTGCCACTTTTTTTTTTTTTTTTGAGGCACAGTCTTGCTGTGTAGCCCAGACTGGAGTGCAGTGGTGTGATCTGGGCTCACTGCAACCTTCATCTCCCAGGTTCAAGTGATTCCCCTGTCTCAGTCTCCTGAATAGCTGAGATTACAGGCGTGTGCAATTATACCCAGCTAATTTTTTTGTACTTTTAGTAGAGATGGGGTTTTGCCATGTTGACCACCTGGTTTTGAACTCCTGATCTGAACTGATCCACCCACCTTAATCTCCCTAAGTGCTGGGATTACAGGTGTGAGCCATTGCACTGGACAAAACTGCCACATTTAAAACCATCAGATCTCATGACAACTCCCTCACTATCATGGGAATAGCATGGAGGAAACCACTCCCATGATCCAATTACCTCCCACCAAGTCCCTCCTTCAACACGTGGAGATTACAATTAGAGATGAGATTTGGGCAGGGACACAGTGCCAAACCATATCATCCTCATTTTTTTTCAACAATTTCTTCATCATATCTCATCATGTATTTATTTACATGTACTTTTAAATTGAGTACTAGGCATTATATATGAAAAACTGAAAGTAATTTGAGGCCCTGGAAATGTTAACATTCTCTAGAGAGGAATTACATTTGGTCTTTGCAGTAAGCTAAGGACACTAGCAGGTTACTTTAACGCATCCATAAGTGTACACACAATCAGACACTAGTTTTATGTCCCTGAGTGGGCTGGTCTTTATCGAGTGTACTCCTTGCCCCCAACTCAAAGCCTGGAGGGTACTGTGCTCCAATTCTCCCCACCACATTCCCTTGCACACTCACACAGTTACATGCATTTGGCTGCCAAAAGTATTCCTTAGTTTTGCAATCTATTTTTTAACTTCCTAGAATCAGTAAAAATCTTGAGCTGAAAAGTGATGCTCAATGCCAAGCTCATCTCTTGGATCTGGGCTTTGCAATTTTCCATTGCTTTGTTAACACTTAGTGTCTGGAAGAAATTTTGTTGCTGTGTTCCATGGGAGAGTTGATACCAATTACAAATCTGCAGTTACTGGTAGAAGTTCGTGTGGTTTCTATTTTACCTTCAGATTTTACTTTTAGACTGCTCCAGTCTACATCTTTTTATAAGAGATCATGTGAGGACAGTTTTTTTTAATTCTCTTCTGCAACCTCTGGAGTTTTGTAACTTGCATTATTCTTGTTTTACCAAAATTTATGCCTTTTATTCTATAGTCTGCAAGAAGTTTTCTTTAGTTGCTTAATCTATGTGCTGTATTTATAGGACTTATTGTTCATCTGTCATTTCATAAAATGTGTCTTTTTACCTTCTCCTTATTTTGGCTCATTCTTTGTCTAGATTTTTGGAGTGATGTTATCTGAGATCTTTTATGTCTATTTGTTGTTTGAATGACCCTTTGGGTTTTATATAATTTTTTCAGCTATCCTTTTATTTTCTTAAGAATGTCCTGGTAACATGTTTCCCCTATAAATCTACATCCAAATCCTTCCTTAATTTAAGGAATCACTACATGATAATGAACATTTAACTCTCTTTTATTCCAATTTGAGTTATCAATGTCAGTGCCAATTATTCTTATTCAAGATATCATTGCCCGTGCTTTTCACATATTATCTTGTTTATAATGACTTGAATCATTTTTATTAACATACATAGCTACACTCCCCCCAGAGGAATAGGGAACTCACATTTGCAAAAGAAAACCCATGGGAACACCCACAGCACCATTTATCCATCATCCAGAATTACTGAGTAAAGGCTCTTGGAATAAGAGTTTTCAACAGAAATAGAATATGAAAAACTATAATATGCATACAAAATGTGAGAGGACTTGGACATTTAAAAAAGGACTTCTAGTTGAAAACTAATGTGTAGACTAACTAGCAGAAAAGATATAGGTGGAATTGATGAGCATAAAATTATTAAATAAAAACAAAAAATAGGAGTACATGATAAATATTTTCAAAATATGATATCTGAAAAGGCTAATATAATACACTTTTGACAATTTCCAAGAAAAGTAAAAAGAAGGAAGAAAATTTTTAAAATAGATAAAGATACTACACCTACAGATATGAAGAAATTTTAAAACCTCAAGCTGTAGTCATTAAATATGATTATTATCTGAATTTTAAATGCATGCACTCTTTGACTCACTCTTTGACTCTTTCGTTATCATCTCTAGCAGATGCTCAGTGGTCTGATAGGATCAGTAACAACACAGCACCATTGCCAAGCCACATGGAAGCATGAAGCAAAAGAAAACCTCAGTAATATTGATTTTGTCTTTATTTAAAATGTTAATATGTTGTTCATCATGGATTTCCTGCATTAATTTTGATTTAATAAAATATTACATTATCGGGTACCTTGATTACTGAGTTTATTTGACATCCATTTAGGTTCCTCACCTGAGGCAGCAAGGGCTTCATGTTCTTCACTCTGAGTCTGGACCCGCACAAGACCTAAAAATTTTACATTTATGTCCACTTAGGCAGTTGAGGTCTTGCCTTCTAAGTTTCTCTATATAGCTCACTACAAATAAATGGTGTTGATGTAGGGAGAGAGCTACACTCTCTTAGTGCTAGTTCCAGGAAGATGCCTGTGTGCCCCTGATAGCACTACAGAGTTTAGCAATTTCTGCCTTCACTGCTTATTTTACCTTTTCTCTTCCTCAGTTTGTTTCCCTTCCAGAGAGCCAGGTCATGGGCACTGGAACTAGATGAATAAGGATTGAAAACCTACTTATATAACCTTGAATGAGTTATTTTACTTGTCTGAGTCTCAATTTTCTTATATATTAAGTGAGGATCATTTTTAATTTAAAAGATTCTTGTATAAATAAATATGTACAGAAAGTCCATCATACACCTAGTCCACTGCATGGACTTAATAAATGTCATTTATCTTTTCTACTCTATTTCTGCTTCCCATTCTTCAACTTACTACTACAAAGCTAATCCTTTAGCTAGAATATAGTAGAACCTGAAAAAAATTGAAATGCATTTCTTTCATTGCTATAATCACAAATATGTTACATAGACCTACCTCAATGCTAGGGTTCATCCACTGAGTTGGTTCAGTTATGTTTAATATTCGTTTAATATTTCAAACATAGCAAAAATAGTTTATTAGTTACTTATAATAGGTGGAGGAAAGTAATCAATAGTCTTCTTAGAAATACTCTGATTCCTGATCTAAACCCCATTCTTCAGTGAAATTGTTTTGATAATGTATACAATTTCAGAAATTTATATTTTTGCTTCTAAAATCTCAATGTATTTAGTTAAGAGAAATAAAAATAACTTTAACTGACTTTATAATATATAAAGTTTATTTTAAACCTTTGCTTTTAAATGAAAAAAATGTTATTAGAGGTTTTATAGTTTTCTGTATATAACATCAGGCTAATTTTCACTAGACTGTAAATTTTCTTATATGGACAGGCAAATCAGTACTGAATATACAATAGATTTTCTTTTCTATGGATTGTGCCTAAATTACATCAGTTTAGAATAAACACACTTAATTAAAGCCAATAAATTCAGGTGTTCTATGATCGTTATACTTTTTGTTTTCAATGAAAAATAGCCAGACCTATTCACTGGGGCTTGTTGTAATTATGGATTTTAATGTGAGTAAGTTATCATTTGATGTTCCACCAAGAAAATGTTTTTACTTTTTAAAGAGCTTTAAGATTTGTTATTTGGGTTAGTGTCCTTTGAATAATGGCTGAGAGAACAGTTTTTTTTTTCAATTACACATGTATTTCTTCATTTATTTAGAGGCTCTGGGGTCAGACTAGATTCAAAACGCACACACGCATTTGTCTCAAGTAATGGTGGAAAGTTACCTCCTTGGTGACTGCAGTATGCAAGATTGTGTGTGGTTTGGTTTCTAATCTTTCATTTCTTTCCAACATGAAAAAATAAACTTCCTCAGGCAAGAAAAAAACATTGTACTTGGGGAGCTGCTTTTGATCAAAGAAAGGGGCAATAGTTCTTTCCTGAAAATGGTGACAAGAATGAAAAATGGAAAGAAAGATCTATTTTAACTAGAAGTAATGATTTTGGGGGATGAATAGGGAGAGTATATGTGAGGAAACAAGGAAGGAAACTGAGAGTCACAGTCACTGATGCCAGTTTGTGAAAGGGATGAGGCTGACCAACATGCCCTGAGGCCATATTAGAAGATTTTAGTTTTCATATAAAATATTTATATTTCCATCTTTTTTCCCTATATTATGAGGGCAATCAAAAGAAGAATTTTGGCTTTGTACAGAATTTTCCTATGTGTTGATGAAGTAAAAATGCCAAGTACATTCACATTTTCAAGGTTTTACTGGGAATAAAGTTTATACCTAAAAATAGTTTTAATACAAGCAATTGGCTGTTATTCTAGGAAAACAAAACGGAGAGAGATGGTCTAACAGGAATGATGTAGCAGAATTAACATAAATGCTGCTATGCTTTGGTTCTGTGTCCCCACCCATTCCCACGTGTTGAGGGAGGGAAGTGATAGGATTATGGGACGGGGTGGTTTCTCCCATGCTGTTGTCGTGATAGCGAGTCTCACAAAATCTTTTGGTTTTAAAAGAGGCAGTTTTTTCCTGTGCTCCTACATCTCTCTCTTCTGCCACCTTGTGAAGAAGGTGCCTGCTTCCCCTTCACCTTCCGCCATGATTGTCAGCTTCTTGAGGCCTCCCCAGCCATGCAGAACTGTGAGTCAATTAAACCTCTTTCCATTATAAACTACCCAGTCCCAGGCAGTTCTTGACAGCGGTGCAAAAACGAACTAATGCAAATAGAAAAGATATTATCAATTTCATCCTCCCCAGAACTTTCATGTTTTCACTAGATGTATGAGATATATTTTTCAATCTCCTTGAAAATCAACACAAGCCCTTCGTTATCCAGTCTCATTCTAAAATAAAGTTTTTTTTTTATATTGGCACCAGGACAATTTCAACTAAATTAACGGCTTCAGCAACATAAATTAGTATCTCACACTTCTGTAGGTCTGAAGTCTGAGTGGGCTCAACCAGCTCCCCTGTTCAACAACCGGCAAGGTCTAAACGAAGGTGACAATCAACAGGGATCTTATTGGGAAGTTCTGGTAAGAGTACATTTCCAGGTTTATTAAGGTTGTTGGCAGAATTTAGTCATCTGCAGTTGTATCACCATTCCCAGTATCTTGTACAGTTGTACGTCATTGTTTTCTTGCCAGTGTCAACTGGTGGACACAGCTGGTGTCAGCTCCTAGTAACCTGTCTCCAGACTTCCTATGTGTGCCTCTACATCGCAAAACCAGCAATGACGCCTCTGAACCTTCTCAGGCGGAATCTTTCTAATTTCTCCCTCTGCCAAGCCTCTCTTTCTCCAGCTAAAGAACGTTCTCTGCTTTTAAAGGTTCATATGATTAGATTAGGTTCACCTGGATACTTAAAGCTGCTTGCCCTATCTTAAGGTTTGTAACCTTAGTTACAGCTACAAAGTCCATTTTGCCATATTCACAGATTCCAGGAATGAGGATGTGGACATCTTTGGGAGTCTACTGGGCATACCACAAATACTAATCTCACAATAATCTGTTTATGGCCTATTTTTTGGCCATTACTTCACTGAAATTCATAGTCTGCATTTTGTTAAGTATTCACTCTCTGAGCTGAAGCATAGTAATACAGAAAAACCTAGATGATTCAAAATGAAAAACATTTACAGAGTAAAAAGAATATCAGAAATCATTGTTTTTTGAGACTAATGCACGAAAGTTTATTTTCCATATTTTTTGATAGTATTTTTCCTGGTTTTTAATTGTGGTATACTTTAGATAAGATGAAATGCACAATTTTTAAGTCATTATTCAATGACTTTTGATAAAAATATATGATTGAGCCACGCACAGCCCATAAAACATTGACATTACCCCAGAAATTTCTCATGCCACTTAATAATCAATTCCCATCACCCTCCAGCTATTATTCTTGTTTCTATCACTACAGATTGATCTTGCCCATTCTGAAATTTTATATGGATGTGATCATACAATACATATTTTTGGTGTCCTTTTTTGTAGTACTTTTGAGTAGTTTTCAATTATTTGACTATATCACAGCTTTTACAATCTATTCTCCAGTTTTAGAGGCCTTTGAGTTCTCTTCAGTTTGGGGTTATCAAGAATAATTATACTGTTATCTTTATTTCTGTTAGGCTTGACAATATTTCATAATCATGTATTCTTAGAATAATGTGAAATTTATTTATTTAATCAGTCATATTGATTTTTAGGTAAATACATTTTTTATTTAAATTTTAGGGTAAATGTGCACAACGTGCAGGTTTGTTACATATGTATGCATGTGCCATGTTGGTGTGCTGCACCCATTAACTCGTCATCTAGCATTAGGTATACCTCCTAATGCTATCCCTCCCCCCTGCCCCCTACCCCACGACAAGCCCCGGTGTGTGATGTTCCCGTTCCTGTGTCCAAGTGTTCTCATTGTTCAAATCCCACCTATGAGTGAGAACATATGGTGTTTGGTTTTTTGTCCTTGTGATAGTTTGCTGAGAATGATGGTTTCCAGCTTCATCCATGTCCCTACAAAGTACATGAACTTATCATTTTTTATGGCTGCATAGTATTCCATGGTGTATATGTGCCACATTTTCTTAATCCAGTCTATCATTGTTGGACATTTGGCTTGGTTTCAAGTATTTGCTATTGTGAATAATGCTGCAATAAACATACGTGTGCATGTGTCTTCATAGCAGCATGATTTATAATCCTTTGGGTATCTACCTAGTAATGGGATGGCTGGGTCAAATGTTATTTCTAGTTCTAGATCCCTGAGGAACCGCCACACTGTGTTCCACAATGGTTGAACTAGTTTACAGTCCCAGGAACAGTGTAAAAGTGTTCCTATTTCTCCACATCCTCTCCAGCACCTGTTGTTTCCTGACTTTTTAATGACTGCCATTCTAACTGGTGTGAGATGGTATCTCATTGTGGTTTTGATTTGCATTTCTCTGATGGCCAGTGATGGTGAGCATTTTGTCATGTGTTTTTTGGCTGCATAAATGTCTTCTTTTGAGAAGTGTCTGTTCATGTCCTTCGCCCACTTTTTGATGGGGTGGTTTGTTTTTTTCTTGTAAGTTTGTTTGAGTTCATTGTAGATTCTGGATATTAGCCCTTTGTCAGATGAGGGGGTTGTGAAAATTTTCTCCCATTTTGTAGGTTGCCTGTTCACTCTGATGGTAGTTTCTTTTGCTGTGCAGAAGCTCTTTAGTTTAATGAGATCCCATTTGTGAATTTTGGCTTTTGTTGCCATTGCTTTTGGTGTTTTAGACATGAAGTCCTTGCCCATGCCTATGTCCTGAATGGTATTGCCTAGGTTTTCTTCTAGGGTTTTTATGGTTTTAGGTCTAACATTTAAGTCTTTAATCCATCTTGAATTAATTTTTGTATAAGGTGTAAAGAAGGGATCCAGTTTCAGCTTTCTACATATGGCTAACCAGTTTTCCCAGCACCATTTATTAAATAGGGAATCCTTTCCCCATTTCTGGTTTTTGTCAGATTTGTCAAAGATCAGATAGTTGTAGATGTGTGGTACTATTTCCGAGGGCTCTGTTCTGTTCCATTGGCCTATATCTCTGTTTTGGTACCATTACCATGCTGTTTTGGTTACTGTAGCCTTGTAGTATAGTTTGAAGTCAGGTAGCGTGATGCCTCCAGCTTTATTCTTTTGGCTTAGGATTGACTTGGCAATGCAGGCTCTTTTTTGGTTCCCTATGAATTTTAAAGTAGTTTTTTCCAATTCTGTAAAGAAAGTCATTGGTAGCTTCATGGGGATGGCATTGAATCTATGAATTACCTTGGGCAGTATGGCCATTTTCATGATATTGATTCTTCCTACCCATGAGCATGGAATGTTCTTCCATTTGTTTGTATCCTCTTTTATTTCATTGAGCAGTGGTTTATAGTTCTCCTTGAAGGGTCCTTCATGTCCCTTGTAAGTTGGATTCCTAGGTATTTTATTTTCTTTGAAGCAATTGTGAATGGGAATTCACTCACGATTTGGCTCTCTGTTTGTCTGTTATTGGTGTATAAGAATGCTTGTGATTTTTGCACACTGATTTTGTATCCTGAGACTTTGCTGAAGTTGCTTATCAGCTTAAGGAGATTTTGGGCTGAGATGATGGGGTTTTCCAGATATACAATCATGTCATCTGCAAACAGGGACAATTTGACTTCCTCTTTTCCTAATTGAATACCCTTTATTTCCTTCTCCTGCCTGATTGCCCTGGCCAGAACTTCCACCACTATGTTGAAAAGGAGTGGTGGGAGAGGGCATCCCTGTCTTGTGCCAGTTTTCAAAGGGAATGCTTCCAGTTTTTGCCCATTCAGTATGATATTGGCTGTGGGTTTGTCATAAATAGCTCTTATTATTTTGAGATATGTCCCATTAATACCTAATTTATTGAGAGTTTTTAGCATGAAGGGCTGTTGATTTTTAGGTAAATATTTTTTAAGATTACCTGCCCACAAACATAAACTACCTATTGAGCCCTGCTTGTACTTTGATGGGCATATGCACATATACACTCAGAGTTGAATGTGGCTACTTTAAATGGCTTCTGCCATTCTCATAAAATAATTAGCAGATTATCCAGTTTATAAACTTGGTGACATTGCTATATAAGATACTGGAAAACAAATTCCATTATATAATATTTGCAGAGAGAAGTTTTGAAATTGATAAGCCACTTTTCCAGGATTTTTTATGCTAAATACAGTTGTTTGGATAAGGACATTCTTATAGATACCTGGCTTCATAACTAATACAAGCAATTGATCATAACATACCCACAGTTAATTGTTTTCTTCACTTTTGCCCTACAATGGGTGCTCTTAAATTCCTTTGTAATATCTTTAAAGGCACAGAAGTAAGAAATGAAGAGAAAAATAAGCCTGAGAAGTCTTTGGGCTCCAAAAATCTTTTCTTTTGGTAACCATAGCAGCTCGTGACTCAATAAAATGATAAAAAGACTTCATATTTTGGGGTTAAAAAAACTTGAATATGTTAGTTTTTCTGACAAAGATAATCAAATACGACAATTGCTAAATCAGGATATTAAAACTATCATCTCAGGATAATAACAATTACGTATTTTCCTGTTGAAACTTTAGATTCTTTGTTTTTGTCATTGTCCCTTAAGGAAAACCTATCTGTCCTTGTGCCCCAGTAGCACTCCACATCTTTGGTAGATGTGAGTTTACATTTTTTATCACTACTTTTGTGCTTGAAAGCATGCTTTAACATTTCTTGTAGTGCTTTTCTGGTGGTAATAAATTCTTTCACCTATTATTTTAACCTTATTAAAGTGTTAATTTTGCCTTTTGAAGATTATTTTCACTGGATATATAATTCTGAAATGACTTATTAGTTCTTCTCTATACTTTAAATAATTTTTAGATTTTCATTTAGCTTACATTTGTTCTGATGAGAAGTCAGAAGTATTTTTTATCATTATTCCCTTTTCTATTACACGTCTTTTCTCCTGCCTACAATTACGAATTTTGAATTGTATTACTATGTTGATATTCTACATCTCTCCACTGTCTTCCTTCTTTTCCTCTAAATCCTTGGACATATTTTAATACCAGCTTAATAATGCTTGTTTTTATTCTTAACAACATCATGGCTATCTTAGGTCTGTTTCTATTGCTTATTTTTCTCCTAATTTTCTCATAGGTTTCTGCTATTTTTGCACTTTTAATAATCGTTTTTATTTTATATTTGACATTTTTCATACTATATTATTTAGATTCTAGACTTCCATATTTGGTAGAAGTGTGTTGAATTTTATTTTGAGCAGACAGTTAATTTACTGGCACATTATTTTGATCCAGTTGGTGCTTGTTTTTAAGTTTTTAAGGCTGATTTAAGAGTATTTCTTCTGATAGGAGTAGATGAGCCCTACTTTGGAAGCTGACTTTCCTGAGTTCTTATTTAAACACTGGGAGATGCTCAGTGAGTCTTTTCACTTTGGCTAGTTGAAACCCTAATGGCTTTCAACATTGTTGAACCAGTGAAATCCTCATTCCACTCATTGCCCCTTAGAAACTGTTCTCTGCATGGCCTTGTGAAATCTTACTCTGTACATGTATAATACGTTGTTCACTCAAAAAATTCAAGAAGACTCATTTGTAGATTTTTAGATCTCTTTCTCAGTTCAATGTTTTCTTCTCTGGAATGTTCTTCATAAATTCCAGCCACCTCAGCTGCATCCTACAATCAGTTTCTCCATTCAGAAAAATTGCGGCTATCTATTTGGGCTCCTCTTTCCTTTTCTGCAATTTTGGAAGTATCCCTATATAAAAGGCCAGCTTTAAATGTGGAGTTCACTTCAAGGATCACGACTCTATGCTGTGTGTTGTACAATGCTTTAAAATGGGCACATGGTACATTTTGTCTAGTTTTATAGTTGTTTACAGCAGAAGATTCAGTCTGAAATCCATTATTTTTTTACAGCCAGAACCAGATGTCAAGCACTCTGTTTTTTAAAAAAGCACATATTGTGTACCTACTATCTTCCATGTACCATACCAGGTGTGTTCAAACAAGTCAGCTTTTACTATTTGTTGTTCCCCATGAAGGGCTTACATTTTATTTTTTTTTCAGAGAGAGGGCTTAGGCAGATTTTTATTCAATATCTATGCATTTGCTCATGCTGACTATTTCTGGTATATTTTTACATACTTCCTAAATACTGTTTGTCTTGCAAGATTTATGGCACTTCTTTTTTGCATGTTTTTCTAATTCATCTCCAAAATCAACCTTTCCCAACTTCATTTGTTCATAAGATACTTGTAAATTCACCTCTGTTATAGCATTTACCCTGTTGAATTATAGCTATCTCTGTATGAGTCATAAAAACCTAGCAAAATTTTAGGCTGCAACTGCCACTTTCCTCTCTTTGTGACTTAGCTTGTCACAGTTACAAGTGCACATATTAGGCCATTTCTAAGGGTTCATTGTACTGAATACATGCTACCTAATTTAACTCACATAATAATCTTGTGAGGTATATAGTATAATTATCATTATGTTTAATAAATGAATTGAGTCTCATATAAGTTAATTATTTATTTTAGTTTACTGTCAGTGATAGAACTGAATTCTGAATTCAAGCTCCGTGTTTGGAACTCCAAATCTACTAATCATCACTATACCACATTTATCATGCATTGCCTTCACTCTTGTTAGCCTGACAAATAGGAAAATAATACAATAATCCTTAAATATCAGTACTATCTCATACAATTTCATATAACTCATACAATTTTAATCACAATTGAAAAGGTCTATACAGCTTAATTAGTCTAACTCCCCATTCAATGGCCGTATTTTCTCTACAGTATTCCTAACCATAAGACTTTGTTTTGACCCTGCTGTTTGTGTCCCCCATCCCTTAAAGCAATCCATGTATGATAGTAATTATTAATTCCTTAGAGTAGTTTACATACACCATCCTAAAACTTGTATCCACCATTTCTTTCTCCACCCTTAAAGGCTGTATAAAATTTCTCCCCTTGGTCATTCATTGGCAAGCCCTCAAATATTTGAAAACAACTAATGTTGCCTTAAGTCCTCTTTCTTTCAAGGTAAGCATCTTTAGTTGCTTTTCTTTGCTCTTCTTCTTAGATTGGTTTCTACTCTTTACATCAAATATTTTCTGTTTGTGGACAAGATTTTAAGAAATCTAAAACTATGAAACATACTGTCCTGTATGATCATAGTAATCTGTGAGGCTATTATTATCTTAGGTGTTATTACAAAGCTGTTACTTTCCCTTTCCAAGATGAACAACATAACAACATGAATAAAGAAAATTTTCCCTCTAGTAACTAGATGTGTTAGAGTAACTATGATTTACAGATGAAAACCTAGGGCCAGAGCCTTCCTGTAGGATATTAGACTTCCTTTTCAAGAGGTGGCCCCCTATATAATATTTTTAAATTATCTGCCCTCTTCCTTCAATTCTGTCACTCTGTTATACTCTTTGAAAAGAGACAGTGAAGGAGTTATATTTGGAAATATTCCCTATATTTTTTCTGATCACTGGAATGCAGAGATGAATATGAATTTTATGAGTCTGTAGAGTTAGGGAGTACATATTTTCAGTAATTAATTCTACAATCTTAAAATATCTCTCACCATAAATCAACAGCTGAATGGTGGGAGCTGGACATAATGGAGAAAATATGGACTAAAGAGATTATGAATAGGTATTGTAGATAATCCATATTTTAACTGGGTGAATTAAGTAAACTCTTGGATGGATTAAAAGGTTAGGTTCTGGTTAGATGTGGTTTTCCCTTATGTTCCAGAAATATGTCAGCTTCCGATTTACAACAAAGGCCCAAATTCACAAAAAGAGAAAGACACCTCCTTCCCTACCTAGTAGAAGAAACTAATATTGTCATCAGACCATCCATATGCCATTATTTTTTTATATTACTCAGACTATAATAGGTAGTGAACTTTCAATAATATATCACCTGATCTTTTGGTGTTTATATGAGAAACCTGTAATTTTTCTCTGATAAAGAGAATGAGCCCATGAGCCAATATACCTGACAAATGTGTAAAGGCAGGGGCAGCACCCAGGTGTCCCTGAGAAATCTATCTCTGTCACTGCTTTCTCAGGGCTGCGGAGGATACATATCTCATGCAAGCACACACTTGCACTCACATGTGTGCATGTTTACCCTCTGGATTAGCCCAATTCTCCATTCACCTTTAGTTTTGCCTCGTATTTTGGGAGTTCAGATTAGAAAACTGATCTAATCCATCCACATTTCTGGCATCTCTAAGCTTATATGGTATCAATGACCTCATGATCCTTTAGATTTATTTTTAATTTCTGAGTATTTACTTTCAAGGGTTAATTAACCTTGGTGAAATCTTAAAATCTTCAGCTAAAGATATACTACATGACAGGCATACAATTTTGGAACTGCTTTGTTATGAACCTATACAAGGTAAATTGGCAGTGGTCACATATTAAAGTAGCTGCTTGAACAAACCTTAATGGCACAGCTTCCATCTCAGGACTTATTAAGATCCAGTGGTTGCTTAAAGAGAAATTAGTTTGTTTGCTATAATTTGTTGAGGAAATCACCATACAATATGCCATTAGAGTGCACATATTTCTTATAAGATACCTGTGGTAAAGCTCTTCCTGTCATCCTAAACTGGAGAACGTACTGAAATTAGCTTGCATCATGAAAGTTTAGATGCAGCTGAAAATTCAGACAATTGTTTTATCTTAAAAGCTATTTTCACTTTTCCATTGCCACATTTAAAAGTTAAGGTTTATAGAGAAATATTCTCAAGTGATTATGGAACAAGTGCAGGAAAATAGAAGAATAAAAATATGTATTTCAAGGCATCAATTCTAATTCTGCTTCTAAAAATAGTCAGTGTGCAAAGCTGCAGTTGCTGGGGCATTGCTTCAATGAAGCTGCATCATCACCATCAACTACATTTTCAGGATCCACAATCTTCATATATATACTTTACTTTTTAACATTATAGAGGAAGAAAGTGTAATAATTTGGTGGGAACTTCCTCCTATGTATGATATAGGAAGGTAGACAAATTAGCATCTGCCCATGCTATGATGATCACAGGAACAATCTTGCAGCTGACAATGCCAAGAAATTACTGTCCTTGAATAACGTCAAGCTTTAAATTTTTGATTACTGAAATTTCAGTAACAAATATTGCAATCAAAATTGAATTTCATAAAACTTTGGATTCATTCTACGATAGTTAATATTCAGCTTCAGGTGAATAATGACGTGATACTCGGCCTTTCAGTGTTCGGCCAAATATTTATTTGGTGCATCTCTATATATATTTGCAGATTTTAAAATATTTTTTTCTGCTGCATATCATCATAACTGATACACATACACAAACATACACACAAAATCTTATGGAAGTCAAATGCAAACAAATACACAAAGAACATATTATAGGAAAATGTGAAAAAAGAAAACATTCAAAGCAGAGATCATTACATAAGATGACAAAACTGAAACTAAACATATCTTCACTGTTATATGTAATGAAATAAAATTAATAATTAAAGCAAAATACTTATATTGGACAAGAAAAAATGTGTTGATAATTCTGTTAGCTCCACCTAAATCCTTTATCTGACTTTCAGTACTCTGTTCTGTGCTCCAGGAGGTGAACCCCTAAGACTTTATCATTCAGGTTCCTCTGCCAGCTAGCTCCTAGTTGAATTGGATTAATGTAAGGCACTGGCAGTGGGTCAGATGGCAGGAGGAGAGAAAGAGAAATCCTGATACCTATTCCCTGCTTTCTTCCTAATTCTTTATGAATGTAGTTTCTACCAGATACCTCTTCTCCACAGCACCAGCTCTTTCTAGGCTTCAATAATGCAAATTATACACCTTGCCCCTTCAGGTCTAGGGATGGTAACAGTGTTTCACTATTCCTGGCGTCTGAGTATTACAGCAACCTTTGCTGGGGTTTTAAATCCTGCTCTAACTGAGGTAAGTAGTCCATTCACCAAAGTCTCTATTGTGGACCATTGAAGCAGATTTCTTTTTCTTTTCTTTCTTTCTTTTTTAATAATAGTGATGGGGTCTCCCTATGTTGCCCAGGATGGTCTCGAACTCCTAGGCTCAAGTGATCTCCTGCCTTGGCCTCCCAAAATGCTGGGATTAGAGGTGTGAGCCACCATACCAAGCCTGAAGCAGATTTCTGTTTTATACAAGGGTCCTAATTAATGTAGAAGCTATTACAAAATGGGGTATGTAAGAATATCTCTTTTTTAGGGAATAACAGGTAGCTATACCTTGTACCGCCTACCACACAGAAAGAGCAGAGTGACTGAGAGGCTTCTCTGGATTTTGGAAGTAACATGACTACAGTTGTGTGTATTCAAACCTATTACAGGCTAACTCACAAGTCTACCCATTTAGAACAAAGAGCTCTTTGCAGCAGGTTCAGTCTGTGCTGTAGGCTCCTCTGCTGTGTGGGTATTTTGACTCAGTAGATCTAAGTATCTGGCTTAGAGTAATGCTGTTTGAAGCTTCTAAGTAACCCCAAGAAGACAATCACAGTTCACCTAGCTAATGATTTTGGAACAAACCGATGTCCCCTTCTGCCAAATATTTTTATCTGTTTAAGAAGTCTGGCTTGTCATCATGTAACTATGTGATTTGAAGTGTTCACCATCAAGTGGGTGCTATCCAAGTTATCAAATCTTAAAATTGTGCTTGAAAATTAGCAGGTTATTATAAAATGGAATTGATATGGGTGACATTAAGGCTGAACAGGAAGGGGAGTCACAAGTATATTGAATGAGCAGGTGGCTCAGACCTTTATTAGCTATTCCTGCTTAGTTATCAAATTTTCCTCAACCCTCATTCATATTCAACAGGGGAATCCCCTAAAGAGAAGGTGCTCAACAATCAGGTAGATTAGGTGTCTGATCTTTCCTGTGGATGTCTATCAAGCTTTCTCCCAGTGATACCGGTGCTTACTTAGTGGAACCATGCAAAAAGTAATCATAGTTGCATGGATGGTAAATATGCATGAACTCAACACAATGGACTACCCTTTAGCAACCCTGATCTGTCTACTATCACTGAGTGTCCAACTTGTCAATACCAAGGGCCAATGTGTTCCTGATATGGCACCATTTCATAGGGACACCGACTAGGCACCTGGTGCCAGGGTGATTACATTGAATCCTTTATGTTGTGGAGTAAGCAATCATTTGTCCACATAAAACCAAATACACATTCTAGAAATGGGTTTCTCTTCTCTGCCCTCAGTGCTTCTACCAGTGTCACCATATGTCACCTTATAGAATGACTTATTCATTGCCATAACATCTCATACTACATTGCCTTTGACAAGGAAACTTGTTTTATAGCAAAACAATTGTTACAAAAGATCCATGCCCATGAAATTCGTGTTTCCCAACATGTCCCATCACCAGTAAGCAACTGGCCTGATAGAATGATGGAATGGCTTCCTAAAGGCTCAGTTTCAATGCCAGGTGTGACACAGTATTGTTTGAAATTGTGGTGTTGGCCTAACAGATTAAACTATTAGGCAATACATAAGCCATATTTCCAAAAGCCAGAATATGTGGGATCAGGAACTAAGAAGTAGAATTATTTTACCTAATATTCTATTTACAGAATTTTATTTCCCTTCCTGGAAACTTGCATGTAGTAGCTTTGGAGGTTCTCTTTTCCAAGGAAGGAACATTTCTTTCAAGAAATATAGCTATGTTTCCATTAAATTTGGACCTGAAATTGCACCCTTGCTATTTTTAGCTCCTAATGCAATTGACCTAACTGGCAATAAAGAGTTTAACTATACTGAATGGATTGATTAATTCTGATTAACAAAGGAAAATTAGGCAAGTAGGCCTAGTTGGAATCCAGGAGATCTGCTGTGGAGCCTTTCAGCACTTATATGTCCCATAAAGAGCCACCAAATAAAGACAGCATCACTAGGGACTTTGATCCTATGAAATGAAGATTTGGGTCATCCCATGAGACAATAATTCCTGTACTATGGAAGTAGTAAAGTTTGTTTGAAAATGGAATGGATAATAGAAAAAGGAAATTATGATGATAAAATTTAGCCTCATGACCAAAAGTGAAAACAGTAGTAGCTAATTTACATATTTATGTTAACTGAATATTTCTTTCCCCTCACTCTCCTTGCTATCTCATATAAAGAGTACTGATAGTGGGTGACATTAACATTTATAATCCAGTTGGGAATAAGACTGAATTGCTGACACCCTGCCACAATTTAAATTACGCTAGGACTGTGGTCTCCCTGTACTGGAGACACAATTTTCTTAATCTAAGCAAGAGGCAAGAATGAATGCAAAGTCGGAGTAAAGTTCTGGTAAGTTTCTATTGACTTCATGGATTTATTTTCTTCCCTTGTCTAACTTGCTCTGTGCTCATTGATGCAGAGCCATGCAGTCAACATCATCCAGATTCCTTTGTGCCCTGAATTTCAGCAGAAGGCACTCAGTGGGAGGCTGCTGTAGGGTTCAAGTTAGGTGGAGAGGAGAATGGGTTATTTCTTCCCTGATTCCCTCTGCTTTGGTTCTGTGCTTCTGCCAGGGGCTAAATCTCTCCATAACTA
The DNA here is from genome assembly GCF_028885625.2 of Pongo pygmaeus. Lineage (NCBI taxonomy): Eukaryota > Metazoa > Chordata > Mammalia > Primates > Hominidae > Pongo > Pongo pygmaeus. The sequence goes on along the minus strand of NC_072392.2, from coordinate 30,165,176 downwards.
GATCTCCTGCTATGTGACCTTTCCTTGCAGCTCCAGAACTCACTTCGCTCTGGTAATACTATCTTTTCTCTTGTCCCTTTATGGCTTCCTGTGGTTGGTGTCTTTGTTCCTCTGCATCTCTCTTTCTCTCTTATTTTTTTAACCCTAGCTACATCTCCGTAAACAGACTCTTTAGGTTCTTGACAGTGGAAACTCTGAGAGGAATCATGATTCCTTCCATGATTACATTCAGTAACAAAGCCAATGATTTATTGCATATAAGCAGCAACTCTAATAAAAATTAACTCAAAAGCTTGAAAGTGAAGCTTTGGGCAAAAGAATTACAGGCAAATGGAAATGAAAAAAAAAAGCAAAGATCACAATATTTAGAACAAATAAGTTTTATTCATGGTTGGTAAAAAATATGAAGTAGGACAAAGGCACTTTGTATCAATAAAAAGGTCACTATAAGTAAGTAACTGTCATAAATATTTATTAAATATGTATGCAAAATTCAGAAAGCAAAAACTTCGGAAGCATTTTTGAAAATACAATTTATAATACTATTTATTCAGCTGATGGAGGATCAAGTGAGAAAACATAAGTGAGATTTAAGAGGACATAAGCAATTAATGGAGGATAACTAATATGAGCATATTTATTCAAATACTCATGGAATAATAGTGAAAGTGGACAGAGTATTGGGCCTCAATGAAAACCTTAGCGTATTCCAAAAAGTAAAAATAGTGTATAATTTCGTCCATGATGACAATGTAATAAAACTGGAAATTATTTCTGGGAAGTGATATTGCCTTCAATTGTTAATTTCTACATTTTAAAAAATAATTATTCTATTATTTTGTTCAGTAAACATTGTACTTTTTTATAGGTAAAATATAAAAATACTCAAATATATACAATAAGTTTGTAATATATAATTTTAAAAATACCATACAAATATCAAACTTAGAAGAAGCATGAACAATTGTAGCTGTGCTAATAGCCCTCAATGAGTTCAGAATTTTATAATTAGATATTAAAAGGAGGGTAAGAAGTACATGTATAGTAACTGGAGAGTGCACAGCCACAAGTTGGGTATAGCCCTATAAATGGTCTATTTTAAAGTATACATATATAGTAATTTGCTATCCAGAAATGCTGAATCATTTAAACATAATTTCATTATTACAGAAACAGTATATGTGCATCAGAGAAAAGTTTTTCAATGCGGAGGAGCAAAATGTGTCGAAATGGACCTATAAACAAGAAACCACCATTGTTAGTACCTTTGCCTCTAGCCTTACATATTATTTTTCATCAAATATGCACTTTGTAACCTCTTTTTCAGTCAATAATTTTCACATTGTTATTTTCATGCATTTTCATTATATATAATATCCATGCTGTATTTAGATGTCTTTAATTAATTAAACATTTTTCTTTAGGGCTGATTTATTTAAACCAGTCTCAGTGCCGTCCTGCACATTATATCTAATTGTCCGCCCCTCAATTTTTTTTTAAATCTAGAATTACCCACCTTTTAAATGGTACTGACTTGTTGAAGGAATGAGGCCAATTGACCTACAAAATGGCAAACCTTAGGGCTTTGCTTGATTGCTTTCTGTGTCTAAATTTACACCTAATGCCTTAATGGCTGCCAGTTAAACACACTTGACTAGAATAAATCACAGGTGAAATTTTGTACCTCATGTTGTACTACATCAGAAAATTTGTAATGTCAGGTTGACCCGCAGTTGAGACAGTAAGAGTGATCATTGGTTTTTGTGATATCTAATATCTGATACTGATATCATCCTTCAGTTAGATTGCCCCTTTTGCAAGTATGGGATGCTATGAAGGTCTACTTCCCCATAAGCCTTCACTTAATGAATTTAGCAGCAATGTTTCTCTTTCATAAGCTTCCACTGAAATATAATATAATTGAATTGCACAAATCATAATTGTATAGCTCAAGGAATTAGTTCAGAGGGAACACACCCATGAAACTACCAACCTGGGTCAAGAAACATTCAAAGGACACATAGGAGGCTCCTCACACCCCAACCACGTTATTTCCCTCTCCCTTCTCCCAAAATGTAACCACTGTCCAGATGTCAAATGGCAAAGAATAATTTACCCCTATGAATAGACTAATACAGAATGTGTTTGTATTTGTTCCTCTTGTTCAAAATTATGATCAAGATTCACAGATGTTATTGTATCTTTATCATATTCATTTTGATTGATATAAAGTAGTACAATCTATTCATACACTACTATTTATTCTTTCCCATCTTGCTAGACATTGCTTTCCTTCTTTGGCTAAATAATCCATTTGTGAACATTGTTATAAGTTTCTATTACTGCATTTGTGCATACAATTCTGTTGAATGCATACCCAGAAATGAAATTCTTGGATCATACAGGACACATGTGTTCAAATGTTGTAGATAATATGAAACCTGTTTCCAAAGTGGTTGTTCGAAATTCATCCTGACAGCATAAGAGATTTCCAGTTGCTTCAAAACCACATCAACACTTTAAATTATTTTCTAACTTTTAACTTTTCTGATGAATGTATAGTATTTCTCCCAATGAACTTAATTATTATTTAAGGACAAGTCAGGTTGGATGTCTTTTAAAACATTTATTAGATGTTTGTATAATCTCTTTTGTAAACTGCTTTTTCAAAATATCACCCATTTTTCTATTGGGTGGCCTCTCTTCTTATTGTTCGAATTTTTATGTATTCTGCATATAAGCCATTTGACAATTATATAAACCACAAATAATCTCATTTCAGTTGCTTTTCCTCTCTTATTCGTGCCTTTTTAGAGAAGAAAACACTTTTTAATTTTAATAAAGTTCAAATCATTAATGTTTTTCATATCCTGCTTAAGAAATCTTTGCCTTCCCAGGCCCTGAAGATATTCTTTATTATCTTATAAAATTATTGCTTTTCCATTCCCGTTTAGATCTACATGAATGAAATGGTTTTGTGAATGAAGTGAGGTAAAAATCTAGATTTCTTTTTCCATATTGATACAGGATTCTATACTGTTATATTGGTCTATCTATGCTTGTGATATTTACCTTTCTTCATTACTATGGTTTATATTACAGCCTCGATATCTGGGACTGTAAGTACTTTGTTCTTTTTTGAGATGTTAGCTGTTCTTAGCCTTTTGCATTGTCATCTAAATTCTAGAATCCACATGTCAATTTTTGAAGATAAAGAAGCCTCTTGGAACTATGATTGATATTGTAATCAACAGATGGATTTAGGAAAATGGACATCTTTATAAATTAAAGTTTTCAATTTATGAACACATTCTATCTCTTGATTTATTTAGGTTTCAGTCAATATTACCCAATAAAATTATATAGTTCTGTAGAGATTTTGCATATATTTGATTAAATTTATCTCAAGTATTTGATGTTTTGATGCTGTTCAAAGAGGTATCTTTTTTATTTTTTAATCTTCTATTTATTGCATAAAGAAATACACTTTTTAAAATATTGATCTTATATCAGAAACCCACAAAACTGTGATATTAATTCTAATAATTAAGTAGAAATTATCTTGGACATTTCATAAACACAAATGTATAGTGTGAAAATGGGAGTGATATTTTACCTTTCTGGTCTTTTGTCTTTACTCCTTGCCATCTTGCACTGGCTGTGAATGGATTAGAATAAACTGGGATGGAGTAATGAGAATAAGTAATCTAGCCTCATATTTTATCTTGCAGACGAAATGTTTAACATTTCGCATTATGAAGGATTTTGCTGCAGATTTTTTTTCTTTTTTTGAAGATTATATTTATCAATTAAAATGCTACAGTTTGCTGAGGTTTTCAATTCTAAAAAATACTATTATCAGAGATTTTAGACAATCATCTGATTTTTCTTTTTATTCAGTAGTACGTTGCACTAATAGACTTTTAAACGTTTTTGGCAAATTTGAGCAGTAGGAGAATAACTTTTCAAACACAAAAGTTGCAAGAAAAGTATAAGAAACCACAAAATATTTTACTGAGATTTTCAGGTTCACCAGTTGTTTATGTTTTGCTCCATTTATTTATGATTTTCCCTCCTCTCTCATTCTTCTCTTTTTTTAATTATTTAAGACTAATATGTCAAATTTGCCCTTCTACCCTGTTAGGGTTTGGCTGTGTCCCCACCCACATCTCATCTTGAATTCCCACATGTGTGGGAGGGACCCAGTAGGAGGTAATTGAATCATGGGGTCACGTCTTTCCCATGCTGTTCTCATGATAACAAAGAAGTCTCAAAAGATCTGATCATTTTATACAGGGGAATTTCCCTGCACAAGCTCTCTTCTCTTGTCTGCCACCATGCAAGACATGGCTTTCACCTTCTGCCATGATTGTGAGGCTTCCCTAGCCACATGGAACTGTGAGTCTATTAAACCTCTTTTCTTTTGTAAATTGCCCAGTCTCGGGTTTATCTTTATCAGCAGCATGAAAATAGACTAATACATATCCCCAAATGAATCAATTTGACTTTCTAAAAAAAGAATATCTCCCTATAACCAAAGTATAATTATCAAAATCAAAAAAGTTTACTCATTGATTTTTTAATGTTAAAACATCCTTACATTTCTGGAATTAAAGGAAGTTTGTTAGTCTACATTAAACTTTTAAAATATGCTACTGAATTTGTTTAAAAAATATTTGCATAAGATTTTTACTTCAATTTGTATATGAAGCCTGGATTGTGTTTTTCTTTCGTGTACTGCCCTGTAAGATTTCTTATCAAGATAATGTGGCCATCATAACATGTGTTGGAAAGGGTTTCTGCAATTACAGAAACTAAGTGTTATAGAACTCTAAGTGTTATAAAAGAATTGCTATTCCATTATTAAATCTTTAGAAGAATTTGCAGGCAAATCCTGGCATGGACTATTCCAAAATTGAATATGTTAAATATTTAATTTCATTAATGTAAATCAGATTACTCATATTTTTTTTCCAGTGTCTGCTTTAGTAAGTAGTATTTTTCTTAGAATTTGTCCATTTTTTTCTAAATTTTCAAATTGTTGCCAAACTTTTTTCATAATATCATTAAATAAATTTTTAAAAATCACATGTATTGTTGTATAATTTACATTCATTAGAATTTACTCTTCTTAGACATCCAGTTAGATGATTATTGATAAATTACATTCATTAGTATTTACCCTTCTTAGATATACAGTATGATGATTATTGATTAATATATATAATCATATAACTACCACTGCAATCAATATACAAAATACTCCCATCACCCCCATAAATTCCCTCAATTTCCTTTGTATTAAGTCTCCAACCCCTACTTATATACCCTGGCAACCACTGATCTGATTTGTCTCTATATTTTTGCCCTTACCAGAATATCACATAAATGGAATGAAACAGTGTATTGCCTTTCATGTCTTTTGCAAAATTATGTTCTTTCATGCATTTTAAGTTTCTTCTTTTTAAATTGCTAATATTAACCTACTATCTCTATATAGAAAACTTTATTTATCACTAGCTGATTGATGTACATTTGAGTTGTTTCTAGGTTTCAGGTATTGTGAATAATTTGCATATAGGGATTTACATGAACTTCCCTTGCTCCTTTTTTTGGGGGTAAATTCTTAAGAGAGGACTTTCTGGGTTGTATGTAAGAGAATATTTAAAATGTTAAGAAACTGCCAAACTGTTTTCCAAAGTTGCTGTATCATTTTGCATTCCTGCTAGCAAACTGAGAGTTTTGTGGTCCACATCCTCACTATCACTTGATACTTTCAGTTGTCTATAATTTTTAAATTTTAGCCAATTTAGTTATATGTGTAGGGGCATCTCATTGTGGAATTAATTTACATTTTTCTAGTGAATAATAATGTCATTTCATATGCTTACTGGCCATTTGCATATCTTCTTTGGTGAAGTGTTTGCTCAAATGTTTCCCTACTTTAAAATTTTAAAAATTTAAAATTATTTTATATTCTGCTAATATTTTACAACTGAAGTTCATAAAACACTGAAAGGGTTAATTCAGACACACTGGCAGAAACTGCAGTCTCTGATAATCTATATATATTACTTACCAATAATTGGTACAGAGTTGTGATTATTGATTAAGAAGCCTGAGAAAGAACTAGGACAAAGCACTTCTGAGCTTTTAGATAACTTATTTTCTTGGACTGGATTTGCCAAAACAAAATTGATCTTTGGCTATATGTTTTTGGTTGTATTTCAAAGAATAATATCTTTAGGAGATAATTCCAAATATCCAGAAAAAATGCTTATCTCAAAGTCTACTTCTGAACCTTTAAACTGGACCCAACCTCCCACATATCTTTTCCAGGCAATTACTTTGGCTTTCTCTAATTCATTCTCTAGTCGGGATCTTAACCTTTATTTTTTTTTCTTTTCCCCAGCTTTCTTGAACTAATAGTATCTGTGAAACATATTCTTGGAAAGCAAAGCAAACAAAGAAACACACAGTTAACCAAAAGTTAACAATTTGTGAACAATATCATGGCAAATGTTAGAATACCATACCAGTAGTATGCTCCTGTTGTTTGTTTGCAGATCTAATGAAATCATAACATACGACTCTCAGAAAACAGCAAGGTAAAGATGGCTTCTTAAAGATGTCCTAGACTTAACAGCAATAAGGTTCTAGGTAGGAGACTGGGTCCAATTGCTTTTTAACTTTTAATCCAATAAGATTTTATCTTTATCAGCAGGAATGATATTTTTTAAATGGTAGTTAAAAACAGGTAAGAAATGAATGATTATTACGCAATAGTGCACTCTATAATATGTGATAAACATCTCTCTCTCTTTTGACTTAACAGTCTGAATTAAAATCCTACTATTTCATTAATGAATATGATATTTAATTCACCAAATTAAAAATGATCACTGTGTGTCAAAATTTTCTCTGATGACACTTCACTATCCAGAACATGGTAATTACTTTCAGAAATCAGCTATTCCAAGGTAACTGGGCAGTTACAATATTTTATCAGGTAAATTACCAGTCACCATCAACATTCATCACAGACTCATTTGGATTTTATTACAAATTGACATTTACTTATTTGCCCAACTTTTAAAATTACAATTGTTGCACGATTGCCCCAGGGTGCAACTGTAGAAAATTAGCACACTAACTACATTAATTATCATAAATAAAAGGTTATCAAAGAGTAGCATGTAATAACATAGCATTTTTTAAAAGCAACTTAGGGCATCCCTATAATACCTTAAATTTAGGTATTACATTGAAATTTTCAAGACTGCTTTACCTCTATAGTTTTAATCTTTAACACCTCAGCTATGGGAATGTTATTATTAATGCCATTTCAGAAATGAAGAAGCTGCAGCCAAAACAGCTGTATGATTGCCCTAAGATCATATTGAGCTGGAACATTTTAAGGCCAAGTCAAAAACCATATTTCCTAAACTTCCAACATTCCATTTTTTGCCCCTATATTTTTCTGCCTTTTAGGGATGAAAAGTAAAATATTTATCTTTTGTGCTCCAATGTATCAACACTTTAAGTGAACTACAGATCCAAAAGTGAGTCTGATCTGCTTGCATTTTCCCACCTCTATTGCTACTGACTTAGTCAAGTAAACATCATCTTTCCTCTCAAGTACCTGTAACAACTCCCTTCCTTCTTGCCCCATAAAAATCCATATTATACTGAGAAACCCAACTGACTTTTAAAATATAAATGAGATCATGCCATTTTTTTGCTTAAAGTGATCTGTGGATTCTCAACATACTAGAATAAAATCTAAATCACCAAGTCCCATAAAATTCATGTAATCTGAACCCCTCTCCCATTTCATCTCCTGTCACTCCGTATCCTCTCATTATTCTGCTTTTTTTTTTGTCTGATTGTTGAGCCTATTGCCAAGTTTGAGCCTGCCTCTGAGTCTTTGTTCTTCTATTTTACTCTATTTGGAATGTTCTACCCCCAGGTTGCTGCAGAACTGGTTTCAAATTCCTACTCCTCGAAGAGATTTTCTTAAATAACTGAACCTAAACTGACCTTTCCTCTTTCTCCTTCTTTCCTACAGCCTATCCTCTAGTCATTCCTTATCACATTCTGTTTTATTTTTATGCCATTTTTCTTTGCTTTTAGAAGTTATCAACTCCCACACCTTAGAAGTCCACAGAAGAGTTTGTGTATCTTGATTACTACCTGTAACAGAAGCTATGCATTCTTCACTCCTATCTCTAAAGGCTGCTGTGGAAATCACCTGTAACTTCAGTTGATGGTTCTCATATATTCTAAAGAGCTTTCTATCTCAACATCTCTCAGTCTGAGGCCATTCTCTGAGTATTCTTCCTAGCAGACAAGAAATGCCAGGAAGTTAATGGCTCAAGGTATTAGGATGGTGCAAAATTAACTGTGGGTTTTGCTATTAATACAACCTTTAGTCCATAGATAAAATCAGGAAATTACTATGTACACTGCTCCTTCATTCCTCAGGTGGCCGATTATAAAGGTGTGTTCTACATCTTTCACAGTTTCCAGCATGACTGAACCCTAGTTGCACACAGTAGAAACCAGCTTATTCCTGTGCACTTCATTGCCTTTCATTTCGCTATCTATTTTGTTGTTAAATAAAACAAAATCACACCCACTTCCCTGTCCCCAGTGCCTGATTGGACTCATCAAACATACTATTGTCCTCTTCCCTGCTCTTGTTTTCACCATTTTCCTTCTCCACTGGCTTGTCTTGTCTCCACTAATAATCTTCTTTCTATAACTTCCTTCTCTAAGCCATATGCTTTTGTCTCTCACCAATATCATGGATCACTGTCTTGAAGGTGGTTATCTCCACACGACCTTTTTGTCTCCAAGTTTTGATAACTAATACTGCCCTTCACCCCTTCAGGCTTAGAAAAGGTAATGGTTGCAGGGTACATACAGAATTATCCCCTTTGGTTTATCTATACACTATCCACAGCTTTCAAATTGCTCTTTTATTATATTCTATTCAAATTAAACAACTTAAGTGTATTGTGCATTTTCCCTAGTACACTGATAGGTACCATTTGTACATTCAGGTTTTAGTGTAAATTCAAAGAGTGATTTTCCTTTCTTCCTTCCTATGAGATTTTTCACTTATTTCTTGAAATTGGCTTAAAGAATACAGCATATCCAGGTTTTAGGGGAAAAGAGACTCAGTACTAAAAACAATAATACTTTACTATGCACTAAATTCACAAGAACCATTTTTCTTTATCTATTTCTGCTTCTTTTTTAATTACTAGAGAAACCACTTTTTGTCTGATATCTCTTTCTTCAGAAACCTTATTTTTGTTATAGCTCAAAGCAAACCTCTTGGGCTTCTCTTTTGGAGGCAAACCTTCTCTTTGGAGTAACATAAAGACATTGTACTCTTATTTACTTCTCTTCAGTTTTATTTTATTTCATGAGGAATTAAATGTATAGAGTGAAATATACACATATTAAAGGTATACACATATTAAAGGTATAAACCCATGTGACACACATCTTAGTCTGAACACAAAACATTTATTTCACCTCATAAACTTCTCTCATGCCCCTTTCCAGTCAGTATTGCTGCAACATAAGGCAACTGGTGATTTGGTTTCTGCCACCATAAGTTAGTTCTGCCAGTTCTTGAACTTCATATAAATGAAACCATAGCACATGTAATCTTTGGGTCTAGCTTCTTTCACTCAGTGTAAAGTTTTTGAAATTTGTCTGTTGCTGTGTGTCTTGATAGTTTGTTCTCTTTTGTTACTGAACAGTGTTGAGTAAAAGAGTCAAACTCTGTAAAATATTGGAAGAGATTTATTCTTAGCGAAATATGAGTGACCATGGCCTGTGACACAGCCCTCCTCAGGAGACCCTGAGAAAATGTTCCCAATGTGGTTGGGGTTCAGGTTGATTTTATACATTTTAGAGTGTTAAAACACACTAAATATGGCCTGAGAAGGACTCCATACTTCTATATTTGAATCTCTGTGGACAAACTGCAACCTAACTTAATAGGTAGACAAGATTGAAAAACCTAACTTAGGAGTATGCACCTGTAACAATAGCTGAGTGTTGGCCAATCCCAGCAGCCATACTTCAACCACTCTTACACTACTGAATGTTCACGCTGTGTTCAACTAAGGCAAATGCTAAGCTGTAACCAATTCAGTTGTTTCTGTACCTCACCTCCAATTTCTGTACCTCATTTCCCTTTTTATGTCTATAAATCTTTCACCATGTGGCTCTGCTGAAATCTCTCTGAATCTGCTGTGATTCCAGGGACTGCCCTATTCACGAATTGTTGATTGCTGAATTGAACTTCTTTAAATTTAATTCAGCTGAAGTTTTTCTTTTAACAGATGGTGTCAGAAGTGGGATGTGAAGTAGAGCCTTAACAATCCCCAGGAGTGCTGAGTGAACAAGCAAGGTACCTGCAAGGACCTACTTTTGTCCCTCGATCTCTCAAAGTGGCTGGGGATCATGGGTAAGTTCTCTCAGATTTCAGAACTCCATGGATTTGTGTTTGGAATTCTCTGAGTTTCTCTGAACAAATTTGTGATCCAAACAGTTTGAAAGTCAGGACAGAAACTGAACTAGGTGCAGGATCAGATTCGATCTGGTAATTAACTGACTTGGATCCAGCTGGAGGCCTCTCTCGCTCTTTTTTTTTTTGAGATGGAGTCTTGCTCTGTCACCCAGGCTGGAGTAGAGGGGCATGATCTAGGCTCACTGCAACCTCTGCCTCCTGGGTTCAAGAAATTCTCCTGCCTCAGCCTCCCGAGGAGCTGGGATTACAGGTGCCCGCCACCATACCTAGCTAATTTTTGTATTTTTAGTTGAGATGCGGTTGCACTATGTTGGCCAGGCTCATCTTGAACTCCTGACCTCAAGTGATCTACCCACATAGGCCTCCCGAATTGCTGGGATTACAGACGTGAGCCACCATGCCTGTCCCAGTTAGAGGCCTCTTACCTTTGGCTGAGACAGAAAGAAAATGTTAGTAAATGGTAATATTGCAGTGGTTGTAAAATTTGGCTTTTAGAAATGCACAGGGATTCTTGAGTTCTACCCCTTCATTTCATTTTTCTTGTGTACTTAGGTAGAAAAAAATTATTGGCTAAGTCAATCAAGGGAACCTAGAGTAAATCCAATATCTTAGGTAAAAATGGGATCCTTAATTTTTGAAAGTCCGAGTTTCTTCCAACTTTTTATTTTTTATTTTATTTATTCATTATTATTATTATTATTATTTTGAGATGGAGTCTCTCTCTGTCACCCAGGCTGGAGTGCAGTCGCGCAATCTCAGCTCACTGCAAGCTCCACCTCCTGGGCTCAAGCGATTCTCCTGCCTCAGCCTCCCAAGTACCTGGGATTACAGATGCGTGTCACCACGCCCCGCTAATGTTCTGGATTTTTAGTGGAGATGGGTTTTCACCGTGTTAGCCACTATGGTCTCAATCTCCTGACCTTGTGATCCGCCCGCCTCGGCCTCCCAAAATGCTAGGATTACAGGTGTGAGCCACTGCGCCTGGCCTAAAGAAATGGAATTTTATTAATTTATCAGCTGAGTTAGCGTTACAGTGGCTTACGAAGCATTTGCCATTGTTTGAGATTGCAGTGAGGACAACATGAAACACCTGATGAAAAACCTTCACAAAACTTGGTCTCTTTCCAACAGCTTAGCTATGTGAGAATAGCTTTTATAATATGACAACCCTAAAAATAAAACCATTTTAAAGTTAAAGCTGTCCTTCCAGTTGCTGTTTCAAACTTTATCCCAAGAACTGAGGTGTCGTTCAGTAAAAGGCAACTACAGGCTTCTCCGCAGTAAGGCTAAGTACTTGTTTTGTGTTTTCTGGTGATGAATTTATTTCTTGTCTTTGAGTTTACAGTGACACCTATAAAAGTGATTGTCAATAGTATTAGTATAATTTAATTTCTAATAGAATGTGTTTTCCATGTATGTTTTAGTCAGAGCTATGATATTCTTAATAATACCAGAACTTATTTTGTGCTCTATGATGATGATATTAGTGATCTGTATTCTTAGCAGTATTTTACAGTGCTTCAGACTATTAATACACTAATCTGTGTTTTTGGCTGGGTGCTGTGGCTAATGCCTGTAATTCCAGCGCTTTCGGAGGCTGAGACGGGTGGATCACTCAAGCTCAGAAGTTCGAGACAAGCCTGAGCAACATTGCAAAACCCCCTCTTTACTAAAAATACAAAAATTAGTTGGGTGTGGTGGTGGGCACCTGGAATCCCATCTACTTGGGAGGCTGAGACAGGAGAATCCTTTGAACCCAGGAGGCGGATGTTGCAGTGAGCCGAGATTGCACCATTGCACTGCAGCCTGGGCAAAAAGACGGAAACTCCATCTCAAAGGAAAAAAAAAGAGTAAATAGTAAGATTGGGCATGGTGGCTCATGCCTGTAATCCTAGTATTTTGGGAGGCTGAGGCAGGTGGATCACCTGAGGTTGGGAGTTCGAGACCAGCCTGACCAACATGGAGAAACCTTGTCTTCAGAGTGCCATTGCACTCCAGCCTGGGCAACAAGAGCAAAACTCTGTCTCAAAAAAAAAAAAAAAATCACTGCCCCACCAACTTTTTCACATAGAATGATTAAGGATTCCAGAGCCCATGCTATCTCTAGGGGCTCCTACCCCTCCCACACCACACATCTATCTTGACAGGGCTAGTTACAGAGAAGAAAAGGCCCAGTAAATTAATATCAAAATCATTGCCACATACCCACCAAAAGACTCAAATTAAAATTTTCACAAAATTAAGTATCAACAAGAATGTGAAGATTTGGGAATTATCAGACATTGTAAGACTGTCAGTTGATGTGTTAACGTTGGGATGAAACAAATAATAGCTAGTAAAATGGAAGATATGTTTACCCTGTAACCTATGGTTTCACCTCGTCTTTTATACTGTTCACTATACACACTATACACACTAATGGTAACGAAATAGAAATACACAAATGTCCACAACAGCATCATTTGTAACTGACAAAAATGAACACAACCCACATGTCCACCAACAATGAAGGGATACACACTGGTGTACTGTATTTTTATTTTTTATTTTTGTTAAGACAGGGTTTTGCTCAGTCCCCCAGGTTGGAGTGCAGGGTGTGATCTCGGCTCACTGTAATCTCTGCCTCCCAGGTTCAAGCAATTCTCCTTCTCAGCCTCCCGAGTAGCTGGTCTTACTGATGAGTGCCACCACTCCCAGCAAATTTTTGTATTATTGGTAGAGACAGTGTTTCACCTTGTTGGTAAGGCTGGTCTCGAACTCCTGACCTGAGGTAATCCACCTGTCTCAGCCTCCCAAAGTGCTGGGATTACAGGTGGGAGCCACCATGCCCGGCCTTTTTTTTTTTTTTTTTTGAGACTGAGTCTCACTCTGTTGTTCAGGTTGGAGTACAGGGTGCAATCTTGGCTCACTGCAACCTCCACCACCTCCCAAGTTCAACTGATTCTCCTGCCTCAGCCTCCTGAGTAATTGGGATTACAGGCATCCACCACCACGCCCGGCCAATTTTTTTTTTTTTTTTTAACAGAGTCTAGTTCTGTCACCCAGTCTGGAATGCAGTGGTGCAAACTTGGCTCACTGCAACCTCCACCTCCCAGATTCAAGTGATTCTTCAGCCTCAGCCTCCCGAGTAGCTGGGACTACAGGCACGTGCCACCACACCCAGGTAATTTTTTGTATTTTTAGTATAGATTTGGTTTCACTGTGTTCGCCAGGATGGTCTCCATCTCCCGACCTCATGATCTGCCTGCCTCGGCCTCTCAAAGTGCTGAGATGACAGGCATTAGCCACCATGTGGCCTAATTTTTGTAGTTTTAGTAGAGATGGGGTTTCACCATGTTGGCCAGGGTGGTCTGGAACTCTTGAACTCAAGTGATCGGCCTACCTTGGCCTCCCAAAGTGCTGAGATTATAAACATGAGCCATCGTGCCTGGCTGGTGTACTGTTTTAATAGAATGCAGAAACAATGCTAAGTGTGAATATTAAATACTTAATATTGAGTAAAAGGGGTCAGATGCAGCAGGATACAGACTTTCACTCCATTTATGTAAGAGAAAAAACAGGCAAAACCAGACTTTAGGCTTTTAAAAAATGCATAATAAGGCCAGGCACTGAGGTCAGGAGTTCAAGAACAGCCTGACCAACATGTAAAACCCCGTCTCTACTAAAACTACAAAAATTAGCCAGGTGTGGTGGCACATAGCCCATGCCTGTAATCCCAGCTGTTTGGGAGGTTGAGGCATGAGAATCACTTGAATCCGGGAGTTGGAGGTTACAATGAGTCAAGATCATGCCACTACACTCCAGCCTGGGTGACAGAGCAAGCCTCCATCTCTAAAAAAAAAAAAAAAGAAAGAAAAAAATACATAATAAAATTATAAAGAGAACCAAGGAGAGAAACACAGATATCCACAGGTAATGTGGATATCTGTTATATCTGTTACTAATAAGGGAAGGAAGACTTTAGGATCAGTTAGGGGCATACAGAGGACTTCTTGGTGGTGATAGTGCTCTATTTCTTCACCTGGATAGGTATCATACAGATGTTTATTTAATAACTGATGTATCCATATGTTTGTTTGCATATTTCACAATAAGAATGAAATAGAGGAAAGGAAGGTGAATGGAAAGAGATTTCTCCATTCATCAAAATTTTAAAGTCATGTTTTTCCTCAGGTTCTTCTCCAAGTTCAGTCTGAAATGGTGAAAGCAGCCAAGTGCGGTGGCTCATGCCTATAATCTCAGCACTTTTGGGAAGTAACAGAGTGAGACTCTGCCTAAAAAAAAAATAGAGAACAACAGAGTGGTTATCAGGTAGAGAGGAAGGGAGGAAATAAGGACATGTGGGTCAGAGATACACAGTAGCAGATATGTAGGATGCACAATCCTATACATCTATATACAACATGAAGACTATAGGTAATAAAATTGTACTGTATATGGGATTCATGCTAAATAAGATTTTATATTTCCTTGCCACACCAAAAAATGTGGGTATCTGTGATAGATATGGTAATTTGCTTAACTATAGTAACTTTTTACTATGTATATGTATTCTATAACATTGTATGTGTACCTTAAATATATAGAATAAAATTTATTTTAAAGAAAAAAATGGCCAGGTGTGGTAGTTCATGCTGGTAATCCCAAAACTTTGGGAGGCCGAGGGAGGTGGATCACGAGGTCAGGAGTTTGAGACCAGGCTGGCCAACATGGTGAAACGCTGTCTCCACTAAAAACACACACAAAAAATTAGCCGGGTGTGCTGGCACACACCTGTAATCTTAGCTACTCAGGCAGTTGAATTGCTTGAACATGGGAGGCAGATTTTGCAGTGAGACGAGATCTCACCATTGCACTCCAGCCTGGGTGACAGGCCGAGACTCCACCTCAAAAAAAAATATATATATATAGAGAGAGAGAGAGAGAGAGAGAGAGACAGAAAGAGAGAGAGAGAAAATTTATGAAAGTATGCACAACAAAATTAAAATGTTGAGTCTAAACTGAGCTGCTGAGTGACTGGGGTGCATGAGAGAAAAGGTTACTTAACATTTTTATACCTGTTGAATTGTATCCTATGTATGCATTATAAATTTAAATGTGCAATAATGCAGATAACTGAAATGTGTGTATGCTTTGATTAGGACTTTGCATTTCCCATTTGCTCAAATTCCTTATTATTCTAGATGCATATGAATAGAAATACAAAATGTGAGGAGACAGGGGACTTCTGATAGCCCCTTCTTCTTTCCACATTTTGTGTCTCTGGCTGTAGTTTGCCATATGAGTCCATATGGCTAATGAGCAAAATATTTTTCAGATGGATACATGTGACCAAGCATTGCAAATTAAAGATATTTCTGAATCTTGGACCTCTTATTTACAGTGAAGCCCCCTCATGCATAGTAAAGCAGAGAGGAATGTAAAAGGTTGCTGCATCGATAATCAATTTCTGGTTAGCAATAATTATAGGTAATGTAAAATGAGACAATTATTGCTTTTCATCAAATCTTGAAAGAACTCTTACAGTCCATGATTTTGAAAAAAAAAATCTAAGTTCACTCTTTTCTTTTCTATAACAAAAAGACATTATCCAGTAGAAGTTCAAGAGTAAAATATGAAAGCAGCTTATCTGACCTGGCCACATGGTCTTGCCACTTGTTAAATATAACTTTCTACACACTAACCTCTCCAGACCTCAGATCTTCAACTCTCTAAAATGGAAACCTAGTAGTATTTGCCTCTAGAACTGCAGCTGAACTGAGCATTTTAGGGAAGGAACAAACATACACATGATATATATAGTCAGATTATGAACCCAGTGTAGCCCAGAATGCAAAAATTTCTCAGTAACAGAGATCCCCAAGAGAAAAATGTGATTTAGTCTATCTCAGTGGCCTTTCATGTGGCAAATGAAAAGTTAAAGTCCATAATGACAAACATATGGGCAGCCAGTGACACCATCCATTCAATGTAGACTCTCAACATCTCTGACAGTCATTCCCTGTTGTACCCCAACCTGCTTATATATTGGGGTGATATCATCTTTTGATCATAACATACATAAACCTCAAGCCTCAGTAAGAAATATTTATGGACAACCAGATAGTCTGTGTTTCCAGTCAAAACTCAGGTAGATCACATTTTATGCGACAGGAGAAGGCACAGTTGATGCCCAGTTAACCCTGAGATCATCTCTGCCTGCAGCTTCCTATCATCATAGCAAGCTCTTTCCCTGCCGTCCACCATCTGTATATGCCCTTTGCTATACAGATAGCAAAAATAAGCATCTGAAAAGATGCTCAACAGCATATGTCACTAGAGAATTCAAATTAAAACAATGATGAGATACCACTACACATCTATTAGACTGGCTCAAATTCAAACGCTGACACCACCAAATGCTGATGAGGATATGGAGCAACAGGAACTCTCATTGATTGCTGCTGGGAATGCAAAATGGTAAAGCCACTGTGGAAGGCAGTTTTGCAAATTCCTGCAAAACTAAACATACGCTTACCATATGATCTGGCAATTGTATTCTTTGGTATATACCCAAATATTTGAAAACTTATATCCACTCAAATTCTGCACATGAATGTTTATAGCAGCTGATACATAACCAACAAAGATTGGAAGTAACCAAGATATCCTACAATAGGGAAATGGATAAACTAACTCTGAAACATTCATACAAAGGAATATTCTTCAGGAATAAAAAGAAATGAACTACCAAGGCATGAAAAGACATGGAGGAATCTTAAACACGTATTTCTAAGTGAAAGAAGCCAATGCAAAAAGGCCACATAGTGTAGAGTTCCAATTATATGGAATACTAGAAAAGGCAAAACTATGCAGATGGTATTATAAAAAGTTCAGTGGTTGGCAGGGGCTTGAGCAGAGGGAAGGATGAATAGGTGGAACACAGAAGATTTTTAGGGCAGTGAAACTTTTCTGTGTGACCCTATAATGGTGGATATATGTGCTTAAGCATTTGTCAAAGCCCATAAATGGTAGAACACAAAGAGTGAATCTTAATATAAGCCATGAACTTAATAATATCAATATTGGCTCATCAAGCAAAACAAATGTACCACACTAACAAGATGATAATAGAGGAAGTGTGTGTACTGTGGTGTGAGGCAGATATTAGAGCTCAATATGCCTTCTGCTCTATTTTTCTGTACACCTACAACTATTCTAAAAATTAAGTCAATTATTTATTTCTTAATTATTATTTTTAATTTATTTTTTGAGATGGAGTCTCACTCTGTTGATGAGGCTGGAGTGCAACAGCACGATCTTGGCTTACTGAAACCTCTGCCTCCCAGGTTCAAGCGATTCTGCTGCCTCAGCCTCCTGAGTAGCTGGAATTACAGGCACCCACCACCATGCCTGGCTAATTTTTTGTATTTTTGGTAGAGATGGGGTTTCACCGTGTTAGCCAGGGTGGTCTTAATCTACTGACCTCGTGATCCACCCACCTTGCCCTCCCAAAGTGCTTGGATTACTGGCATAAGCCATCACACCAGGTCTTATTTATCTTTTTGAGACAGGTTTTATCTCTGTCACTCAGGCTGGAGTGCAGTGATGCAATCATGGCTCAATGCAGCCCCAAACTCCAGGGCTCAAGTAACTCTCCCACCTCAGCTTCCCGAGTAGCTGGAACCACAAGCGTGTGCCACCATACCTGGCACATTTCTTAGACCTCTGAAAGATGCTCAACACCATATGTCAATAGGAATATTCAGTATTCAACTAGAGGCTTCAATGGGCTCTGAAATACCCCCTCCTGAACTCTGTAAAAAGCGTGTTTCCAACCGGCTGAATGAAAACAAAGGTTTACATCTGTGAGATGAATTCACACATCAGAAAGCATTTTCACCAAGAACTTTTCTAGTTTTATAGCAGGATGTTCGTTTTTTCAATATTGGTCTCAATGGGTTCCAAAATGTCCCTTTGTACAGTCTACAAAAATTTTTGACCACATACTGAATCAAAACAAATGTTTAACACTGTGAGATGAATTTTCACATCACCAAACATTTTTACAGATAGTTTGTATCTAGTTTTTAATCACAAAACTTTGAATTTTTCACTATAAGCCTCAAAGGGCTCTGAATTGTCCCCTCTTAGCTTCTACTAAAAGAGAGTTTTGAACCTACTGTGTAGAAACAAAAGTTTAACTCTGTGAAATAAATCCCCACATTGCAAAGCTATTTCACAGATAGCTTGCTTCTAGTTTTTATCATGAATTATTTGGCTTTTCACTATAGGCCTCAATGGGCTCCGAAATGTCCCTTCATACATTCTACAAAAAGAGTGTTTCCAACTTTGCTGAATCAAAAGAAAGTTTAAACTGTATGAGATGAAACAGCAAATTGCAAAGCATTTTCACCTATAGCTTCTATAGTTTCTATCATATAATATTCAGTTTTTCACTATAGGCCTCCATGGGCTATGAAATGTCCCCTCATAGGTTCTACAAAAAGGTGTTTCCAACATGCCAAATGAAAATAAAGATTTAACTTTGTGAGATGAACCCACACATCACAAAGCATTTTTATAAATAGATTTTCTCTAATTTTTATTGCATAATATTCGATTTCATGCTATAGGCCTCAATTTGCTCCAAAATTTCCCCTTGTAGATTCTACAAAAAGAATATTTCCAACCTGCCGAATCAAAACAAATGTTCAATTCTGTGAGATGATATGCAAAGCTTTTTCACAGATAGCCTGTTTCTAGTTTTTATCCTGGTGTATTTGGTTTTTCACTATAAGCATCAATGGGCTCTGAAATGTCCCTTTGTAGATTCTACAAAAAGAGTGTTTCCAACCTGTTGAATCAAAACAAAGTTTTAATTTTGTGAGATGAACCCACACATTGCAAAGCATTTTCACCCATAGCTTGTTTCTAATTTTTACCATGAGTTATTGGCTTTTCATTAAATGCCTCAATGGACTACGAATTGTTGCCTTGTAGATTGTACAACCAAAGAGTTACCAACCTGCTCAAGCAAAACACAGGTTTAACTTTGTAGGATGAATCTACACCTCACAAAGCATTTTTACAGATACATTGCTTTGAGTTTTTATCAAGAGATATTTGATTTTTCACTGTATGCTTCAATGGGTTATGAAATCTCCCCTTGTAGATTCTACAAAAGAAGTTTCCAAACCGATGAATCAAAAGAAAAGTTCACCTTTTGAGATGAAATCACACATCACAAAGTATTTTCAGAAATAGCTTCTTCATAGTATTTATAGCAGGATATTAGATTTTCCAACATTAGCCTCAACGAGCTCTGAAATGTCCCTTTGTAGATTGTACAAAATGAGTGTTTCCAACCTATGGAATAAAAAGGAAGGTTTAACTCTATGAGATAAATCCACGCATCACAAAGCATCTTCACAAATGGCCTGTTTCTAATTATTATTGTGGGATATTCGGTTTTTCACTAAAGGCCTCAAGCGCTCCAAAATGTCCCTTTGTAGATTCTGTAACAAGAGTGTTTTAAAACTGCTGAATCAAAACAAACATGTAACTCTTTGAGAGGAATCCACACATCACAAAGCATATTTTCAGATCACTTCTTTCTAGTTTTTAAAGCATGATATTCGGTTTTTCACTATATGCCTCATCGGGCTCAGAAATGTCTCATAGTAGATTTTACAAAAATAGTGTTTCCTACCTGCTGAATCAAAACAACAGTTTAAATCTGTGAGATGACTCCGAACCTCACAAAGCATTTTCACAGATAGTTTTTTCCTAGTTTTTATCACAGGATATTCAGTTTTACAGTATAAGCCTCAATGAACTCTGAAATGTCCATTCATAGGTTCTATAAAAGTGTGTTCCTAACTCCCTGTATAAAAGCAAAGATTTAACTCTGTGAAATGAATCTACACATTGGAAAGCTTTTTCACAAATAGCTTGTTTCTAGCTTTTATGATGAGACATTTGATTTTTTACTGTTGGCCTCAATGGGCTCAGAAATATCTCTTTGCAGATTCTACAAAAAAAAAAGTTTTTCATTTTTCTGAACAAAAATGAAGGTTTAACTCTTTGATATGAAATCACACATCACAAAGAATTTTCACAGATAGCTTGTTTCTAGGGTTCATCACTGGATATTGGGTTTTTCACTATAAGCTTCAATAGCGTCTTAATTGTAACTTCTTAATTCTACAAAAAGAGTGTCCCCCAACCAGCTGTATGTAAATAAAGGTTTACCTCTGTGAGTTAAATCTTCACATTGCAAAGCATTTTCCCCGATAGCTTGTTTCTAGATTTTATCTCAGGATATTGATTTTTCACTATAGGCTTCAATGGGCTTTGAAAGATTCTTCTGTAGAATCTACAAAAAGAGTGTTTTAACCTGCTGAATCAAAACAACATTTAACTTTTTGAGATAAATCCACACATCACAAAGTATTTTCACAGATAGGTTTTTTGTTTTGTTTTGTTTTTGTTTTTAGATGGAGTCTCACTCAGTCGCCCAGGCTGGAGTGCAGTGGCGCAATCTTGGCTTCCCGAGTTCATGCCATTCTCCTGCCTCAGCCTCCCAAGTAGCTGAGACTACAGGTGCCCGCCACCAGGCCAGGCTAATTTTTTGTGTTTTTAGTAGAGAAGGGGTTTCACCGTGTTAGCCAGGATGGTCTCCATCTCCTGACCTCGTGATCCACCCACCTCAGCCTCCCAAAGTGCTGGGACTACAGGTGTGAGCCACTGCACCTGGCCAATAGCTTTTTTTACTTTTATTGTGGGATATTGGTTTTTCACTACAGGCTGATATTGGCTTCAAATTTTACCCTCATAGATTCTACAAACAGTGAGTTTTCAAGCATCTGAAGCAAAATAAAGGTTTAAATTTGTAAGATGAATCTGTACATTATTGCTGTATATTCGGTTTTTCACTGTAGGCATCAATTTGCTCTGAAATGTCCTATTGAAGATTTTACGAAAAGAGTGTTTCCATCCTACTGAATCAAAAGAATGGTTTAATTCTGTGAGATGAAATCACCCATCGTAAATCATTTTCAGAGACAGCTTCATATAGTTTTTATCTCAGAATATTCAGTTTTTCACTATAAGCCTCAATGGGCTTTGAAATGCCTCCTCATAAATTGTACAAAAAAAAAGGAGTTTCCAACCTGTTGAATCAAAACATGTATTTAATGTTGTGAGATAAATTCAAATATGACAAAGCATTTTCACAGTTTTTTTTTCTAGTTTTTATCGTGGAATATTCGGTTTTTCACTATAGTCTTCAGTGGGCTCAGAAATGCCCCTTGTAGATTCTACAAACAGAATGTTTCTAACCTGCTGAACCAAAACAAAATTTTAACTCTTTGAGGTGAATCCGCACATTGCAAACATTTTCACAGATAGCTTGTTTCTACTTTTGATCAGGGAATATTTGATATTTTACAATAGGCCTCAACGGACTCAGAATTGTCCCCTCTTAGATTCTACTAAAAGAGTGTTTCCAAAATGCTGTATAAAAATTAAGGCTTAACACTGTGAGATGAATCGACACATCACAAAGCATTTTCACAAGTAGCTTGTTTTTACTTTTCGTCGTGAGATATTCAGTTTTTCAGTATATTCCTCCATGGGCTCTGAAATGTCCCTTCATAGATTCTATGAAAAGACTGTATCCAACTGACTGAGTCAAGGCAAAGGTATAACTCTGTGTGAGAAATGCACACATCACAAAGCATTTTCACTGATAGCTTATTTCTAGTTTTTATCACGGGACGATTGGTTTTTGAATATAGGCCTCAATGGGCTTCAAAATATCCCTTCATAGATTCTACAAAAAGAGTGCTTCAATCCTGCTCAATCAAAGCAAAGGTTTAATTCTCTGAAATGAATCCACACATCACAAATCATTTTCCAATATAGCTTGTTTCTAGTTTTTATTGTGGGATATTTGATTTTTTACTTTAGACCTCAATGGGCTCTGAAATGTGCCTTCTTAGATTCTACAAAGAGTGTTTCTCACCTGCTGAATCAAAACAATGTTTTAACTTTGTGAGATAAGTCCACACATTGCAAAGCATTTTTACTAATAGCTTATTTCTAATTTTTATCATGGGATATTCAGTTTTTTCAGTGTAGGTCTCAATGGTCTCTGAAATGTCCCCTCATAGATTCTACAAATAGAGTTGTTGCAACCTGATAAATCAAACATTTAATTCTGTGAGAAAAATCTACAAATCTACACATCTCAAAGCATTTTCACAGATACCTTGTTTCTGGTTTTTATCACGGGATATTTGATTTTTCACTATAGACCTCAATAGGCCCTGAAACATCCCCTCATAGATTCTACAAAAAGAGTATTTTCAACCTGTTGAATAAAAACATAGGTTTAACTCTGTGACATAAAATAGCAAATCATAAAACATTTTCACAGTTGGCTTGTTTGTTTCTGGTTTTTATCACGCGATACTCAGTTTTTCATGACAGGGCACAATGGGCTCCAAAATATCCCTTTGTACATTCTACAAAAAGAGTGATTTTGGCCTGCTGAATAAAAACAAAGGTTTTATACTGTGAGAGGAATGCACATATAGGAAGGAATTTTCACAGATAGCTTGTGTCTAGTTTTCATTGCAAGATGTTCAGTTTTTTCATATACTTCTTGATGGGCTCTGAAATGTCCCTTCATAGACTCTACAAAGAGAGCATTTACAACGTGCTGAATAAAAACAAAGGTTTAACCCTGTGAGTTGAATCCAGACATCGCAAAGCATTCTCATATATAGCTTGTTTCTAGTTTTTATCTTGAGATATAACGTTTTTAACTTTAGGCCTTAATGTTCTCTGAAATGTGCCATTTTAGTTTCTACAAAGAGAGTGTTTCAACCTGTTGAATTAAAATAAGGTTTAACTCTGTGAAATGAATTGAGACATCGCAAAGTATTTTCACAGATAGCTTTTTACTAGTTTTTGTCATGGGATTTTCAGTTTTTCACTAATGGCTTTCATGTACTCTGAAATGTCCCTATGTAGATTTTACAAAAAGAGTGTTTCCAACCTACTGAATCAAAACAAGGGTTTAAATCTGTGAGATATATCCATACATTGCAAAGCACTTTCACAGATTGCTAGTTTCTAGCTTTTATCATGAGATACTTGGTTTTTCACTATAGACCTCAATACGCTCCCAAATGACTCTCATAGATTGTACAAAAAGAGGGTTTTCAAAGTGCTGAATCAAAATAAAGATTTAGCTTAGTGAGGTGAATCCACACATTGCAAAATATTTTCACAGATAGCTTGGTTTTGTTTGTTTGTTTTGTTTTTATTGTGGGATATTTCGTTTTTCACTATAGGCCTCAATGGGCACCAAAACGTCTTCTCCTAGATTCTACAAACTGACTGTTTCCAACTTGCTTAATCAAAACAAAGGTTTAACTCTGTGATATGAATACACACATCCCAGAGGATTTTCACAGATAGCTTGTTTCTAGTTTATATCTCCACATATTTTGTTTTTCACCGTAGGTTTCAATGGGCTTTGAAATGTTTCTTTGTAGATTGTGCAAAAAGTTTTTCAAATCTGCCAAATTAAAACAGATGTTTAACTCTTTGAGATGAATCCACACACTGCAAAGCATTTTCACAGATAGCTTGTTTCTAGTTTTTGTCATGGGATATTCAGTCTTTCACTGTAGTAGTCCTCAATGGACTCCGAAATGGCCGTTAGTAGATTCTACAAAAAGAGTGTTTCCAACCTGCTGAATCAAAACAAATGTTTAACTCTGTGAAAGGAATCCACACAATGCAAAGCATTTTCACAGATAGCTTGTTTGTAGTTTTTATTGCAGGATATTCAGTGTTTTCATGTACTTGTCCATGGGCTCCAAAACGTCCCTTCATATATTCTACAAAAATAGTCTTTTCATCCTGCTGAAAAAATAACATGTGTTTAACTCTGAGAGATGATTCCCCAAGTCACAAGAACTTTTCACAGATAGCTTGTTTCTAGTTTTCATTGTGGGATATTTAACTTTTCACTATAGGTCTCAATGAGCTTTGTAATGTCCTTTTGTACAATCTGCAAAAAGAAGGTTTCCAGCCTGCTGAATCAAAACAAAGGTTTAACTCTGTGAGATAGATCCACACATTGCAAAACATTTTCACAGATATCTTGTTTCTACTTTTCATTGTAGGATACTCGCTTTTTCCAAATACTTCTCCAGTGGCTCTGTATTGTCCCTTCGTAGATTCCACAAAAAGAGTGTTTGCAACCAGCTAAATCAAAACAAAGGTTTAACTCTGTGAGTTAAATCTATGCATTGCAATGTAGTTCCACAGATAGCCTGTTTCTCATTTTTATCACGGGATATTCAGTTTTTCACCATAGGCCTCAATGGGCACTAAAATGTCTTCTCATAGATTCTAAAAACAGACTGCTTTCAACCTGCTTAATCAAAAGAAAGCTTTAACTCCATGATATGAATCCACACATTGGAAAGCATTTTCACAGATAGGTTGTTTGTAGTTTTTTTCTCCACATATTTTGTTTTTCACTATGGGCTTCAATGGGCTTTGAAATATTTCTTTGTAGATTCTACAAAAAGAGTTTTTCCAACCTGCATATTTAAAACACTGGTTTAATTCTGTGGCATGAATCCACAATGGCAAAGCATTTTCACAGATAGCTTTTTTCTTTTTTTTTTCCTGTGGGATATTTGGTCTTTCACTGTAGATCTCAATGGGCTCTGAAATGGCCCTTCATAGATTCTACATAAAAAGTGCTTCCAACCTGCTGAATCAAAACAAATGTTTAACTCTGGAAGATGAATCCACACATCACAAAGCATTTTCAGATACAGACTTTTTTTTTATTGTGAAATATTCTGTTTTTTACTATAGGCATCAGTGGGTGTGAAATATCCCTTCATGTATTCTATAAAATAGTGTTTTCAACCTGCTGAATAAATGCAAAGGTTTAAATCTGTGAGATGCACCCACACATTGCAAAGCATTTTCAAAGACAGCTTGTTTCTACTTTTATCGTGAGAGATTTGGTATTTCACTATGGGCCTCAATGGGCTTCAAACTGTCCCTTTGTAGATTCTACACAAAGAGTGTTTCCAATCTGCTTAACCAAAAAATGATTAACTCTGTGAGATGAATCCACACATCACAAATTATTTTCACTGATAGCTTGTTTCTGGATGTTATCGTGGGATAATCGGTTTTTCATCAGCCTGCTGAATCAGAAGAAAGATTTAACTCTGTGAGATGAAATCACACATCACATATAACTTTGAGACACAGCTTTTTTGTAGTTTTTATCACAGGACATTAAGTTTTTCACTACAGGCTTCAATGGGCTTTGAAATGTCCTTGTGCAGATTGTACAAAGAGAGTGTATCCAACCTGCTGAATGAAAGCAATGTTTAATTCTTTGAGATGAATCCACACATCCCAAAGCATTTTTACAGATAGGTTGTTTCCGTTTTTTATCATGAGACATTAGGGTTTTCACTATAGGTTTCAATAGGCTCTGAAATGTTTCTTCATACATTCTAGAAAAGGAGTGTTTCAATTCTGATTGAATTGAGTGTTCTGATTCTGCCGAATCAGAAGAAAGTTTTAACTCTGTGAGTTGGATGCACACATTGCAAAGCTTTTTCACAGATAGCTTGCTTCTAGTTTCTTTCATGGGATATTTGGTTTTTCACTATAGGCCTCAATGGGCTCTGAAATGTTTTTATCTAGAATCTACAAAAAGAGTGTTTCCAAACTGCTGAATTAAAACAAAGGTTTGAATATGTGACATTATTTGACATATCACAAAGCATTTTCACAGATAACTTGTTTGTAGTTTTTATCGCAGGATATTCTGTTTCTCACTATAGGCCTCAGGGGTTCAAAATGTCTTTCCTTAGATTTATGAAAAACGTGTTTCTAGCCTACTGAATGATAACAAATGTTTAACTCTGTGAGATGAATCCAGACACTGCCAGTCGTTTTCACAGATAGCTGTTTTCTAGTTTTGTGTGTGTGGGATATTTGCTTTTTTACAATGTACCTCCAAGGTCTCAGAAATTTCCATTCGTAGATTCTACAAAAATAGTGTTTCCAAGTTGCTGAGTTAAAGCAGAGGTTTAACTCTGTGAGATGAATAAAGCATTTGGACAGATATCTTCTTTCCAGTTTTTATCGCAGGATAATTGATTTTTCATTATGGGCCTCAAAGGTCTTTGAAAATGCTCTTCTTAGATTCTACAATAAAAGTGTTTTCAACCTGTTGAATCAAAGGTTGAACTCTAGGAGATGAATCAACACATCACAAACCATTTTCACTGATAGCTTATTTCTAGTTTCTATCGCAGGATATTCAGTTTTTCACTATATGCCGCAAAGGGCTCCAAAATATCCCTTCATAGATTCTACAAAAAGGGTGTTTCCAACATGCTAAATAAAAAAAAAAAGTTTAACTCTGTGAGAAGAATCCACACATCACAAAACATTTTCACTGATAGCTTGATAGCTTGTTTTTAGTTTTCATCGTGTAATATTTGTTTTTTGTGTTCTTTTTTTTTTTTTTTTTTTTTTTTTTTCACTATAGGCCCCAATGGGCTCTGACATTTTGTCTTCTTAGTTTCAACAAAAAGAGTGTTTCCAACCTATGGAATCAAAAGAAAGGTTTAAATTTGTAAGACGAATCCACACATCACAAAGCATATTCACAGATAGCAACCTTCTAGTTTTTTTCTGCAGGATATTCTGTTTTTCACTGTAGGCCTCAATGGGCTCTGAAATGTTTATTGGAAGATACTACAAAAAGACTGTTTTCAACCTGCTGAATCAAAAGAAAGGTATAACTCTTTGAGATGAGCCCACACATCCTAAGGCATTTTCACATGTATCTTACTTCTAGTTTTTATCGCGAGATATTGTTTTTCACTATAGACCTCCATGGGCTCCGAAATGTCCCCTTGTAGATTCTACAAAAAGAGTGTTTCCAAATTGCTGAATTAAAACAAAGGTTTAACTGTGTGAACTTATTTCACAGATCACAAAGCATTTTCACAGATAGCTTGTTTCTAGTTTTTATCGCAGGATATTTGGTTTTAAACTCCAGGCTTCGATGTGCTTCACAATGTCTCATCTTAGATTCTACAAAAAACGTTTCCAACCTGCTGAATCAAAACAAAAAGTTGGCTCTGTGAGATAATTCCATGCCTCCTGAATCCTTTTGACAGATAGCTTGCATCAAGTTTTCATCGCGGGATATTCCATTTTTCTCTATAGGCATCAGTGGGCTCCAAAATGTCCCTTTGTAGATTCTACAGCGAAAGTGTTTCTAAACTGCTGAATTAAAACAAAGATTTAGCTTTGTGAGATAAATCCAGACATCACAAAGCATTTCACTGATAGTTTGTTTCTAGTTTTTATCACAGGATAGTCAGTTTCTTACTATAGGCCTCAATTTGCTTTGTAATATCCCCTCTTAGATTCCAGAAAAGAAGAGTTTCCAGCCTACTGTATCACAAGAAATGTTTTTTTTTTTTGAACGCAACTTGCAAATTTATGCTTATTCCTTTTTTTCTTTTATTATTATTATTATTATTATTATTATACTTTAGGTTTTATGGTACATGTGCACAATGTGCAGGTAAGTTACATATGTATACATGTGCCATGCTGGTGCGCTGCACCCACTAACTCGTCATCTAGCATTAGGTATATCTCCCAGTGCTATCCCTCCCCCCTCCCCCGACCCCACAACAGGCCCCGAAGTGTGATGTTCCCCTTCCTGTGTCCATGTGTTCTCATTGTTCAATTCCCAGAAATGTTTAACTCTGTGAGATAAAATCACACATTGGAAAGCATTTTCAGACATAGCTTCTCTGTAGTTTTTACTCATGGGATATTTGGTGTTTCACTATAGGCCTCAATGGATTTTGAAATTTTCCCTCATAGGGACACAAAAAAAGTGTCTTTAATCCTTCTGAATCAAAACAAAGTTTTAACTGTGAATAGAAAATTCACACATAGTAAAGCATTTTTACCATATCTGCCAACAAGGACACTCTTGTTCTCCCACTTTTATCAGAGGGCTGCATGATTCCTATAGGATGAGAAGCCGGCAGCAGTGTCTGGATTTGCCTGGTCATCTAGGCTCTGTTACAATCATCTGCATGTTCTTTTTCATTGTGGAGGGGATCTTTTATTGATCTGTTGCTAGAGGGAACTGCCTCTCTCTACAGATCTTTTGGCTGCCAGGGATTTCAGGGAGCAAAAAGTACTTTGGGTAGGCTGGCTGCACTCCAGGTTGTGAGGAGTGGTCTCACTGTGGGGGATTGGGGTGTTTGCAGGAGGCTTTTGTGTCCTCTGGCTGAAATCCTTGAACATGGCTTGGACTCTAGCACAGGCCCTCTCATTATCCAAGGCAAGCATTGATTTTCCATTGCTTTCATGAGGAGTCCATACC
The DNA here is from genome assembly GCF_028885625.2 of Pongo pygmaeus. Taxonomy (NCBI): domain Eukaryota; kingdom Metazoa; phylum Chordata; class Mammalia; order Primates; family Hominidae; genus Pongo; species Pongo pygmaeus. Next base: position 30,136,161 of record NC_072392.2, on the reverse strand, counting down.
ACTCTTCATCAGAAATCCTAAACACACTTTTTCTGCTTGCAATTGCCTCAGATAGCCAGTGAGACACTCTCTGAACTGCATCTGCACCTGTGAGATCAGTTCAAAGTGTAAGACTTCTGCTTCACCTTGAACTTGCCTTTGTCATGGTTCCTGCCTTTCCCAGAGAGCCATGTTGAGAAGCAGGAGCCCCTGTGAGGCCCGGGATGAAGGGAGGCAGTGAGATCAAGGGCCCGGCCATTTTCTGCTGACATCTGCCTCTGGGGTCTCGGGTATGATTTCATCACCTGGACACCCCTTAACATCTCAGCAGACTGTATTCCCTTCCCCCATGGGACCCAATTCTTGCACACAGCCTCTTTTGGGAATGGAATCAGAGGAACAGTTTCCAGCGCCCACATCTCAGTCTCCAAGTGCCTCCTCCTCCAGCGGGACCTGACCATGAAGACAGCCCGAAGGGGCCTGCCTAGAGGGTGTGGGGGTGAGTCTTTTTGAAATTTGCCCCCCTCTGTGATGTCTAGGTACAGCCCGCCTGTGTTCCCCAGGCTGCTCTCTCCCAAGAGGAGCTTCCTGCAGAAACACACAGCCTCTGAAGTTGCTGGGATGTGTGTTTCTGTGAGAGTGTTTCAAGTTGTGGATATCTGCATGTGGGTGCGGTCATGTGAGTTGTGTGTGTGTGTGTGTGTGTGTGTGTGTGTGTGTCTGTGTGGGGGGGTAAGTGGAGTCTGCTGAAAGAAATGTGGCTAACGCACTGCAGCACTGTTTTTTGTCACCCCACCTTCCGGTGGCCTGTCTCTGTGGCTCTGCTTGGGCTGAGGGGCTCCATGTTCTTCATTTTTCCACGGCTTCTGAATCCACAGTGAATTGGAAGAATGGCTGACAACTGCCAGGGTCAAAATCACCTCCCCTTGCCAAAAAGCCACATTTCTACAAAGAAGAGAAGCACACCACACCCCCAAACAGACAACTCCCTGTGCTTTATTGTTCTGTGGCCAACCCAGGGCCAGACCCCAGCAGTCCTGTCACAGGGCTTCTTGAATTTACCTTGATTTTGGTTTGTAGCTGAGCAGGTGTTTCAGGTCATCAGCGAGGCACTCCTCCATTGTCTCAGAATCTTATTCTGGGACACACAGTGTGAGCAACAATAAGGTCAGATAGGGGTGAGGATACAATCTGTTGAGGTGTGGATGGAATCTCGCACCTTCACCTGCAAAAAAGGTGCAGACAGATGACACAGAAGTTGCTTCCATCCCCTCATTCCCTTCACTGCACTGTCAACAGCATGGCCTGGTGCCCAGGTGGGATGACTCAATCGTGCAGGGAAAAGTTGGATTGCAAACTGGGGCCCTTCTGGCCAGCTCCAGAATTGAGCTTTCATTCCCGGAGCCACATTGGAGTGAGATGGATTGATGCTGGGTTGGATATGGCCTCCACACTGGCCTCCTCTTTTCGTGACTTCCATGTTCCTTGTGGGCCTAGAGTTTCCTAGGTCTGGCTCAGTCTGACTTCCATGTTCCTCATGAACCTGGGGTTTTTCTGGGTCTGGCCCAATGTCTTCCACACTAAAAGTTTCCCAGTTCATGGAGGATGACTCTCATGGAAATCCATTGCATGAGTGTTTTCTTATAAACACTGTCACATTTTAATGACTGGGCAGTTGTGATACTTTCAGAATCATAAATTTCGATTATATCCACCATCAAGATAACTCTTGTTCTCCCACTTCTAAAGGACAGCTGCATGACTCCTGTAGGATGAGAAACAGGCAGCTGTGTCTGGCTTTTACCTGGCAATCTAGGCTCTGTTTCATGTCATCTGCACTCCCTTTCTCATTGTGGATGGGGTTTCTCATTGGCCTGTTGGTGGGTGGGGCTGACTTTCATTGTGGATATTTTGGTTGCCAGGAATATCAGAGAGCAAAAGGTATTTTGGGTAGGCTGGCTGCACACCAGGTTGTGGGGAGTGGTCTCATAGTGGTGACTGGCATTGTTTGCACTTTGCAGGAGGTTTTTAAGTCCTCTGTCAGGAATCCTCGAACATGGCTTGGACTCCTGCACAAGTCTGCTCATTCTCCCAGGAGAGCCTTGATTTTTCTTTGCTTTCATGGGGGGTCCACAGTGCCCATCAACAGCACTCCTGGACATTATTTTCAGGTTTCAAATGACCCCAGACAGCTTCTGAGACATTCTCTCAACCTCATGTGCACCCATGAGAGGGCTGTTTTGGGTGTGAGAACACTGCTCCACCTTGGACTTGCCTTTGTCTTCATTCCTGCCTTTACCAGATAGCCGTGCTGAGAAGCAGGAGACCCTGTGAGGCCTGGGATGAAGGAAGGCAGGGGGTTCAAGGGCCTGGTCATCTTCCACTGACACCTGCTTCTTGGATCTCAGATATTATTCCATCACCCAGAGACCTCTTAACAACTCACCAGACTTTATTCCCATCCCCAGGAGACCCAATTCATGCACATAGCCTCTTTTGGGAATGGAGTCAGAGGAGCAGTCTCCAGAGCCCACCTCACAGTCTTCAAACCCCTCCTTCTCCTGTGGGACCCTACCACGGAGATGGCTCATGAAAGCCTTATGTTTGAGACTATTAGAGTGCTGCAGTTGGTTGCTGCAGGCAGCCTTTTTCTGGAGACTAGGCCAGCTCTGGCTGTACCATTTTCCTGGGGTCTGTCAGGCTTACAGCCCTGACAGCCAGGTGTCCGAGCCTGCTTGGTGAATGCTCATGTGACAGTCAGGCGACCAGGCACCAGTGGTGAGCAGCGGCTCACGTCATGGTGAATGCCACCATTGCCTGGTGACAAGTCCCTTCATCTTGGCGGAGAAGGAATCCTCTGTGGATGTGTGTCGGCATTGAACTCTCGCCTGTCTACTCTGAGGGCTCTATGGGATATTCCCACAATCCTAGGAGCGGGCAGTGGTGAGCCAGCCTGAAGAAACATCAAGTGGAGCCCCAGAAATAAACGACGAAATCCCTAATGATCCAAAAGGATACCCAAGATGAGTCAGGCCTGCCTAGACGGTGTCGGAGTGAGTCTTTTTGAAACTTCCCTCCCTGTGATTTCTAGGTACAGCCTGCCTCTGTTTTCTGGGGCTGCTCTCTCTCAGAAGGGGCTTTCTGCAGAACCATGCAGCCTCAGGAGCTGCCAGGCTGTGTCTTTCTGTGGGTGTGTTGTGAGTGTTTGAATGTCTGTGTGTGTGTGTGTGTGTGGCTGCATGTGAGTGTGTTTGTGTGTGTCTGTGTGTGTGTGAGGGACATCTGATAAAAGGAATGTGTTTAATGCACTGCAGCACTTTTGTTTTGAGTCCCTTCACCTTCTGGTGCACCTGTCTGTGTGGCTCTGCTTGGCCTATGGGGCTGCATGTTCTTTGTTTTTCCATGGTTCCTGAGTCCACGGTGAGTTGGGGGGATGGTTGAGACTCACAGGTGTACAAATCACCTCCCCATACAAAGGAACCACTCTTCTAGAAAGAAGAGGAGCACACCACTCTCAGGAGCAGACACCTGTCAGGGCCTCATTGTCCCGTGGCCAAACCACGGCAGGACCCTATCAGTCTTGTCCACAGGCTGCTTGAATCCAATTTGAATTCAGTTTGCAGCCCAGCAGGTGCTTCACATCATGAAGGGAGCACTCCTCTAACATCTTGGGATTTCATTCCGGAACTAGGAGTGTGAGCAGCAATAAGGTCAGATACAGGTGAACATATAGTCTGCTGAGTTGTGGATGGGGTCCTGCACCTTCATCTGCTAAAAAAGGTGCAGAGAGATGACACAGGAAGTGCTTCCAACTCCATCCTTGCATTCCCTTCATTGCACAAGCTGTCCACAACATGGCCCCGTGCTCAGGTGGGAGGACTCCAACTTGCAGGGAATAAAAAAAAAAAGGTTTAACTGATACGAAAAGGTTTATCTCTGTAAGATGAATCCACACATCGCAAATCATTTGCAAAGATAGCTTCTTTCTAGTATTTATGCCGGGATATTAGGTTTTTCACTATAGTCCACAATAGGCTCCGAAATGTCCCTTCATAGATTCTACAAAAAAGGTGTTTTCATCCTGTTGAATCAAAATAAAGGTTTAACTCTGTGAGATAAATCTACACTTCACAAAGCATTTTCACAGATAGACAGTTTTTAGTTTTTACCGTGAAATATTTGGTGTTTTACTTTAGTTCTCAATGTTCACAAAAATGTCTTTTTTTGTATATGCTACATAAAGAGTGTCCTCAACCTACTGAATGATAATAAAGGTTTAACTTTGTGAGATGGATCCGCACATTACAAAGCATTTTCACTAATAGATTGTTGCTAGTATGTATCGTGGCATATTCAGTTTTTCAATATACTTGACAATGGGTTCCAAAATGTCCTTTTGTAGATTCTTTAAAAAGAGTGTTTCCAATGCGCTGAATCAATATAAAGGTTTACCTCTGTGAGATGAATCCACACACCACCAAGCATTTTCAAATATTTCTTGTTTCTAGTTTTTATATTGAAATATTCATTTTTTCACTATAGGCCTCAATGAGCTCCAAAATGTCCCTTCATAGGTTGTACAAAAAGAGTGTTTCCAACCTGCTGAATCAAAACAAAGGTTTAAGTTTGTGAGACAAATCCACATATTTGGATTTGTGAAAGCATTTTCACAGATAGCTTGCTGCTAGTTTTAATCACTGGTATTAGGTTTTTCAGTATAGCCTTCAATGTACTTTGAAATATCCCTTTGTAGATTCTATTAAAAGAATGTTTTCAACCTGCTGAATCAAAACAAAGGTTTAACTCTGTAAGATGAACCCACACATGGCAAAGCATTTACACAGATAGCTTGTTTCTAGTTTTTATTGCAGAATATTCAATTTTCCACAGTAGGCCTCAATGGACTCTGAAATATCCATTTATAGATTCTAGAAAGAGTTTTTCCAACCTGCTGAATCAAAAAAATGTTTTACCTCTGATAGATGAATTGACACATCAGAAAACATTTTCACAGATATTTTGTTTCCAGTTTTTATCACAGGATATTAGGTTTTTCTCTATAGGCCTCAATGGGCTCTGAAATATTCCTTTCTAGATTCTACAAAAAAGAGTGTTTCCAACCTGCCGAATCAAAATAAGGGTTTATCTCTGTCAGATGAACGAACACATCACAAAGCATTTTCACAGACAACTTCTTTCAAGTTTTTATGATAAGATATTTGGTTTTCCACCGCAGGCCTCAATTGGCTTCAAAATATTCCTTTGAATGTTCTTCAAAAAGAGTGTTTTCAACTTGCTGTAACAAAACAAAGGTTTGACTTTGTGAGATAAATCCACACATTGGAAAGTATTTTCACAGATAGCTTGTTTCCTGTTTTTATTGCAGAATATTCGGTTTTACAAATATAGGCCTCTATGGGCTGTGAAATGTCGCTTTATACATTGTAAAAAAGAGTTCTTCCAACCTGCTGAATCAAAACAATTTTAACTCTCAGTTGAATCCACACAACACAAAGAATTTTCACTGATAGATTTTTCTAGTTTTTATCAAGGAATATTTGGTTTTTTATTATAGTTCTCAATGGGCCCTGAAATGTCTTTTAACACATTCCAGAATTAGACTGTCTGCAACCTGCTGAATAAAAACAAGGATTTAACTCTGGGAGATGCATCCATACATCACAAAGCATTTTCACAGATAGCTTATTTCTAGTTTTCATTGTGAGACATTCAATTTTTAAAAGAGGCCTCAATGGGCTCCAAAATGTCCCTTTGTAGATTCTCCATGAATAGTGCTTCCAATCTGCTAAATCACAACAAAGCTTTAACCTTGTGAGATGAATCCACTCATTGCAAAGCATTTTCACATAAATCTTTTTCTAGTTTTCATCATGGGACATTTGCATTTTTACTACAGGCCTCAATGGGCTCCAAAGTGTCTCTTTGTAGGTTCTACCAAAAAAAAGTGTTTCCAACCTGCCTTCTATAGATTTTCCAGAAACAGTATTTTCAACCTCCTGAACCAAAACAAAGATTTAACTCTGTGTGATGAATCCAGACATCAGAAAGCATTTTCACAGATAGCTTTTTTCTAGTTTTTATCATGGGATATTGGTTTTTCACTACATGCCAAAATGGGCTCCAAATTGACCTCTCGTAGATTCTACAAGCAGAGAGTTTCCAACCTGCTGATGCAATACAAAGGTTTAACATTTTATGATAAATCTACACATCACAAAGCATTTTTACAGATACCTTGTTTCTAGCTTTTATCACAGTATATTCTGTTTTTCACTACAGGCCTCAATTTGCTCTGAAATATCCTATCATATATTCTACAATAATAATGTTTCCAACCTGCTGAATAAAAAGAAAGATTTAACTCCATGAGATGAAATCACACATCTCAAAGCATTTTTAGAGATAGCTTCTTTATAGTTTTTATTAGGATTTTAGGTTTTTCACTATAAGCCTCAATCAATGGGCTTTGAAATATCTCCCCATCAATTGTGCAAAAAGAGAGTTTCCAACATGCTGAATCAAAACAAAGGTTTAACATTGTGAGACAAATCCGCAAATTGCAAAGCATTTTTACAGATAACTTGTTTCTAGTTTTTATCATGGGATATTTGGTTTTTCACTATAGGCCTCAGGGGGCTAAGAAAAGTCCCCTCTTTGATTCTACAAAATGAATGTTTCCAACCTGCTAAGTTTCCAACCTGCTGAATCAAAACTAACATTCAACGCTGTTGAATGAATCCACACATCGCAAAGCATTTTCACAGATAGCTAGTTTCTAGTTTTCATCGTGGGATATTCAGTTTTTTACTACAGGCCTCATTGGGTTTGAAATGTCCCCTTGCAGATTCTAGAAAGATAGTGTTTCCAACCTGCTAAGTCAAAATAAAGGTTAAACTCTGTGAGATGAAACCACACATTGCAAAACATTTTTATAGATAGCTTGTTCTAGTTTTTATCATGGCATATATTTTTTTCACTGTAGGCCACAATGAGCTTCAAAATGTCCCTTCCTTTATTCTACAAAAAGAATGTTTCCAACCTGCCCAATCAAAACAAGGTTTAACTCTGTGAGGTGATTCTACACATTGCAAACCATTGTCACACATAGCTTGTTTCTAGTTTTTATCCTGGGATATTTGGTTTTTAGTGTAGGCCTCTATGGGCTCCAAAATGTCCCTCCATAGATATTACAAAAAGAGTGTTTTCAACCTTCTGAACCAAAACAAGGGTTTAACTCTGCGAGATGAAACCACACATCTCAAAGCATTTTCACAGATAATTTGTTGTCAGTTTTTATCAGGGATATTCATTTTTTTATAATAGGCCTCAAGGACTCAGAAATTTCTTATTTTAGATTCTACTAAAAGAGTATTTCCAACCTGCTGTATATAAACATAGGTATAACTCTATGAGATAAATCCACGCATCACAAACATTTTCACAGGTAGCTCGTTTCTAGCTTTTATCACAAGATATTCAGTTTTCACTATAGGCCTCAGTGGGCTGTGAAATGTTCCTTTGTAGATTCTACAAAAGAGTGTTTGAAACCTGCAGAATCAAAATAAAAGTTTAACTCTGTGAGATGAATCCACACATCACAGAGCATTTTCACTAATAATTTTTTGCTAGTTTCTATGGTGGGTTATTTCGTTTATCAATATACTCTTTAATGGGCTTCAAAATATCCCTTCATTGATTCTTAAAAAAAGAGTGTTTCCAAACTGCTAAGTCAAAACAAATGTTTAACTCTGAGGGATAACCCATGCATCACAAAGCATTTTCACAGATATTCACTGAAACGCTGGCCTTTCTGGAAAAGTCACCTTTTTGGCACCCCTCCCCTCATGCCTGTGGCAGTGGCACAGTGCTGTATCCTGCCTGGGCTTTGACCTCTGCTTTGTCCTTCCTCTTGCTCTGTCTCGCCAGTTTCTGAGGGGCCTAGATGCCTCTCACTCTGGCTGAATGTCTTTAACAATGATCACATCCCAGTCCGTCAAGGAGACACTTCCTGGAGATCCCTGTCGTGATTGTTTCTTTCAACCTGTTTCTGCTTGATAGGGCAGGATTGACGACCCTGGAGCTCTTGGCTTCCATATTTGTCTCAGACAGGGAAGCTTCCTTCCTCTCCATGTTTCACCTCATGTGTGGGTGGGTTGCCTGGAATGAGCGCTAGGCCAGCTTGACAGGCCTTGTCTTCTAGGACAGGTGGTGTCGCATTTCCTCTGCACTTCATGTCTCATTCGTAAGAGACTTCCTCTCCTCTGCTCCTCAGTGGACTGACTCCCTGGATCTTTTGACCGTAATGAATGTCGGGGAAAGGAGCCAAAGGGACTGGGCTGGGGCTGGGGCTGGGGCTGGTTACAGGGGATGTTGGGTCAGGGCTACCTGGGCTGTGGAGGGTTGAGGGTGGGGTGAATTTCACAGAAACCTCTTTAATCCTCTGGCAGGCATTTCAAAATGTGGCTTGGACTCAGGCATAGGCCCTCTCCTGGTTCCCATGTGTTCTTTGATTTTCCTTGGCATTGATGGAAAGGTCACTTGATCCCCCTTCCACCGGACACATGCCTGGACACCATTGTTGGTTTCGCTGTTGCCCCATATGCCTCCGGTGACACACATTCACACTATCTGCTCTGGCATACGCCAGTGCCACGCTTGATCGCATTGGCCTCACTTCAGAATCGCCTCTGTATTTGCACGTGTCCTGGAAGGCGGTGTCGGCTTGGAGGAATCCCAGGGCTTTTAGAAGCGGGGCAGGCCACTGCTCTTTCAAAGGGGGAGGGAGGCAGAGGGCTCAGAGATCAATGAATTTTCAGCTGACACCACGCGTTGAGGCCCATGGGATCATTCTGTGCTGCAGCGAGGCTCTGCCTGCCTCACCAGATGTGGTGAACCCATCCTTTCTCACCCGGAGGGGTCCAAATCGGATCTGAACGGGAGTCCTGAGAACCTAGCAGGTGCCCTGAAGCTCCCTGTCCATCGGTGGAAGTCGGCTCAAGGAGGTCCTGAAGACTGGACTCCTGGGGGTTTGGCCCTGGGCCAGGACACCGGCGGGCCCCTCTGCCATGCGGCCCCAAACAGGACCCCAGATCCAGCCTCTGCCAAGGCTGTAGGAGGAGGCCCCCTGCAGTCGCGCAGCCGCGGCCTTATTTAAAGGGGACACAGCCCCACTGCCAGGAGCGGAGCCTTAGTTGGCCCAGCTAATGCGCATGCGCGAGGCGCGAGCGGATTCTCCCGTCACAGTGGTTCCCACGGTTGTCTTAGAAACAAGTCCCTGAGGCTTGGCAAAGCAGGAGTCCTCCTTGGCAGTGCTTTGGTGTCGGGACTCTGAGGCTCCGACCTGACCTCTCCACGGGATCGACAGGAACGTCTCCAAATGCCAGGAGTCGCAAAGGGCCGACCAGGATGACGAGACCACGGGCGGATTCCAGGGGAAACAGCAAGGCATCCCAGCTTCAGGCCTGCCCGGACGGTGTTCGGATGAGTCTCCCCAAAAGTCATGCCCCCGGAATCTCAAGGACAGGTCGGCCTGCGTGCCCCTGGGCTGCTCTCTCAGCCGAGGGTCGTTCTCATCCGGAGCAGAACCCAGCAGCCTCAGGGGTTGCCTGGGGGAGTGTGTTTCTGTGCCACTGCTGTATGACTCTGTGTGTGTGTGTTTGTGTGTGTGTGTGCGCGCGTTTGTGTGTGTCTCCCATTCTCTCTTCTCTCTGTGTCTCTCACTGTCTGTGTGTTTCTTTCCCTCTCTCTGTCCGTTTGTGTGTGTGCCTGTGTGCGAGTGTGTCTTTGGACGAATATGCCCTGCGCACCACAAAGCGATCTCTCGCATGTCGGCCTGTCTTTGGTAAGCCTCTTTCTGCATCTCTGCCTGGGTCCTGTGGCCGGCTGTCAATCGTTTTCGCCCAGGTACCACTTTGGCTGTGTGAAGGCTTCGACCGCGTGAGGAGATGCGTCGGTCCTGGTGCAATTGAAATCTCATCCCCATCCTGAGTGGCCTCTTTTTTAGGATCAAGATGACCGCACTGCAGCCAAGGACAAAAGCCCCACAGGAGCTCATTGTCCTGCAGGAGAGGAGTGGACCCACGTCAGAAATGAGGTTGTATCTTTCCCCATCTCTTCTGTGAGCAATGAAGCCACATCACGATAGAGTCTTGAAGAGGAATCCGGGAATGGGAGTTGGCAACAATCCCTGTCACTGGAACACTGGCCTCTCTGGACAAGCCACACTTTTGGCCCCCCTCCCCTTACGCCCATGGAGGAGGCACGGTGCTGTATCCTGCCTGAGCTCTGGCCTCTGCCCTGCCTTCCCTCTCGCTCTGTCTCCCCTGTTTCTCAGGTGCCTAGATGCCTCTCGCTCTGGCTGAATGTCTTCAACAAAGATCACTTCCCAGTGCGTCAGGGACACACTTCCTGGAGATCCGTGTCGTGATTGTTTCTCTCTCCAAACCTGTTTCTGCTTGATTGGGCAGGTTTGATGTCCCTGGAGCTCTTGGCTTCCATGCGTGTCTCAGACAGGGAAGCTACCTTGGTCTCCATGTTTCACCTCATGTGTAGATGAATTGCCTAGAAGCAATGGTAAGTGACCGTGACTGGCCTTGTCTTCTAGGACAGGCGCAGTGTCGCATGTCCTCTGCATCTCCTGTCTCATTCTTGAGGGACATCCTCTCCTCTGCTCCTGGGTGGACTGACTCCCTGAATCTTTTGGCCCCCTCCTGGATCCCAGGTGTTCTTTGATTTTGGTTGGCATTGATGAAAAGATCACTTGTGCCCCCTTCAGCCAGGCACATGCCTGGACACCATTGCTTGTTTCACCATCGCCCCATATGCCCTCGGTGACACACATCCATACCGTCTGCTCTGGTATATGCCAGTGCCACACGTGGTCGCCTTGGCTCCACCTGGGAATCGTCTCTGTCCCTGTTTGCACTTGTCCTGGAAAGCGGTATCAGCTTTCAGGAGACCCAGGGCTTTTAGAAGCAGGGCGGCCACTTGCTCTTTCAGTGGAGGAGGGAGGCAGACAGCTCATGGGTCAGTGAATTTTCAGCTGACACCATGCTTTGAGGCCCATGGGAACATTCTGTGCTGCAGCGAGGCCCTTCCTGCCTTAGCAGATGTGGTGATCCCATCCTTTCTCACCCGGAGGGGTCCAAGATGTGATTCAAAGAGGAGTCCTGAGACCCCAGCAGGCTCCCTCGTGCTCTCCCTCCATCGGTGGAAGTCGGCTCAAGCAAGTCCTGAAGACAGGACTCCTGAGGGTTTGGCCTTAGGTCGCAAGCGGACCTCTCTCCCACGCCGCCCCCTACAGGATCCTGTATCCAGCCGCCGCCTAGGCTGCAGCAGGAGCCTCTCTGCAGCCGCGCAGCTGCCATTGTTTCAAGGGGACTCCACCTGACTGCCAGGAGCGGAGCGCGAGTCGGCTCAGCCAATGCGCATGCGCGAGGCCCGAAGGGCTTGGCTTCTCCTATCACAGTGATTCCCACAGTTGTCTTAGAAACCAGTCCTGGAGGCTTGGCAAAGCAAGAGCCCTCCGTGGCAGTACTTGGGCGTCGGGGCTCCGAGGCTCCTGCCTGACCTCTCCACGGGGTCGACAGGAACGTCTCTGGATGCCAAGAGTCGCAAAGGGCCGATCAGGATGAAGAAACCCCCGGCGGAGTCCGTGGGAAGCACCATGGCAGCCTAGCCTCAGGCCTGCCCGGACGGTGTTCGGGTGAGTCTCCCCAAAAGTCGTGCCCCCGTGATCTCTAGGACAGGCCTGCCTGCGTGCCGTTGGGCTGCTCTGTCACCCGAGGGTCGTTCTCGTTGAAAGCGGAAACCCCCAGCCTCAGGGGTGGCATTCAGGCTGAGGAGGGTGTGTTTCCGTGCCACTGCCGTGTCACGGTGTGTGTGTGTGTGTGTGTGTATGTGTGTGTGTCTCCCATTCTCTCCTCTCTCGCTGTCTCTCTGTTTCTTTCCCTCTCTCTGTCCGTTTTGTGTGTGTGTGTTTGTGTGTGCGTGCCTTGTGTGTGTGTGTGTTTGGACGTATGTGCCCTGTGAGCCAGAAAGCGATTCTTGCATGTCGGCCGGTCTTTGGTGAGCCTCTTTCCGCATCTCTGCCTGGTTCATGTGGCCGGCTCTTAGTCGTTTTCCTGGCCGTTCCACTTTGGGTTTGTGAAAGCCCCGACCACATGAGGAGACGCGTCGGACCCGGAGCAATTGAACTATCATCCCCATCCTGAGCGGCCTCTTTTCTAGGGTCAAGATGACCACACTCCACCCAAGGACAAAGGCCCCACAGGAGCTCACTGTCCTGCAGGAAAGGAGCAGACCCACGTCCAAGAAGATGATTGTATCTTTTCATGGCTCTTCTCTGAGAAATGAAGCCACACCACGATACAGTCTTGAAGAGGAAGCCGGGAATGGGAGATGGCAACAATCCCTGTCACAGGAACGCTCGCCTCTCTGGACAAGTCACCGGTTCAGCACCCCTCCCCTTGTGCCCGTGGAGGTGGCAAAGTGCTGTATCCTACCTGGGCTCTGGCCCCTGCTCTGTCCTCCCTCTTGCTCTGTCTCCCCTGTTTCTGAGGGGCCTAGATGCGTCTAGGTCTGGCTGAATGTCTTCAACAAAGATCACTTTCCAGTCCATCAGGGAGACACTTGGGGGACATGCACATCACGATTTTTTCTCTTTCCCAACCTGTTTCTGCTTGATTGGGCTGGTTGGATGACCCTGGAGAGCTTCACTTCCATAGGTGTCTCAGACAGGCAAGCTACCTTGGTCTCCATGTTTCACCTCATTGGTTGGTGGATAGCCTAGAATGAGAAGTAGGCCACTGTGACCAGCTTAGTCTTCTAAGACAGGCAGTGTCACATTTCATCTGCACTTCCAGTCTCGTTATTGAGAAACATTCTCTCCTCTGCTCCTTTGTGGACTGACTCCCTGAATCTTTTGGCTCCCTCCTGGATCCAGGTGTTCTTTGATTTTCCTTGGCATTGATGGAAAGTCACTTGTGCCCCCCTTCCACCTGGCACATGCCTGAACACCATCTTGTGTTTCGCCATCACCCCATATGCCTTCAGTGACACACATTCACACCATCTGCTCTGGGATACGCCAGTGCCACGCATGTTAGAATTGACTCCACTTCGGAATCGCCCTTGTCCCTGTTTGCATGTGTCCTGGAAAGAGGTATCAGCTTGCAAGCGCCCCAGAGCTTTTACAAGTGGGGCAGGCGACTGCTCTTTCAAAGGAGGAGGGAGGCAGAGGGCTCATGGGTCAGTGATTTTTCTGCTGACACCACACCTTGAGGCCCATGTGATCATTCTGCCCTGCAACGAGGCGCTTCCTTTCTCAGCAGATGTGGTGAGCCCATCCTTCACGCAGAGGGGTCCAAAATCGGATGTGAAGACGGGTCTTGAGATGCCAGTAGGTGCCCTGAAGCTCTCCCTCTATCTGTGGAAGTCAGCTTAAAGAAGTCTTTAGGACAGGACTCCTTGGGATTTGGCCCTGGGACTCCCGTGGCCCTCTCTCCCCTGCCGTCCCCTACTGGAACCTGCATCCCACCATCGCCACGGCTGCAGCAGGATTCCCCCTGCCACTGTGCAGTCGCCATTGTTTAAAGGGGCCACAGCCTGTCTTCCAGGAGCGCAACGCGAGTCGGCCCAGCAAATGCCTATCCGCGAGACTCTAGCTGATTCTCCCATCACATTGATTTCCATGGTTGTCTTAGAATCCACTCCCTGAGACTTGGCAAAACAGGAGTTCTCTGTGGCCCTGCTTCGTTGTCGGGGCTCTGAGCCTCCAGCCTGACTCGCAAGGGTTTTAATACCCTTCCCATCCTCAGCTGCCTCTTTGCTAGGATCAAGACGACCACAACCCAGCCAAGGACAAAGGACTCACAGGTGCTCATTGTCCACCCCCAGGAGGGTGTCCACAGACCTTCAAGAAGACGGTTTTCACTCCTCTCGCACTTTGCCCTCATTCAGAAATCCAGGAACAGTTCGACACAGCGATGAAGAAGGAAGCCAGCAACAGGATGCGACAAGCATTTCTGTCACCCAAAGGCTGGCCTTCCTGGCCAAGTCACCCGCTTGACACTTTTTCCCGGATGCCCGTGATGGTGGCATTGTGCTGTATCCTGCCTGGGCGCTGGCCTCTACTCTGTCTTCCCTCTTGTTCTGTCTGCCCAGGTTCTGGGAATCCTAGAGGCTTCTTAGTCTGGCTCAACGTCTTCAACAAAGAACACTTCCCAGTCCATCAGGGAGAAATTTCTATGGGGTCCATTTCATGATTGCTTCCCTCTCCAAACCTATTTCTGGATGATTGGGCAGGTGTGATGATCCTGGAGCTCTGGGATGCCATAACTGTCTTGGACAGCAAAGCTCCCTTGGTCTCCATGTCCGAAGTGATGACTGCGTAGTCAGTCCAGGAAGAGTGGGAGGCGACCCGACCGTGGCTGACCTTTGTTTTCTAGGAAAGGCGGTGTTGAATCCCACCTGTACTTCCTCTCTCATTCCTGAGGGCAATCCGGTTGCTCTGTTCCTGGGGAGAGTGCCTTCAAGCAGTGAATCTTTTGGCTGCCACGGATGTCAGGGAGCCGAGGGGACTGGGTTTTGCTGGGTGCAGGGGAGTTGGCATCAGAAGTACCTACCTGCTGGCAGGATTGGGGTGGAATGTACTTTGTCGAAACCTCTGGGCCCCTCTGGCAGGCATCCCTGAATGTGGCTTGGACTCAGACACAGGCCCTGTCTCTCAGGTTTTTAGGTGTGCTTGGCTTTTCCTCAGCTTTGTGTGGGAGGTCCCAGTAGCCCACGGACGCACACCTTGATGTCTCTGTCTGTCTTGGCGTCGCCCCATATGGCCTCAGAGACACACACTCACTCCATCTGCTCTTGGGTGAGGTCAGTGCCACGTGTGGTCACATTGGCTCCATCTCGGACTCGCCTCTGTCTCTCTTTGCACGTGTGGCGGAAAGCAGTTTCGGGATGCCAGAGCCCCGGGCCTTGGAGATAAAGGCAGGCCACTGCTCCACCCAGGAAGGAGGGAGGCAGTGGGCTCATGGGTCAGTGCATTTTCAGCCTACAGTACGCCTTACGTCCCTTGGGATCTTTCTGTGCCCCAGTGAGACCCTTCCCGCCTCACTACATCGTAACCCCATTCCTGATCACCCATTCGGATCCATAATCAGATTCAAAGAGGAGTCCAGAGAGCCCAGTGGCACCCTGAAGCTCCTCCTCCACCAGGAACTGAAGGAGAAGACGGATCAAGAAGGTCCTGACGACAGGACTCCTATGGGTCCAACCCTGGGTCTCCTGCAGGCTCCCTCCTAGTACCCTTCCCACCCGCCGCCTCGGACTGTACCGCCGCCCCAGTCCTCCCAGTCAGCTGTGTTGCCGCCATTTTTTAAAGGGTCCGCAGCCTGACTCTCCGGAGCAAGGGCGGAGTCGACCTCGCCAGTGAGCATGCGTGAGGCCCGAGCCACCGCTTTGGTAACAGTGTCCTCCACTGTTGCCCAGAAATAGGTCCCTGAGACTTGGCAAAGTAGGAGTCCTGTGTGATAGTGCGTCAGAGTCGAGGCTGAGAGCAGTCCTGGCCAGGGTGTTAACAGGATGGTATCTGCAGACCGGTATTCTCGGAGGGTCAACAATCAGGAAGAAACCTCGGGAGAAAGAAACCTCAGGCAGATCGCAGGGGAGGCAGTGCGAGATCCCAGCCTCAGGCCAGGATTTGCGGAGGGTCGATGAGGCCCCTCTCCCAATCTTCACTTCACCAGCCACCGCCCCAGTCCCTGCAGCTGCCGCTCCGCCATCATTTATTATTATTTTTTAATAGTCGGAGTCTCACTCTGTCACCCAGTCTGGAGTGCAGTGGCGGGATCTCAGCTCATTGTAAACTCTGCCGCATGGGTTCAAATGATTCTCCTGCCTCCACCTCCCGAGTACATGGGATTACAGGGATTAATCAGAGTCGAGGCTAGACCAGTCCTGGCCAGGGCATCAGCAGGATGGTCTCTGGAGGCCGGGATGCACGGAGGGTTGTCCAGAAGGAAGAAACCGTGGGCGGAGGGCCAAAGAAGCAGGGCGGGATCTCAGCCTCAGGCCTGCACGGACGGTGTGCCAGTGAGTCTTTTCAAAAAACGAGAGGTTTGCTTGTGTTCCCATGAGCTGCTCTCTCACAGGTGGGTCGTAGTTGCGGAGAGCAGAACACGGCAGCTTCAGGGGCTGCCTGGGGGTGGGTGTTACCGTGCCACTGCCCTATGTCTTTGTGCGTTTGTGCGTGTGCGTAAGTCTCTTTCTTATTTCTCTCTCTCTCCTTTCTCGCTCTTTTGCTCTGTGCCCGTCTCTGTGTGTGTGCTGGGACACATGTGCCCTGTGCGCCAGAGGGCGGTATCTTGTACGTCGACCTTTCTTCTGGTCACCCTCTCCCCGCGTCTGTGCCTGGGTCTTGTGGCCGGTTGTCAGTCGTTTTTCTGGTGGTTCCAGTTTCGGTTTGTGAAGGTCTGGATGAGGTGGGGAGCTCCCCACCCTGAGAGGCCTCTTTTCTAGGATTAAGACCTCCACCCCTGAGCCAAGGATAAAAGCCTCACCAGAGAGGTCATTGTCTACCTGCAGGAGCTGTGTAGAGCGACCCAAAAGAGATGGTTCTCATTCATCTCTCTCTCTCATCTCATTGAGAAATCTAGCCACAGGGTAACACAGGTTTTGAGAGGATGGAAACGGGACTTGGCAAGGATCTGTGAGTGAGCAGGTTGTGTTTCACATATCATTAAACATAGTCTAGTGAGTGTTCTGCAGATAGATAGCTGGCATTTAGGATTGTTTTATTGAATCAAGGAAAAGAAAAAATGCCAAGAAAAAATGACACAGCTTGCCTGCCAGCCCATCTGATTGTTACAAATTTAATAGTAATTTTAATTTATCTTCTCATGTAAAGGTCCTTGGCAGTGATAAATAATTTCCTAAGATAGCCTTGCTTTATTTCATAGGATTAAGATGTCATGCATATCAGAGAATCTGGAAATTCTTCCCAATGCCGTCGACATACGTGATTAATCACGTTACCAAAATAACATACCAAAACAAACAACAGAAAATTTTTTGTTACTTAGTTCCCTCAGATTTGTTTATCTAATTTGTGGTTCCTTCATGCACGAAACATTTCATGTGTGTCTGGCACTCTTCTGGTCACAAATTTCATCTTAAATAACCTAAGTATTGAAATGCTTGTGCCCTTTGATTGATTTTTCCTACATAAATACTTTGATAAAAAGCTACATTGAGGCTGGGCACAGTGGTTCACACCTCTAATCCCAACTCTTTGGGAGGCTGAGGCCAGAGGATCATAAGATCAGGAGATCAAGACCATCCTGGCCAACATGGTGAAACCACATCTCTTCAAAAATACAAAGAATTAGCCAGGAGAGGCCAGGCGCTGGCTCATGCCTGTAACCCCACACTTTGGGAGGCTGAGGTTGGCAGATCACCTAAGGTCAGGAATTCGAGACCAGTCTGCCCAACATGGCAAAACCCTGTTTCTACTAAAAATACAAAAAATTAGCCGGGTGTGGTGGCAGGCACCTGTAATCCCAGCTGCCCAGGAAGCTGAAGCAGGAGAATCGCTTGAACCCAGGATGCAGAGGTTGCAGTGAGCTGAGATCGTGCCACTGCACTCCAGCCTGGGTGACAAGAGTGAAACTCTGTCTCAAAAACAACAACAAAAAAAAAAAAAAGAAAGAAAGAAAGAAAAGAAACCTTGTCTATACTAAAAATACAAAAATTAGACCCTGAGGGTCACATCTGAATGAGAAAGACATTGTTTGGCCCAAATTGTCAGACACTAAGGAATAGTGCAGACTGGACAAGTGAGGTGACTCACACCTATAATCCCAGCACTTTGGGAGGCTGAGGTGGGTGGATCTCCTGAGGTCAGGAGCTCAAGACCAGCCTAGCCAAAATGGCAAAACTCTGTCTCTACTAAGAGAACAAAAATTAGCTGGGCGTGGTGGTGCACATCTGTAATCCCAGCTTCTCAGGAGGCTGAGGCAGGAGAATCACTTTAACCTGGAAGGCAGAGATTGTAGTGAGCTCAGATAGTACCACTGCACTCCAGCCTGGGTGACAGAGCAAGACTCCATCTCAGAAAAAAAAGTATGTAAGTCACTAATGTATCAAAGAAAACAACCATTCATGTATTGCAAATAAATACTCAACCAAGACAAAAAAAGCATGTCACATGTTATGGGAAAAGACTGTAATGATGGTGAGAGGAAGACTGTGACCCTCAAATATAAGACAGAAAAAAATTAGGGCACAATGTTAAGGAATTGGAAATAATTCTCCGTATTAAAGGAATACAAGAAACAGAAAGAGAAGAGAGAGAGACACGATAGTCACATACTGCAGGGGTTTGGGGTAGACGGGAATCAAGGAGGCAATGAGAGCAGTGGGAATGTACATAAAGTCACCCTCCAGAGCTGTGCTGTCCAATAAGGCTGCTGAACACTTGAAAGATGGCTAGTCCAACCTGAGAAATGCTGTAAGTGGAAAACACATTGAAAAAAATTTCTGAATACTCAGTATAAAAGAAAGAATGGGTCGGTGTGGTGGCTCACACCTGTAATCCCAGCATTTTGGAAGGCCAAGGCAGGAGGATTGCTTGAGCCAGGAGTTTGAGACCAGTCTGGGCAACACAGAAATACCTCATCTCTTCAGAAAAAAAAAAAAAAAAATAGGCCAAGTGCAGTGGCTCACACCTGTAATCCCAGCACTTTGGGAGGCCGAGGTAGGTGGATCACTTGAGCTCTGGAGTTCGAGACCAGCCTGGACAACATGCCAAAACCCTGTCTTAACAGGGTTTTTTGTATTTTAAAAATACAAAAATTAGTCAGGTGTGGTGGCACATGTTTGTGGTCTCAGCTACCTGGGCGGCTGAAGTGGGAGGATCATTTGAGCCCTGGAGTTCGAGGCTGCAGTGAGCTGACATTGTGCTACTGCACTCCAGCCTGGGTAACAGAGTGAGACCCTGTCTTCAAAAAAAAATTAGCTGGGCATGGTGGTGGTCAGGACCAGCCCGACCAACATGGAAGAGCCCCGTTTCTACTAAAAATACAGAAGTAGCCAGGTGTGGTGGCACACGCCTGTAATCCCAACTACTCAGGAGGCTGAGGCAGG
This sequence comes from Pongo pygmaeus, assembly GCF_028885625.2. NCBI lineage: Eukaryota > Metazoa > Chordata > Mammalia > Primates > Hominidae > Pongo > Pongo pygmaeus. The sequence continues at coordinate 30,117,018 of NC_072392.2, read as the reverse complement.
ATAATCATTTGAACCAGGGAGGCAGAGGTTGCAGTGAGCCGAGATTGCACCACTGCACTCCAGCCTGGCAACACAGCCAGATTCTGTCTCAAAAAAAAAAAAAAAAAAGATATATATATATACATACACATACACACAATTTTGGAGTGAAGTTTCAAAATCAATCAGTAAGCACCACCCACCAGGTTTATCCTTATGCAAAGTACCCCCTCTGCACATGCAGGATTAAATGAACCTTGAAAATATTATGCTAAGTGGAAGAAGCCAGTCATGAAATATCACGTTATGTAATTCCATTTAAATAAAATGTTCAAAACACATGAATGCATAGAGACAGAAAGTAGATTAGTGGTGGCCCAGGGTTAGGGGAATTGGGGAAATGGAGGGATATGGGGTTTACTTTGGGGTAATGAAAATGATCTAAAATTTATTGTGGTGATGTTTGCACAACTGTGCAAATATACTGAAATCATTGAATTTTACACTTTAAATGGGTGGCTTCTGTGATATGTTAATATTTCTCAATAAAACTTCAAAGAAAAAGAGTACCTGTGTGCCTGCAGAGTCCACATTTTTACACTTGATGAAGAAATCAAGATATTGTTTCTTCTTCTTTTTTATTTTTATTTTATTTATTTTATGTTTTGAGACAGAGTCTCCCTCTGTTGCCCAGGCTGGAGTGCAGTGGCACGATTTCAGCTCACTGCAACCTCCCAGCTAATTTTTGTGTTCCTAGTAGAGATGGTGTTTCACCGTGTTGGCTAGGCTGGTCTCGAACTTCTGACCTCAAATGAGTCCACCACGTTGGCCTCCCAAAGTGCTGGGATTGCAGGCATGAGCCACCACGCCTGGCTCAAGATTTAGTTTCCATTGTTTCAGATGCCCTAGGACCATTTTATTCTACTTTAATTTCTGATGCATCATCTCAGTGGAAATTTTACATTACTTCCCAAAATATTTTACTCTTTGTAAGATTTTATCATCTGAGTGCAGTGGCTCTCACCTCTAACTGCAACACTTTGGGAGGCCAAGGTGGGAGGATCAGTTGAGCCCAGGAATTCAAGACCAATCTCTGCAACATAGTGAGGCGCCCATCTTTACAAAAAAAAAAAATTGTTTAATTAGGTGGGTATATTGTTGCATGCCTGTGGTCTCAGCCAGTAGGTAGGCTGAGGTGGGAGGATAACTTGAGCCCAGGAGGTCGAGGCTTCAGTGGCCATGATTATACCACTGCATTCCAGCAAAAATATTTTTAATTACTTTTTTTAAGAAAACAAAATATACACTTACTGACTTGATACAAACGAATGACTTTTATAATCTACAGAAACCAAAAAAAAAAAACAATAATAAAAACCCACAGCCATTCTTCTTACATGAGTCTCTGGTGTCTCTGAGTTGCAAGAATTGTGAATTATGATTAATAACAAATATGCATGACAAGGATCCAATAAGAGATAGGCATTGATAAATTGCAAATCACACTTACTGGAGTAAGGTCTTTAAAGTTGTACAAGAAAAAGAAAAGGCATTGAAAAACTGCATTGGCTACCAAAGTGCTAAAGTTTACCTAAGTCTATTAATCAGCACACACACACACACACACACATGCAATGGATGTGTAAAATGATCAACACGGTATTCCATGAACGTATCCTCTTATAAATAGGTCTGTGGGGGTAAAAGATGAGGTTCTATAGATCCTGGAATCAGGGATGGGGAATCTGTGGGGTCCCTGGGGTGAGAGATGAGGGTCTGTAGATTAGTGATGGGTGGTCTTTGGGATAGTGATGAGATCCGTGGAATCAATTCTTGTGGGTATGTAGGGTCAGTGATGAGGGAATCTGGTGTCAGTGATGGGATGTGTGTGGAATCAGTGAGAGAGTGTGGAATCAATCTGTGAAGGCCAGATTTGTGGTGTATACTCTCAGGCTGACACATCCTGATCTGTGTGTCAGTGGTGGAAATTCTATGGGGTCAGAGTGTGACAGTCAGGTCCCTGCCACTGGGTGTTCTGGGTCCGGCCAAGGGCATAGATTCCCTTACCCGATCCTGGCTGGCGAGGCCCTCCTCAGGGACTCCTCATGTGAAAGGTGCATTGTCGGCGGTTTTTGTTTTTGTTTTGTGGTGGGGGTGGGTGGGTTGGCTTTTTCTTTTTGGTTTGGTTTTGCCTCTTAGAGACCACAGACACGTCCAGCTTTTAGGAAGACATTTTTGTCTGGGCGATCGCTAGGTCCTTTGGCCCAAGCCATCTAATGGGAACGAAGCTGACCATTCCCTCAGTGCAGTTCAGATCTAGAATGGTCGCTTTAAGGGGTCCACTCGGGGACATGCAAGTGGGTTGTGGCTTTGAGTGGCAGGTGGGCATGAAGAAACAACTAAGAAAGACACAAGAGAGGTCCTCAGGCTTGATCTGTCACAGCTGGAAGAACAGCCTCCTTAACCCTTCAGGCACCAATGGGAGGTGCCTCTGGGCTGCAAGAGGCTGGCAGAGGGGGACTTCCAGACCCAGAAAGTCTGGGCACAGAAGCCTATTACTGCCAGACGCTGAGGAGTTGCCGTGGGAACCAAGGGCCTTTCGGGTCAGATCAGAGCCTTTCTCAGACAATTCTTTGGGTAACTGGCAAGCTCCTGTCCAGCGCACGCCCCTATGAATGCTTACTGTGCCATCTCGGCCACAGTCTTCTTTGGTCTGAGAGCCACTTGTTTCTTAAATCCCTGCACTAATCTCGCCATCTGTTCCTACATAGCCCAGGCATTTGCTGCATGCTGGTCCTTTCTTTCCTGACAGGCGGGCAGTCTCTCTCCAGTTTCTGGGAGGACAGTTCAAATTATGGAGGAGGGGGCGGGTGCAGGGCAGCAGTGCCCAGGGGAGTATGTGTGAGTTGGGGGAGCAGGGGCTCATTTTTGTTTATAGCTCAGATTCCCAAGCCTGTGACTTTGAAAATCTTTGTCTTCCTTGCAACGTTTCAATCTGAGGCTCTTGGGGAGAGGGCAGAGTTGGAGCCAGATGGAAGAGTGGTGGGGAGAGGAGTGGGTAGAGGGGACATGGAGAATGTTTCAGGAGGTGTCTTTATTCCTGGCACCTTACTTTGCCCACTGGAGTTTCCCAGTCTGTTCCAGACGCACTCTCTAGACCCTGAGGGGGCCTGAGGAGGCATGTTACTTACCAGTGTGGTGGAGGTGAAGTGCTGGGAGGTGGAGGTTGCAATGAGCTGAGATCACGCCACTGCACTCCAGGCTGGGTGACACTGCGAGACTCTGTCTCAATAAATAAATAAACAAATAAATATACAAACAAATGGAAGAGAAAAAACACAATTTAAAAATCAAGTGATTCTAAAAGTAGCAATATATCATAATGCCTAAATATGTGTAATTGGTGGGGCATGGTGGCTCCAATGTATCATAATGCCTAAATTTGTGGGATTGGTGGGGTGTGATGGCTCCCACCTGTAATCCCAGCACTTTGAGAGGCCAAGGCCAGTGGATCATCTGAAGTCAGGAGTTTGAGACCAGCCTGACCAACATTGTGAACCCCTGTCCCTACTAAAAATAGAAAAAAAATTAGCCAGGTGTTTTGGCGGACACCTGAATTCCGAGCTACTAGGGAGGCTGAGGCAGGAGAATTGCTTGAACCCAGGAGGCAGAGGTTACAGTGAGCCAAGATTGCCCCGTTGCACTCCACCCTGGGTGACAGTGCGAGACTCCCTCAAAAAAAAAGTTTGTGGGACCAATTCCAATCGAGTCCAGGGGTCTCGATTGGCCAAGGCAGTCTCAAACTTCTGACCCCAAGTGATCTGCCTGCCTCGGCCTCCCAAAGTGCTGGGATTATAGGCGTAAGCCACCGTGCCCGGCCTCCCCTCCTTTTCATTCAGGGATTTTAAATGTTTTATTTGCTCCATCTGTTATGTATGATTGACTTGACGATTTCAGCTTGAATTAAAATTACATATTTTTGCCCGTGTTTATTAATATTTAAACATATCAAAATAATATATGTTCATAATGAAAATGAAACATTACAAATAAATACACAGGAAAGGCAGTATTCCCCTTCCAGTTCCACTCTTGAAATAACCAGTTAAGAAGATGCTGACATCTTTCCATGATGTTCTCCAAGATTCATATAATTATTTGCAATCATACAATGGCATACACAGCTCAGGTGCAGTGGCTCATGCATGTAATCCCAGCACTTTGGGAGACTGAACCGGGTGGATCATTTGAGGTCAGGAGTTCAAGACTAGGCTGTCCACCATAGTGAAACCCCATCACTACAAAAAACACAAAAATTATTTGGGCGTGGTGGCGGACGCCTGTATTCTCAGCTACTTGGGAGGTGGAGGCACGAGAATCGCTTGAACCTGGGAGATGAAGGTTACAGGGAGCCGATATCGCATTACCTCACTCCCACCTGGGCGACAGAGTGAGACTCCATCTCAATAAATAAATAAAGGGAAAGAAAGAAAGAAAAAAAGAAAGATGAAAGAAACAAAGAAAAAAGGAAGAAAGAGAGAGAGAGAGAGACAGAGAAAGGAAGCAAGAAAGCAAGCAAGCAACCAAGAAAGAAAGAAAAAAAAATAGAAAGAAAAAGAAGTCCTGTGCTCAGGTTGCTAAGATCGATGGTAAGAACAAAACCTCTAGCGGTGAAAATGTAAGAAGGAAAAGGAAATTTCTCTTAGTCTTGTTTGTTGTACCCCAAGCTCTAAAAAGTACAGCCACATGTGTGATAAGTACTTAGTTAAGATGAAAAAGGCATTAAATTTGTGCATGGAAATCATAAACAGAAATGCGCTCTGATTGACAGCAATTGGGTCAATGTTATCAAAGGTTCAGGCATCCACTGCGGGTCTTAGAACATGTCTCCTGCAGATGAGGGAGGGCTACTATATAACGTTTCTTTCTTTTTTTCTTTAATTATAAAGTATTCTCCTTTTTTATATAACAATTTGCCATTGATATCACTTTAGGTATAAAGATATTAGGATACCTTTCTAGTAGATAAAAAGCTAACTCATTATTTGTAAGAGTTAAAGTATCTTCCATTATATGAACATTTAAAATGCTAAAGTACCTTTGCCACCAAAAATAGTGCTTCTGTAAATATTCTTTTACTTATATCTTTTTTAATTTTTACTTCTGCTAAAACAAATTGCATGAGGAAAAAATGTATGTGTATAAAATGTAATATATGTATATATATTTAATATGTGTATATACAACTTAATATATACACATACATGCAATAACATACCCAATTTTTTGGTTGTTTTTTGAGATGGAATTTTGCTCTGTTGCCCAGGTTGGAGTGCAGTGGTGTGATTTCAGTTCACTGCAACCTCCACATCTTGGATTCAAGTGATTCTCCTGCCTCAGCCTCCTGAGTAGCTGGGAATACAGGCATCTGCCACCAAGTCCAGCTATCTTTGTCTTTTTAGTGGAGATGGGTTTTCACCATTTTGACCAGGCTGCTCTCGAACTCCTGACCTCAAGTCGTCCACCGACCTTGCCCTCCCAAGGTGCTGGAATTACACATGTGAGCCACCGCATCCGGCCTAACATATACAATTTAATGTATATTCAAATATAGGTTGGGTGCAGTGGCTCACTCCTGTAATCCTAGCACTTTGAGGAGCTGAGGTAGGGGATTGTTTGAACCCAGGAGTTTGAAACCAGCCTGGGCATCATGGTGAAACCCTGTCTGTACAAAAAACACAAAATGAGTTGGGTGTGGTGGCACGTGCCTGTGCTCCTAGCTACTCAGGAGACTGAGGTGGGAGGATAGCTGGAGCCCAGGTGGTCGAGGCTGCAGTGAGTTGTGATCATGCCACTGCACTCCAGCGTGGGTGACAGAGTGAGACCCTCTCTTAGACAAAAACAAATCAAACCAAATATAATGTTTATACACTACACACTTGATTTCTTTCCAAACGGTTATATAACACTGTACTTTAACCAGCAATATGTGCGAGTAATCATTTCCTACATACTCACTATCACTTGTGTGCAGTCAAGGAAACTTAGTAGGCCTGAATTGCCCAAACCTGGCATACTCCAAAGAATGGTGTGACTCTAGCCCAGCTCCTGGGAAATAACCTCTAAGTCCTTGGAATCTCCTGCCTATCTGGGAGTTAACAATGTGATTTATTGTGGGGACCTTGGACCATGCAGTGTCAGCTTGACCTTGGGAAGGGTGGAGACAGAGAAACTAAGGTCATCCAAATGGGTGCTCTTGTCCATGAGACCAACCTCCAGTAAAACCCTCAACCCCAAGGCTCAGGTAAGCTTCTTGTTGGGGAGTATTTTCTGTACTTTCTGCCACATATCACTGGGTGAATTAAGCACTGTCCACATGATGCCACTGGGAGAGGACAACTGGAAGCTTGTGCTTGGTTTCTCCTAGACCCTGCCCTATGCACCTTTTTCTGTTGCTGATTTTAATCTGTATCCTTTTGTTGTAATAAACTATAACTATGAGTATAACAGCTTGACTCAGTTTTGTGAGTCCTTCTAATCAATCACTGAACTTTTGGGACCCCAAAACACAATTTTGTTACTTAATTGAATTTTTCATGTTATGTAAGAAACCTATGTGCATAATTGAAAATCCCACACTAAGAAAGAGCTTTCCATGCAGTCTACTCCCCACCCTGTTTCTCCAATGCTCCCAAGTCTACTTTCTGAATAATCAAATATTTAAATTTTCTAAACTATTTATAATCTATATATCTGAGTGCTTATCTCTGTTATATAATAGGTAGATCCTCCTCCTTCTGTTTTTTTTATTTTTTTCTGAGACAGAGTCTTGCTATGTCACTCAGGCTGGAGTGCAGTGGCACGACCTTCACTCAGTGCAAGGTCCACCTCCCGGGTTCACTCCATTCTGCTGCCTCAGCCTCCCCAGCAGCTGGGACTATAGGCACCCGCCACCATGCCTGGCTAATTTTTTGGTATTTTTAGTAGAGATGGGGTTTCACCGTGTTAGCCAGGATGGTCTTGATCTCCTGACCTCATGATCTGCCTGCCTTGGCCTCCCAAAGTGCTGGGATTACAGGCATGAGCCACCGCACCTGGCCCCTCCTTCTTAATATATCAACTTGATATATTACCTGATGGCTTCGTGTTCTGATAGCTGATGACTTGGCTGACACTCACCCCTTACCACAGTGCCTGAACCACTTTCCTTATATGGTGCTCTCACTATTTTCTTTTTCTTTTCTTTTCTTTCTTTTTTTTTTTTTTTTTTGAGACAGAGTCTTGCTCTGTCGCCCAGACTAGAGTGCAGTGGTGCAGTCTCAGCTCACTGCAACCTCCGCCTCCCAGGTTCAAGTGATTTTCCTGCCTCAGCCACATGAGTAGCTGGGATTACAGACACGAGCCACCATGCCCAGCTAATTTTTATATTTTTAGTAGAAGCGGGGTTTCGCCATCTTGGCCAGGCTGGTCTCAAACTCCTGATCTTGTGATCCACCCACGTCAGCCTCCCAAAGTGTTGGGATTACAGCCATGAGCCACTGACCTGGCCACGCTTCACTATTTTCAATGGCTCTGTTGGTACCATTCACAACATTCAACAATTAGACTTATACATCATTTATTTATTTATTTTTAATTTTTTCTGTTTTTAGGTTTAAGGGATACATGTGCAGGCTTGTTACATGGGTAAATTGCATGTCACTGGGGTTTGGTGTACAAATGATATTGTCACCCAGGTAGTAACCACAGTACCCAATAGTTTTTTGACCCATAGCCTCATGCCACCCTCCCCACTCAAGCAGGCCCCAGTGTCTATTGACCCCATCTATGTGTCCATGTGTACTCAATGTTTAGCTCCCACTTGTAAGTGAGACCATGGGGTATTTGGTTGCTGGATGCTGCATTAATTTGTTTAGGATAATGGCCTCCAGCTGCATCCATGTTGCTTCAAAGGACATGGTTTCTTTTTCTATAGCTATGTAGTATTCCATGATGTATAATTACCACATTTTTGTTATCCAATCCACTGCTGATGGGCATCATATATGCCACTTCAAACTATACAACTAGGCTACAGTAACCAAAATAGCATAGTAGTGGTACAAATACAGACACATAGACCAATGGAATAAGTTAGAGAACCCAGAAATAAATTCACACACCTACAATCATGTGATCTTTGACAAAGTCAACAAAAGCAAGCAGTGAGGAAAGGACTCCCTATTCAACAAATGATTCTGGGATAACTGGCTACCCACATGCAGAAGACTGAGTCTGGGCCCCCTACCTTTCATCATATACAAAAATTAACTCCAAATGGATTAAAGATTTAAATATAGACCTCAAACTATAAAAATCCTGGAAGACAACCTAGGAAACACTCTTCTCAACATTGGCCTTTGCAAATAATTTTTGGCTAAGATTCCAAAAGAGCAATTGCAGCAAAAACAAAAATAGACAAGTGGTACCTAATTAAACCAGAAGCTGGGAGGCCGGGTTGGGCAGATCACAAGGTCAGGAGCTTGAGACCAGCCTGACCAATATGGTGAAACCCTGTCTCTATTAAAAATACAAAAATTAGGTGGTGGTGGCACACACCTGTAATCCCAGCTATTCAGGAGGCTGAGGCAGAAGGTTGCTTGAACCCAGGAGGCAGAGATTGCAGTGAGCCAAGATCGCACCACTACATTCCAGCCTGGGTGACAGAGCGAGACTGCCTCAAAAAAAAATTTAAAGTAAAATAAAAGCATAAACACAACAAGACAAACTATCAACAGAGTAAACAAACTACAGAATGGGAGAAGATACTCACAAATGATGTATCCAACAAAGGCCTAATAATATCCAGAACCTATAGACAAACAAACGGAACTCTTACTCTGTAGCAAGGTCTGTATGCATAAGTCTCTCTTGTTCTTATTTTGGAGGCCTCTGTTTATTTACACAAAGAGAAATAACTGCTATTCCCATAAATCATGGCTTTGAAAATGGTCACAGTTCACTGGGCATGCTTGCTCATGACTGTAATCCCACCATTTTGACAGGCCAAGGCAGGCAGATCACAAGGCCAGGAGATCGAGGCCATCCTCGCCAACACAGTGAAACCCCATCTCTACCAAATATACACAAAAATTAGCCATGATTGGTGGCATGTGCCTATAATCCTAGCTACTCAGGAGGCTGAGGCAGGAGAATCACCTGAATCCGGGAGGCAGAGGTTGCAGTGAGCCGAGATCATGCCATTGCATTCCAGCCTGGGTGACAAGAGTGAAACTGCATCAAGAAAAAAAAAAAAAAGCACACACTGGCTTTGGGCATTTCTTTAGGTTGGCTCCTGTGTTCTGTTTCTAGCATGCCTTTATCAGGGGATTGGGGTGTGGGACTAATTCCCAACTTTCTGGCATCATAAAGTGTTTAGATTCATCTGGTATTTTCCCTGACCCAGATGTAGAATAAACCATTTATTTAAAGATCCTTGGTTTATTTTATTGAAAAGTATTATTTACAAAGCACCAAAATCTTGGGCTGGGTGAGGTGGCTCAGGTCTGTAATCTCAACACTTTGGGAGGCTGAGGCAGGAGGATCCCTTGAGGCCAACAGTTTGAGACAAGATTGGGAAACACAGTGAGACCCCCATCTCTATTTTTAAAAACTAAACAAAAACAAAATCACCAAGATCGGGTTGACACGTGTGCTCATTGCTATGGGTGTGTCATTGCTTCTAGTCCCTCTTAGTGGGCAGAACTAGGAAATATATTGTACGTATACTAACACACATGCCACATGCCTAATTTGTATATTTATTTAGCCTTACTGAAAGCATTCTTTTTTTCTTTTTTTTTTTTTTTTGAGACAGGGTCTCACTCTGTCACCTAGGCTGGAGAGCAGTGGCATAATCTCAGCTCAATGCAACCTCCACCTCCCAGGTTCAAGTGATTCTCCTGCCTCGACCTCCTGAGTAGTTGGGACTACAGGTGCATGCCACCATGCCTGGCTAATTTTTGTATTTTTAGTTGAGACAGGGTTTCACCATGTTGGCCAGGCTGGTCTGAAACTCCTGACCTCAGCGGATCTGCCCCTCTTGGCCTCCCAAAGTGTTGGAATTACAGGCATGGGCCTCTGTGCCTGGCCAAGCATTCTTAATGGGAGTGATATTGCCCCTAAGAGGGAGAACATTGGTTATTGAAGGTAAAATGAATTATAGTTGTTGCAGTGGTTTGTGGCCTTCCACAATTTATTTATTTATTTTTTTAATTAATGAGAAAAATAATAGGTTTATTAGGTAATAACAACAGCCAATTTTAAGTTTTTCTCACAAGTTTATAGTAGATTCAGGCCAGTTGCTGTTAATCAGAAGAATCTGAGACCAATTGTACCATTACAAATCAAACACATAAAAGATCAAAGAAAAGTTTTTAATCTGATTAGAATGTAAATATTCTTTAATGATCTCCCCCCAAAAAATCAAACGTGCTCTAAAAATATATAGTTGTATTTGGCTCTATACAATAGATTGGCTTCTGAAATGCAGAATCTAATTGAAGTTTTATAGGTATTAAATTTCAAAATATACCATCAGAGATCTCTGTTAAAGGAATTCTGTGGTGAGTCCTTTGGAAAAGAATGTTTTCCTTATTTTGTCTGTTCTGTATTACATACCCATATAACGGTTTTATAGTATGCATAAGATAAAATGCTACATGAACAGTTAACTACAGTAGTCTGCAAGTACATTTTCTTATTCTGGTTAATGGAAACTTCATAATCAGTCTGCAGGGTCGTAAGAGGTTGAAAGAGAAGGAACTCAGAAAAAATATGTTAAATCTTCAAAATGAACAATGAGACACCAACCAAAAGAATATCTCTTACACTACTGGAATGCCCACATTGCTAACTCAAGTCCCTATTGCAATGCCCACGTTGCTCACTCAAGTCCCTATTGGAATGCCCACGTTGCTCACTCAAGTCCCTACTGGAATGCCCACGTTGCTCACTCAAGTCCCTACTGCAATGCCCATGTTGCTCACTCAAGTCCCTACTGCAATGCCCACATTGCTCACTCAAGTCACAACTGGAATGCCCACGTTGCTCACTCAAGTCCCTATTGCAATGCCCACATTGCTCACTCAAGTAACAACTGGAATTCCCACGTTGCTCACTCAAGTCTCTATTGGAATGCCCACATTGCTCACTCAAGCTGCTATGAAGACACATGCACACGTATGTTTATTGCAGCATTATTCACAATAGCAAAGACTTGGAACCAACCCAAATGTCCAACAATGATAGACTGGATTAAGAAAATGTGGCACATATACACCATGGAATACTATGCAGCCATAAAAAATGATGAGTTCACGTCCTTTGTAGGGACATGGATGAAATTGGAAATCATCATTCTCAGTAAACTATCGCAAGAACAAAAAACCAAACACCGCATATTCTCACTCATAGGTGGGAATTGAACAATGAGAATACATGGACACAGGAAGGGGAACATCACACTCTGGGGACTGTTGTGGGGTGGGGGGAGGGGGGAGGGATAGCATTGGGAGATATACCTAATGCTAGATGACGAGTTGGTGGGTGCAGCGCACCAGCATGGCACATGTATACATATGTAACTTACCTGCACATTGCGCACATGTACCACAATTTATTTTTTCGGAGATGGAGGCTCGCTCTGTCGCCCAGGCTGGAGTGCAGTGTTGCAATCTCTGCTCACTGCAACCTCTGCCTCCTGGGTTCAAGCAATTCTCCTGCCTCAGTCTACCAAGTAGCTGGGATTACTGGCATACACCACCACACTCAGCTAATTTTTGTATTTTTTGTAGAGATGGAGTTTCACCATGTTGGCCAGGCTGGTCTAGAACTACTGATCTCAAGTGATCTGCCTGCCTCGGCCTCCCAAAGTGCTGGGATTACAGGTATGAGCCACCGTGCCTGGCCTATTGCACAAAATTTTACTCCTTGGTATTTAATTTCTCTCAAATATTATGGGCAGCATTAATCATTTTATGGAAGATAAAAAATCCATGTAAGATCAGGCCATGCACAGTGGTTCACACCTGTAATCCCAGCACTCTGGGAGGCCAAGGAATGTGGATCACTGAAACTCAGGAGTTCAAGACCAGCCTGGCCAACATAGTAAAACACTGTGTCAACTGAAAATACAAAACAAATTACCCGGAAGTGGTGGCACCTGCCTGTAATCCCAGCTACATGGGAGGCTGAAGCAGGAAAATCGTTTGAACCCAGGAGGCAGAGGTTGCAGTGAGTGGATCGTGCCACTGCCCTTCATCCTGGGTGACAGAGTGAGCCTCCACCTCAAAAAAAAATCATTGCAAGATCAGTGCTACAAAATGAAGGCAAATTGATGGCTATACCTGGAAGACTTTTTCTTAATTGAGTGCTCTATCCCAAAGTTATATGAGAGGTGGTCTGTGTGTGTCTGTTGGCTGCCTTGTGGATAGTATTTATGATTGATCCTCAGTGCTTTGGGAATTATGTAAAATAGTTTATATTTTATATTGAAAGCATATATTATGAAATATATACTTTATTTCATATTATGAAATAATTTGAAATATTATTTTATTATGAAAGTAATTCAACCTAGCATTAATCGTGTTAAGTGTTGAAAATGAAAAGTGTTGACTACATCTGAATGAGTGAATATCTGGCCAACTGGTTTTGTTTTTTGTTTGTTTGTTTGTTTTTGTTTTTAGAGATGGAGTCTCACTCTGTTGCCCAGGCTGGAATGCAGTGGCATGATCTTGGCTCACTGTAACCTCCACCTCCTGGGTTCTAGCAAGTCTCCTGTCTCGGCCTCCTGTGTAGCAGGGACTACAGGTACATGCCACCACACCCAGCTAATTTTTTGTATTTTAGTAAAGACGGGGTTTCACCCTGTTGCCCAGGCTGGTCTCGAAATCCTGAGTTCAGGCAATCCACCCACCTCGGCCTCCCAAAGTGCTAGGATTACAGGCATGAGCCATCGCGCCCAGCCTAGCTTATGGTTTTATTGAAAACCCCATTTAACTCAAAACAGCTTGTTTCTTATGAATAATAGCTTTTATTTGTTTGTTTTTTGTTTGTTTTCACAAACAGGGCTATGAAATCATCAAGATTTGTGGATCATCAAAAAAGAAACATCCTGATAAAGTCGAGAAACAGAATATTTAAAAAGTTTAAAATAGAATTTTGAACTGTAACACTATTACTTCCTATTTAAGAAGGACAAGCCGTGGGGTGAGGTGGCTCACACCTGTAATCCCAACACTTTGGGAGGCCAAGGTGGGTGTATCACGTGAGCCCAGGAGTTGAAGACCAGCCTGGGTAATATGGTGAAACCTTGTCTCTACTAAAAACACAAAAATTAGCCGGGCATGGTGTGTGCACCTGTAATTCCAGGTACTCGGGAGGCTGAGGCAGGAGACTCGCTTCAACCTGAGAGACGGAGGATGCAGTGAGCTGAGATTGCAGCACCATGCTCCAGCCTTGACTATACAGCAACACTCGGTCTCAAAAAGAAAAAAAAGGATAAGCAAACAAATTATGATGAAATAATTGCCTTATAAAATTGCAGAAATAGGCCAGGCACGGTGACTCACGCCTGTAATCCCAGCAATTTGAGAGGCCGAGGCAGGCCCATCACCTGAGGTCGGGAGTTTGAGACCAGTCTGGCCAACATGGTGAAACCCCGTCTCTACTAAAAATACAAAGTTAGCCGGGCGTGGTGGCACACGCCTGTAATCCCAGCTACTCAGGAGGCTGAGGCAGGAGAATCACTTGAGCCCTGGAGATGGAGCTTGCAGTGAGCTGAGATCATGCCACTGCACTCCAGCCTGGCTAACAGAGAGAGACTGTCTCTCAAAAAAAAAAGAAAATATTACAGAAATCATTGTAAAACCCCATCGTAATTTATACTTGCTGAAACTGTCATAGGACTCACATTAGAGACGGTAACTTCAATAGTGATGTAACACATTGCCACTATTTCACAATCACTCCTATTGAGCAATAATTCAATTCAAAGATGCATTAATGAGATGTCAGGTAATACCAAAGAGTAGCTGATTAATCAAGTAAGTTTTGTATTCAGATCAATGAAATCAGTTACTGAGAGTAAGGCCTGACAATAGGATTATGTTTGTTATTTCAATAATGACTGCAAACTAGAAGAAGAGATATTGTTTGTAAAATCTTTAGACGCTGACCCTACCAGAACATCTATTCTTGCTGCTATAAAAATTTGGTTTGGGGCTGGGTGCAGTGGCTCATGCCTGTAATCTCAGCACTATCATTTTCTCATATGAATCCAAAAATGCCGACCTCTGCATCCTAAATCTAAACTAATTTCCCATTCACTTGCTAATCTTCAGTCACACCAGGTTGCTTTCTGTTTCTGGAACTCTCCAAGCGCTCTCTGATTTTTCAGGGTCTTCAGTGTAAGTGTGCCTCTGCTTGGAATACCCTTCCACACTGCTGGCTCCTCACCACCAAAGCTCGAGGGTTCTCTCTCAGACACCCGTCCTATCAATGCTACAGAAGTATCCCTCAAGTTACTGCTTATACCACCTATTGATTTATTTCATAGTATTTATCACAATATAAAATTACTTCATTTTCCCCTTTTAATTTAAAATATTTTTTTTCTCCAGACTAGAATGTAAACCTCACGTGGGCAGCAGACATGTCTGCTGACTTTGTTTTTTTTGAGTCTCGCTCTGTCACCCAGGCTGGAGTTCAACGGCACGATCCCGGCTCACTGCAACCTCCACCTCCCAGGTTCAAGCGATTCTGCTGCCTCAATCTTCCAAGAAGCTGAGATTACAGGCGCCCACCAGGCCCGGCTAATTTTTGTATTTTTAGTAGGGGAGCAGTCGGGCTCTGGACTACATTTCCTGGAGGATCCCGCAGGCCAACACCACATCTCACGAGATTTCGGCTTCCTCTTAGCCAGGGGGCAGAATCTTTCGCTGGGCACAATTAGCTGCTGCTCCGCCTCGGAGTCCGGAGTAACTTGGCCAGGCTGGCCCCAAGCAGAACTAGAGAAAGCTGAGAATGAGGAATCCAGCTCCGGTCCTTTTGTGTGTGGAGGGCTGAGGAGAGGAGTTTGCGTGTGTGATTGCGATGGTTGCCGTGGGTCTTCGTGGTCTGTGACTGTGGCTGTGTGGTGCTGACTCTGGGTGATCAGGTGGGCGCTTGTGACTGTGCGCGCTCGGAGTGGATGTGTGTGTCCTGGACGAGCCGCGTTGTGTGTGCGGATGTGGACAACCGGTGACTGTGTGGTTGGGGCTGCGTGTCCCAGGGTGGGTGTGTAACTTTGCGTGTGTGTGCAGTACTGTGTGTGCGTGAGTTGCAGGTCTGTGGCTGTGCAGGTGCAACTTGTGTGGCCCCGTGGTCTGTGTGAGAGAGGAGAGTGTGATTGGCTGTGAAGCAGAGGGTAAGTGGATATGGGGAGGCATGTGTGCGATTGGAACTTTGTGTGTTCCCTTGAGAGAAAAAACCCTTTAGGGAGTTAGGGCGGGTCCTCGGTAAAACTCCTTTAAACAGCGAAACAGCCTGAAAAATCAGGCTGCAGGCACAGAGAAGGAAAACTAGCAAAGGGGGTTGTCCTAAAGACATTCCTCAGCTGCATTAATAAGGGACCTAGGCCCAACATAGAAATGCCTTTGTTCTTTGTGTGACCAGCGGGCTTCCAGGAAATAGTCGCTTTTTTTTTGTGGGCATGTATGCGGTGAGCTCTGTTAGATTTTGAAGGGAAAGTGAAGGTTAAAGAAAGAGAGAGAGTTGGCGGCTCTATGGAGGGGACCAACTAAATGCCAGAGCCCACTGCCGCTTACAGGCTGGACTAATTATAGGCCTGGGCAGGAGGGATCTGGGCAGTATGGCTTGTTGCCTGGGAGAATGTTGATAAGGATGTTTCTTGGGCCTTTCCCCAGCAGGATGTGATAAGCAAGTCAGGCGGTTGGGGAGGATGTTTCTCGCAGTCCAAACCCCAGTGGAATGTTTCCCTCTGACCAGGGTCTGTGAAATGGTGGGGGCTTACAAAACGGTGCAGCTTGGACTAACAGGCTCCGGCGGCCACTTTCCTTTTCTAGACATGCTTTGGACTGTGAGCCGAACCTCTAGGAATCATCACTTCAGCCCCTGATTGGTCCTGGGCCCAAATTTCACTTCAGCCCCTGAATGGTCCTGGGCCAAGCTTTCACTTCAGCCTCTGATTGGTCCCAGGCTAAGTTCCCGGGCCAAGCTAAGTAGTGCTTTCTCCAAGACAGCCCACAGACCAGTGAGCACATTCTTCCCCTTCCCAGTTCACAAAACCCCCAGATTCAGCCTCCTAGTTGGCAACCCTCTTTTGGGTCCCCTCTCCGCTTGGGAGAGCTTTCTTCTTTTGCTTATTAAAATTCCGTTCCAACCTCATCCTTTGTGTCCACCTTCTTTAATATTCTTGGCTGTGAGAGAAAGAAGGTAAAGACAAGAGCCTTTATCCTAACAACTCAATTGCTGGAGAGAAGATTCGTGCATATTTTATGTGGCATCACATGCCATAGCCCTGGGATTGAAAGCCATGCAGTTTAAGGGATGGTGTTAATGTCAGTCCAAATAGGTAATAAGATCTTTCACTCTGCTGTATTTTAGGGGTAGGAATGAGATTGGGGGTTTGATCAATAGTTTGTACCCACAGGACCAGGGATTTTCCCAGTCATCTGTGAGTAAATGCTTGGGCCAGTTTCCATGTCTGTATTGAATTAAATACTCATACGGTTCTGTGATTTTGTCAAATACAGATGTGGTCTTTGTCCCAATTTCCTGGCATACAACTCCTAAAATCCTTGGAATGTCCTAAGGGCTTGCTTTTTTTGTTGTTTTTTGTTTTTTGTTTTTTTTGAAAACGGAGTCTTGCTCTGTCACCCAGGCTGGAGTGCAGTGGTGCAATCTCCACTCACTGCAAGCTCTGCCTCCTGGGTTCAAGCAATTCTTCTGCCTCAGCCTCCCGAGTAGACTACAGGCATGTGCCACCACACCCGGCTAATTTTTGTCTTTGTTTTATTTTTTAGTAGAGACGCGGTTTCAACATATTGGCCAGTCTGATCTCAAACTCCTGACCTCAAGTGATCTGCCTGCCTCAGGCTCCCAGTGTTGGGATTACACGAGTGAGCCACCGCACCCAGGCTTTGGCTTTTTATATGTTAGTGATTGAGCGATAGCTTCAGGATGTGGGCTGGCATCAGAAAGACCAAGGCAGGATTAGAGGGTTGGGACTTTCAGCCCCTACCCTCCCACCCCTGGGGAGTGGAGGGGACTGAGGATTGAGTTGATGGCAAGTGGTCAATGGTTTAATCAATCATGCCTATGTAATGAAGCCTCCTTACAAACCCAAAAGGAGTGGATTCGGAGAGCTTCCAGAGAGCTGAACACATGCAGGTTCCTGGAGGGTCATGCCCAGGGAGGGGATGGAAGCTCTGTGCCCCTTCTTCTATACCTCGCGCTAGGCATCTCTTCATCTATATCCTTTGGAATGTCCTTATAATCAAACAGTAAATGTGTTTCCTTGAGGTTTGTGAGGCATTTTATTCTAGCAAATTAATCAAACCCAAAGAGGGGGTCATAGGAACCCCAAATTAAACCCATCAGTCATAATTTCCAGAGGCTGGGACTTGTGACTGGTGTCTGAAAGGGGGGCAGTTTTGGGGGCTGAGCCCTCAATCTGTGGGGTGACACTATCTCATGGTAGATAGTGTCAGAATCGAATTGGTAGACACCCAGCTGGTGTCTGCTGCAGAACTGATTCCTTGCTTGCTGATAGGGAGAAATCTCCTCATATTTTGAGGCCACAGAAGTCTTCTGGGTTGATTGTTGTGGTTTTGGTGTGAAGCAGAGGAAGAACACAGGTTGAGTTTTTTCCAAACGGGTACACGTTGGGGGTCTTCAACCTCAAGTCCATCAACTCCATCGCTGAATTTTTATTCATGTATTTATTTTTATTTTTGAGGTAGGGTCTCACTCTGTCTACCAGGCTGGAGTGCAGTGGCACGATCTCAGCTCATTGCAGCCTTGATCTCCTATGCTCAAATGATCCTTCTACCTCAGCCTGCCAAATAAGCTGAAACCAGAGGCACACACTAGCACTGTGGTGTAATTAAAAATAATTTTCAGTAGGGAAGAAGACTTACTATGTTGTCTGGGCTGGTCTTGAACTCCTGAGTTCAAGTGATCCTCCCCCTCTGCCTCCAAAGTGCTATGATTATATGCATGAGGTGACTCACCTATCACTGATTTTCTTTTTCTTTCTTTTTCTTCTTTATTTATTTATTTATTTATTTTTTATTTATTTTATTTTATTTTTTTGACAGAGTCTCACTCTGCCTTGCCCAGGCTGAACTGCAGTTGTGCAATCTCGGCTCACTGCAGCCTCTGCCTCCCAGATTCAAGTAATTCTCCTGTCTCAGCCTCCTGAATAGTTGGGATTACAGGTACCTGCCACCACACCCAACCAATTTTTGTATTTTTAGTAGAGACAGGGTTTCACCATATTGGCCAGGCTGGTCACGAACTCCTGATCTCAGGTGATCCACTTGCCTCAGCCTCCAAAAGTGCAGTGGCAGGATCAGGGAATACTGCAGTTTTGACCTCCAGGGCTGAAGGGATCCTCCCTCCTCAGCCTCCCAAGTAGCTGGATTATAGGCGTATGGCACCATGCCGGGCTAATATTTGTAATGTTTGCACAGACGGGGTTTTGCCATGTTGCCCAGTCTGGTCTTGAACCCCTGGGCTCCAGCAATCTTCCCACCTGAGCCTCCCAAAGTGCTGGGGTTACAGGGAGGAGCCACTGCACCCGGCCTATCACTGCATTTTTAAAGGGAAGGAGGACTATAGTGAGATTCACTAAGGCTTACAGAAAATGTAGAACCCTAGATAGATTTAAAGACAGAGATTTTAATATCCTTGAGATGATAATATCCAAATTTAGCTTTCATAGATAGGGAAATTTGAAGTACATCAGACTATAAGGTGGCATTTTGTGCAACTAATTAAAACTATGTTTGAAAGGGAGCAATTGCATCTTCATTACTAATATTAAGCAACAATGAAAAAAATAGAAATAACCAAGAAATTGTTATATTTAAATCCTCCCTCCTTTTTTAGAAAGACAAGTATTGATATTTTTAGATTCTAATCAAAACTTCTCTTTAAAAAAAATTGATGATTCTATGGAGATGGGGAGGGAATAACCTATGTTTATTGAACACCTAATATTCCACTTACCCGAATGTCATTTATTCTATATTCTAGTTTTTTTGTTGAGACAGGGTCTTGCTCTGTTACACAGCCTAGAGTGCAGTGGGGTGGTCACAGCTCACCGATGTATACCACCATGCCTGGCTTATTATTTTATTTTATTTTTGCAGAGACAGTGTTTCCCTATATTTCCCAGGCTTGACGTGAACTTTTGGGATCAAACGATCCTCCTGCCTTGGCATCCCAAAGTGCTGGGATTATAGGCATAAGCCACTGTGCTCAGCCAATATTATAGTCTTGATAGTAGAAGTGTCTCAGTGTACTGGAAAACTTTGTCTAAATTTTGAAAAAATATTTAAAAACACGTTGGTTTTATTTAGCCAATACTGATTTCTTTGTTCCATCATTATTTATTGGCATTATGAGCCTGTTGACTTTCAATTTCCTTACATCTCTTTCACTCCATTTCTTTTATTTTGTCCCCCAAATAGAAATTCTTTTTTTTTTTTTTAGATGGATTCTCGCTCTTGGCTCTTGTGACCCAGGCTGGAGTGCAGTGGTGCAGTCTCAGCTCACTGTAATCTTCACCTTCCAGGTTCAGGTGATTCTCCTGCCTCAGCCTCATGAGTAGCCTAGATTACAGGCATGTGCCACTACACCCCACTAATTTTTTGTATCCTTTTTTTTTTTTTTTTTGAGATGGAGTTTCACTCTTGTTGCCCAGGCTGCAGTTCAATGGCACAAACTCTGCTCACTACAACTTCCACCTCCCAGGTTCAAGTGATTCTCCTGCCTCAGCCTCCCAAGTAGCTGGGGTTAGAGGGTGAGCCACCACATCCGACTAATTTTTGTATTTTTAGTAGAGACAGGGTTTTGCCATGTTGGCCAGGCTGGTCTGCAACTCCTGATCTCAAGTCATCCACCTGCCTCGGCCTCCCACAGTGCTGGGATTACAGGCATGAGCCACTGTGCCTGGCTTTTTTGTATTTTTATATTTATTTATATTTTGGTAGAGAGTCTCGCTCTGTTGCCTGGGCTGGAGTGCAGTGGCACAGTCTTGGCTCACTGCCACCTCCGCCTCCCAGGGTGAAACAATTCTCCTGCCTCTGACTCTCGAGTAGCTGGTATTACAGGCACCTGCCACAATGCCTGGCTACCTTTTGTATTTTAATTAGAGACAGGGTTTCTCCATGTTGGCCAGGCTGGTCTTGAACTCCTGACCTCAGATGATCTGCCCACCTTAGCCTCCCAAATTGGCCTTGCTTGAGGCCACGAGTTTGAGACCAGCCTGGCTAACATGGTGAAACCTGCTCTCTACCAAAAATACCAAAAAAAATTAGCGGGGTATGGTGGTGTGTGCCTGTATTCCAAGCTACTTTGATGGCTGAGTCACAAAAATCACTTGAACCCAGGAGGCAGAGGTTGCAGTGAGCTGTGATCACCTCACTGCACTGTAGCCTGGGTAACAGATTGAGACTTGTCTCAAAAAAAAAATCTTGGCAGGACATGATGGCTCACACCTGTAATCCCAGCACTTTGGGAGGCCAAGGTGGGTGGATCACCTGAGGTCAGGAGTTTGAGACCAGCCTGACTAATATGGAGAAACCCCGTTTCTCCTACAAATACAAAATTAGCTGAGCATGGTGGTGCATGCCTGTAATCCCAGCTACTCGGGAGGGTGAGGCAGGAGAATCTCTTGAACCCAGGAGGCAGAGGTTGCAGTGAGCAAAGATCACACCACTGCACTCCAGCCTGGGCAACAAGGGAGAAACTCCGTCTCAAAAAAAGAAAAAACTTCTTTACTTTGGATAAATACTTAGAAATGGAATTTCCAGGTCAGCCTTTAGATATTATTAATGGATTTAATATGAAAAACCTTTACTTGAGGATGTATAAAGCTTTAAAAGACAGGGTCCCTATTCTTAAGTTATAAATGAAGGGGCATTTGTAAGGTAATATTCAGAAAACATCAGATAATATCCTATAAAGTCCTCCTGTTCATGCTGATGACATTGGATGGCCAGTTAAGGATGACACTCCATTCTGTCCCCTGCAACCACGGTCCTGACATGTCTAAATGATACTGGCCCTATGAGAACACTGTGGACCTGAAAGCATTTCCTCAAGTTATCTTTTTAGCCTGTTGGTTTTAATCTAATGATGGGATATTGAAAGTGAATCTAATGGAGTAACATGATTGTCCATCTGTTAGGGGGAATCAGAGACAGCTAGAGCAAGGGCAGAGCTCTTGTCTTAAGAGCTGAAGCAAGCAGCAGTGTTACTAGCAGAGCTACTGCACATCTGTACACATGGCTCCAATGGCTCTGACCTGTTTTTTTCCCAGTATGAACCTGATACATGAGGCAAGTTAGAAAATCAGAGTTGGCCAGGCATGGTGGCTCACGCCTGTAATCCTAGTACTTTGGGAGAGAACATGGGTGGATCACTTGAGGCCACGAGTTCGAGACCAGACTTGGCAACACAGTGAAACCCCGTCTCTACTAAAAATACAAAAATTAGCTTGGTGTGGCGGCAGGCACCTGTAATCCCAGCTATGGGAGGCTGAGGTTGCAGTGAGCCAAGATCAGGCCACTGCACTTCAACCTGGGTGACACAGCAAGACTGTCTCAAGAAAAAAAAAAGGGAAAGGAAAGAAAATCACAGCATGTTAGCCACTTGCAGCTAAACACATATGCACAAAAGTTATTCAGTAAAAGCAAAACAGTTTTGGTGTATCTTGAGATTTTGTTTTATACCCAAAGGAAGACAATATCTTTTATCTATGAACTACTGTTTGGAAAATGCCTTCTATATAACAAATGTTATGGTTTTCTTCTAATTGGGTCTTGAGCAGGAGAATGGCTATAAACTCTACCTCACTCTAATGGGGCTCTAGGGGAGGGGCCTGTGGGTCTTTATAGTAGCCTTTCACCAGAAATTTCTTTTTCCTGGCCCACAGCCTAATGCTCAAGTGTCTGACCCATGACCAGGTGTCTCACAGGAAGCTTGTTTATACTGGCAGAGGCCCTTGTAACTTTTGTCTGACCTGTGTGCAGTTTATTCCTACCATGATACCCACTCTTTTTTTTTTTTTTTTTTTGAGACGCACTCTCGATCTGTTACCAGGCTGGAGTGCAGTGGCACGACCTTGGCTCACTGCAACCTCCACCATCTGGGTTCAAGCAATTCTTCCTGCCTCAGCCTCCTGAGTAGCTGGGACTACAGGCACGCGCCAACATGCCAAACTAATTTTTGTATTTTTAGTACAGTCAGAGTTTCACCATGTTGGCCAGGATTGTTTTGAACCCTTGACCTCATGATCTGCCCTACTCAGCCTCAAAGTTCTGGGATTACAGGCGTGAGCCACCGTGCCTGATTTTTTTTTTTTTTTTTGAGACAGGATCTTGCTCTGGTGCCTAGGCTGGAGTGCAGTGGCAGGAACACATTTCACTGCAGCCTTGACCTCCTAGGCTCAAGCAATCCTCCCATCTCAGCCTCCCAAGTAGGTGGGACTAGAGGCATGTCCCACGACATCGGGCTAATTTGTATATGATATATATTTTTGTAGAGATTGGGATTTGCCATGTTGCCCAGGTTGATCTTGAACTCCTGAGCTCAAGCAGTTCACCTGCCTTGGCCTCCCAAACTGCTGTGATTACAGGTGTGAGTTACCACACCCTGCCAATGTACATTTAATTATCAAAGTACTATCTATACTATTTTATGGAAGTACTAATTATCAAAGTGCAATAGAGGTTTTGTTGTTGTTGTAATTGTTGTTTTTCTTTTGAGACAGAGTTTCACTCTTATTCCCAGGCTGGAGTGCAGTGGTGAGATCTCGGCTCACTGCAACCTCCACCTCCCAGGTTCAAGCAATTCTCCTGCCTCAGCCTCCCAAGTAGCTGGGATTACAGGCATGTGCCACCACACCCAGCTAATTTTGTATTTTTAGTAGAGACTAAAATGGTCTCTCCATGTTGGTCAGGCTGGTCTCGAACTCCTGACCTCAGGTGATCCATCCTCCTTGCCCTCCCAAAGTGCTGGGTTTACAGGTGCGAGCCACTATGCCTGGCCAATAGAGGTTTTTAAACTTTTTGTAGATATTTTTGAAAGATCCTGTCTTCCTTTAAGGAAAGAGACAAGGCTGGGTGTGGTGGCTCATGCCTGTAATCCCAGCACTTTGGGAGGCCAAAGATGGATTGCTTGAGCTCAGGAGTTTGAGAGCAGCCTGGCCAAATGGCAAAACCTTGTTTCTACTAAAAATACAAAAAAAAATTATCTGGGCATGGTGGCACATGCCTATAGTCAAAGCTAATACAGAGGTTGAGGTGGGAGGATCACCTGAGCCTGGGAGGTTGAGGCTGCAGTGAGCTGTGATTGTGCCACTGTACTCCAACCTGGGCAACAGAACGAGACCCTGTCTTAAAGTAAAAACAAAAACAAAAAAATGAAACGAGAAAAAAAAACAAGAAAGAAAATGGTAAGGGGGAAGTGCCTATTTATTAAGCTTTTGTTGTAAATAGTAACTTGCATATCAGATGTTTACTGTAATATTCTTGAAGCTTTGCCAGGCCTACAGCTTGCTGTGTGCTTTTCAACTCTATTTCATTTATTTGGGAAATAATATTATATATCAATGTACTTTATTCATTCCAAGCTCTAACCATGGAATACTGGGAATGTCTCATTCTATGAAGGAGGTTTGCTGGCCACAACAGGAATATTCATGAACACGGAGGTACTTTGTTGAAGTTACACTAATTTTTTTACTCTTCCCCACTCTCAGCCTAGCCGGTCCACTCACTATATTCTCTCCATCCTTCAGCACCTTTCCATCTCTTCCTTCATCTTAAAAACCTTTCCTTTAATTTCAACAGTGCTGCCTGGGTTTGTCATTTCAGGGGTTGGGCATGTTCCAGGATCTGTCTATAGACTTCTCTCAGGAGGAATGGGAGTGCCTGGACGCTGCTCAGAAGGACTTATACAGAGATGTAATGATGGAGAACTATAGCAGCCTGGTCTCACTAGGTAAGGATGTCTATCCCCAAATAACTCATGAATTTTGGGTGTAGCTTTCACTTCTCTGGGTGACTTTTCACCTGCTGCCTAGGGAATTGTTTTATGTTTTGTAGATTAATAGATGGGCAGCTCTTTGGGGTCACTCCATCTTCTCCATGCTTCAGACCTTTACACCTTTCTCTAGTCCTTCGTGAGTACTAAGGGACTAACTGAATTCAGGTACAGCACGAGTATGTCTTACTTCTTTTCTTTTTTTTTTTTTTGAGATGAAGTCTCACTGTATCACCCAGGCTGGAGTGCAATGGCACGATCTCAGTTCACTCCAACATTCATCTCGGGTTCAAGAGATTCTCATGTCTCAGCCTCCTGAGTAGCTGGGATTACAGGCAACCGCCACCACGCCTGGCCAATTTTTGTGTTTTTAGTAGAGACGGGGTTTCACCATGTTGGTCAGGCTGGTCTTGAACTCCTGACCTCAAGCACTCCACCTGTTTTGGCCTCCCAAAGTGCTGAGATTACAGGAGTGAGCCACTGTGCCTGGCCATCTTACTTCTTTTCTTATAAACAGGTCTCTCTATCCAAAGCCTGAAGTGATTTCCTTACTGGAGCAAGGGAAAGAGCCCTGGAGGGTTTCAAGGGATGTACTGGGAGGATGGTGCCCAGGTGAGTAAGGACTGAGAAGATGGGGAAGGCATTGCTGTTTAGAACCCAGCCCATCAGGGAGGCAGCACCGTAAAGGTATTGGTTGAGGAATCTGTTCTGCAAGTTACCATGTAAGAGTTGTGGCCTAAGACACATGGAGAAAAGTCAAGATACCCCCACCACACACACTTTTTAAAATTTTTTTTTTAATTTGTGAAAGAGTCTTCCTCAGTCACCCAGCCTGTAGAACAGTGACGCGATCACGGCTCACTGCAACCTCCGCCCCTGGGTTGAAGCAATTCTCCTGCCTCAGCCTCTAAAGGAACTGGCATTATAGGCACCTGTCACCATGCCCAACTAATTTTTGTATTTTTAGTAGAGACGGGGTTTCACCATGTTGGCTAGGCTGGCCTCCAACTCCTGACCTCAGGTGATCCACCTGCCTTGGCCTCCGAAAGTGCTGGTATTACAGGTGTGAGCCACTGTGTCTGGCCAAGAACCCCCTTTTACCTCCACCTCTTCAGTCTGTGCTACCCTCTTGTCATAATTTCTTTCCATTTCAAAGAATAATGTTCCCTTCTTCAGAAGCCATCCTGTTTCCTCTATCTCGGAGCTACTTCTTTCCCTTTAAAATTTAAACCCGTGTTGTTGCTTTAAAAACAAATCTTTTAAAATATATTTATTTTTCATACTGATCCTTGACTTCTTTTTGCCTTGTCTTTTCTTGGCTAGTTTTCCTTCAATGCAGCCATTTCATACATCAATGGATACTCATTCACTATTTATTTATTTATTTTTTTGATACAGAGTCTTACTCTGTAGCCCGGGCTGGAGTGCAGTGGCGCGATCTTGTCTCACTGCAAGCCAATAAGCTCTTGGGGATGACCTGCCTACAAGCACAGCAAAACCTTTACTGCGCATTTCTGCTCTGGAACGCCTACCCGCCCCGGCAAACCAAAACTTTACTATCACCCTTAGTGCCGTTTCCTGCACTTTCTTGCAGATTTGGACCAGGCACTGGAGACCCTCCCACCTGGTCCACTCCCACCGCCCGGTGAGCACCCAGACCAACCTTGAGCACCGCCAGTCTTGTTATCAACAAACAGGCTAGTAAATTATAAAAAATAAAATAAAGGAAATGTAGCTGGGTATGATGGCATGCGCCTGTAATCCCAGCTACTCCGGAGGCTGATGCAGGAGAAGAGCTTGAACCCAGGAGGTGAAGGTTGCAGTGAGCCGAGATCGCGCCACTGCACTCCAGCCTGGATGGCAAGAGCGAAACTCCTTCACGAAATAATAAATAAAATAAAGGAAATGGGGCTGGGTGTTGTGGCTCACGCCTGTAATTCCAGCAATTTTGGTGGCCGAGGTGGGCGGATCACTTGAGGTCAGAAGTTCGAGGCCAGTCTGGCCAACATGGTGAAACCCCGTCTGTACTAAAAATAAAGAATTAGCCAGGCATGGTGGCGGGCGCCTGTAATCCCAGCTATTTGTGAGGCAGAGGCACAAGAATCGCTTGAATCCCGGAGGCAGAGGTTGCAGTGAGCCGAGCTCGTGCCACTGCACTCCAGCCTGGGCTACAGAGCAAGACTTCATCTTAAAATAAAATAGGCCGGCCGAGGGTGCTCATGCCTGTAATCACAGCTCTTTGGACGCCGAGGCGGGTGGATTGCCTGAGCTCAGGGGTTCAAGACTATCCTGGCCTACATGGTGAAACCCCATCTCTACTAAAAATGCAAAAATTAGCCGGGCATGGTGGCGCATGCCTGTAATCCCAGCTACTTGAGAGGCTGAGGCAGGAGAACGGTTTCAACCCAGGAGGCGGAAGTTGCAGTGAGCCGAGACCGCCACATTGCACTCCAGCTTGGACAAGAGGATTGAAACTCCGTCTCAAAAAAACACAAGTAAACAAATATAAAAGAAATAGACAAAGCAGACCTTAATGCATGAACTCAAACAAATGCTTTCACTGCCAGACTCCATCTTTGCAAAACTGAACCTAGGACAATGTGCACGTTTCTAACTAGCAATTCTGGAGGACAGATCAGGGAGGCAGCGTGAGCTTGCTTTTCTGCAATTTAATTGAATGGTCAGTAAAGTCAGTGTTCGCAGGCATTTTCGATGTTCTGTAGTGGGCTTCAGTTACTATGGCAGTGTGGCAGGCCAGGTTTACAATAGCAACCGGAACAGTTTCTACTAACCCTTTACTATAATTTTGATGAATGCATAAGTTAACGTTAAAGAAATGAAGAAACTGGTGCCTGAGTATCAGGGATGGAATGTGAAAACCAACCCATTGAGACCCCACCTGGGTTTTCTCAGACCCTAAATTCTGAATAGAATAATGATAGCATTCTTACACATTCACCTTGGCCTGTCTTAAGATTCAGAAACTTACCAAGACTCTAGAGAAATCTTTCCAGACGCTAGACCCGAGTTAAAAATTAGCTGCTGATTGAATGAAACACTCCTGCTTGTAGGTGCAATCCCACATGGAGCTTAAGAAGTATATAAGCACTAGAAAAAAAAAAAAAAACTTGTAACTTCGAGTTGATCTGGTGAGTTACCCGGTGCTTCTCCCTGTAAGTGGCTGCAGAAATAAACTTCCTTCTTTCCCAGTCGGTCTGTGTCTTGTTATTGAACCATTGCGATGGACCTGCCCAGTAAAGTCCTCTTTTGTGTGGTTATCTGGGACTCCTTTTGGAGGGAACATTTAAAATTTTCCATTTCAAAGCATTCTGTTGGCACTCTTCCACTGTTTTTCTCTGCCTACCCTGGGACCTGTGTTCTCCTGGACTTGAATCTCCAGCCACAGAGCCTAGAAGCACATTCCTACACATTCTGTGACTGTTCCCCAAACACAGGGAGAATTTGCAGAAAATAAGCCTAAAAGTCTTGCCATTCTTTGCGATAAAACCCACATTACAAACTGCTGAAAACAGGATTTTAGCCTGAATAGGTTTTTCCTCTATTTGAAACCAATCATTTCCCTTTACAATTTTGGAGGGAAGTTTCCAAATCAATCAGTAAGCACCCCCCATCCCAGGTTTATCCTTATGTAATGTGCCCCCTCTGCACATGCAAGATTGAATAAACCTTGAAAATATTATGCTAAGGGAAAGAAGCCAGTCACAGAGGACCACATGTTATGTAATTCCATTTAAATAAAATGTCCAAAATAGACCAATACATAGAAACAGAAAGTAGATTAGTGGTGGCCCAGGGTTATGGGAGTTGGGGGGAAATGGAGGGATATGGTGTTTACTTCAGGATAAGGAAAATGATCTAAAATTTGTTGTGGTGATGTTTGCATAACAGTGCAAATATACTGAAAACCATTGAATTTTACACTTTAAATCAGTGGCTTTTGTGGTATGTTATCAATATTTCTCAATAAAACTTCAAAAAAAATAGTGCCTATGTGTCTTTTTGTGTATTATTCCTCCAGAGTCCAGTCCATATTTTTTACATTTGATGAAGAAATTAAGATTTTGTTTCTTCTTCTTTTTTTTTTTTTTTTTTTGAGACAGAATCTCCCTCTATTGCCCAGACTGGAGTGCATTGGCACAATCTTGGCTCAGTGCAACCTCCAGGCTAATTTTTGTATTTTCAGTAGAGACAGTGTTTCACCATGGTGGCTAGATGGTCTTAAACTTCTGAGCTAAAGTGAGTCCCCTACTTTGGTCTCCAAAATTGCTGGGATTACAGGCATGAGCCACCGCACCCAGCCCAAGATTTAGTTTTTGTTGTTTTGATGCCCTAGGGCCATCTTATTCTACCTTAATTTCTGACGCATCATCTCAGTGGAAATTTTACATTAGGCCCCAAAGTATTTTCCTCTTTTTGAGATTTTGTCAGCTGAGTACAGTGGCTCACACCTATAATCTCAACACTTTGGGAGGCCAAGGTGGGAGGATCAGTTGAGCCCAGGAGTTCAAGACCAGTCTCTGCAACATAGTGTGACACATATATCTACAAAAAAAAATTTTAGATAGGTGGGC
This sequence comes from Pongo pygmaeus, assembly GCF_028885625.2. NCBI lineage: Eukaryota > Metazoa > Chordata > Mammalia > Primates > Hominidae > Pongo > Pongo pygmaeus. The sequence goes on along the minus strand of NC_072392.2, from coordinate 30,088,129 downwards.
ATATTGGTTCATGCCTGTAGTCTCAGCTACTATGTAGGCTGAGGAGTGAGGATCACTTGAGCCCAAGAGGTTGAGGCTACAGTGGCCATGATTATACCACTGCACTCCAGCCTGGGTGACAGAGTGATACCCTGTCTTAAAAAAAAAATTAATTGGAATTTTTTTTAAGAAAACAAAGTATACACTTAGTGACTTGATACAAATGAATGAATTTGATAATCTACAGAAACCAAAACAAATAAATAAATAAAAACCCAAAGCCATTCTTCTTACGTGAATCTCTGGTGTTTCTGAATTACAAGAATTGTGAATTATGATTAATAACAAATATGCATGACAAGGACTCAATAAGGGATAGGCATTAATAAACTGCAATGCACACTTACTGGAGTAAGGCCTTTAAAGATGTACAAGAAAAAGAAAGAAAAGGCATTGAAAAATTGCATTGCCTACCAAAACGCTAAAGTTTACCTAAGTCCATTAATCAGCACACACACACACACACACACATGCAATGGGTGTGAAGATGGTCAACACAGTCTCCTATAAATGTATCCTTTTATTAATAGGTCTGTGGGGGCAAGAGATGAGGTTCTATAGATCCTGGAATCAGGGATGGGGAATCTGTGGGGTCCCTGGGGTGAGAGATGATGATCTCTAGTGATGGGTGGTCTTTGGGATAGTGATGAGGTCCATGGAATCAATTCTTGTGGGTATGTAGGGTCAGTGATGAGGGAATCTGGTGTCAGTGATGGGATGTGTGTGGAATCAATCTGTGAAAGCCAGATTTGTGGTGTCATCTCTCAGGTTGACACATCCTGATCTGTGTGTCAGTGGTGGAAATTCTATGGGGTCAGAGTGTGACCGTCAGGTCCCTGACACTGTGTGTTCTGGATCTGGCCAAGTGCACAGATTCCCTTGCCTGGTCCTGGCTGGAGAGGCCCTTCTCAAGGACTCCTCACATGAAAGGTGGGTTGGTGGTGGGTTTTGTTTTTGTTTTGTTTTGTGGTGGAGGTGGGGGTGGGTTGGCTTTTTCTTTAGGATGTAGTTTTGCCTCTTAGAGACCACAGACGCATGCAGCTTTTAGGAAGAACTTTTTGTCTGGGTGGTCACTAGGTCCTTTGGGCCAAGCCATCTAATGGGAGTAAAGCTGACCATTCCCTCAGTGCAGTTCAGATCTAGATGGCCGTTTTAAGGTGTCCTCAAGGTGGCGTGCAAGTGGGTTGTGGCTTTGAGTGGCAGGTGTGTGGGAAGAAACAACTAAGAAGACCCAGGAGTGCTCCTTGGCTGGATCTGTCACAGCTGGAAGAACAGCCTCCCTAACCCATCAGATGCCAATGGGAGGTACCTCTGGACTGTGAGAGGCTGGTGGAGGTGGGACCTCCAGACATAGAGATTCTGGGCACAGAAGCCTGTTACTGCCAGACGCTGAGTCATTGCCACGGGATTCAAGGGCATTTTGGGTCAGATCAGAGCCTTTCTCAGATAATTATTTCAGTAACTGGGGAGCTCTTTTCCAGCGCACGCCCCCATGAAGGCCTAATGTGCCCTCTCCCACAGAGTCTTCTTTGGTCTGAGAACCACTTGTTTCTTACATCCCTGTGCTAATCTCACCATCTGCTCCTACATACCCCACGCATTTGCCACATGCTGGTCCTCTCTTTCCTGACAGGCAGGCCATCTGTCCAGCTTCTGTGAGGACAGTTCAAATTATGGAGGAGGGGGCAGGTGCAGGGCAGCAGTGCTGAGGGGAGTACCGGGCAGTTGGGGGAGCAGGGGCTCATTTTTCTTTGTAACTCAGATTCCTAAGCCTGTGACTTTGAGTATCGGTGTCTTCCTTGCAATGTTTCAATCTGAGGTTCTTGGGGAGAGTGCAGAATTGGAGCCCGATGGAAGCCTGGTGGGGAGAGGGGTGGGTGGAGGGAGCATGGAGAATGTGTCAGGTTGTGTCTATTCCTGGCACCTTTCTTTGCCTGCTGGAGTTTCCCAGTCTGTTCCAGATGCACTCTCTCAACCCTGAAGGGATCTGAGGGGGGATGTTGGTCGCCAGTTTGTGCTCCCCTGGACTCGATTGGAATTGGTCCCACAAAGTGTTATTTATTTATTTATTTATTTATTTATTTATTTATTTGGAGGGAGTCTTGCTGTCACCCGGGCTGGAGTGCAGTGGGGCAATCTTAGCTCACTGCAACCTCTGATTCCCAGGTTCAAGTGATTCTTCTGCTTCAGCCTCCCTAGTGGCTAGGACTACAGGTGTCCACCACCACATCTTGCTAAATTTTTTATTTTTAGTAGAGACAGGGTTTCACAATATTGGTCAGGCTCGCCTTGAACTCCTGACCAGTGATCGACCCACCTTGGCCTCTCTAAGTGCTGGGATTACAGGTGGAAGCCATCACACCCTGCCAATCCCACAAATTTAGGCATTATGGTACATTGCTACTTTTGAATCACTTATTTTTTACTTGTGTTTTTCCCCCTCCTTTTATTGATTGATTGACACAGAGTCTCGCTGTGTCACCCAGGCTGAACTGCAGTGGCACAATCTCAGTTCATTGCAACCTCTGCCTCCCGGGTTCAAGCGATTCTCCCGCCTCAACCTTCCAAGTAGCTGGGATTACAGGTGCATGCCATCATGCCTGGCTAATTTTTGTATTTTCAGTAGAGACAGGGTTTCACCATGTTGGCTAAACTGGTTTCGAACTTCTGACCCCAAGTGATCCACCTGCCTTGGCTTCTCAAAGTGCTGACATAGGCATAAGCCTCCTTGCCCGGACTTCCCTCCTTTTCCTTCAGGTATTTTAAATGTTTTCTTTCCTCCATCTATTTAATTATATGTGATTGCCTTGAGGATTTCAGCTTGAATTAAAATTACATATATTTACCTCTCTTTATTAATATTTAAACATATTAAAATAATGCATGTTCATAATGAAAATGAAATATTACAAATAAATACACAGGAAAGGCAGTATTCCCCCTCCAGTTCCACTCTTGAAATAACCAGTTAACAAGATGATGAGCATCTTTCCATGATGTTCTCCAGGATTCATATAAGTATTGGCCAGCAAACAACAGAATGTATAGGCCAGGCATGGTGGCTCATGCCTGTAATCCCAACACTTTGGGAGACTGAAACGGGTGGATCTTTTGAGGTTAGGAGTTCGAGACTAACCTGGCCAACATGGTGAAACCCCATCCCTATAAAAAGTACAAAAATTATTTGGGCACGGTGGCGAGCACCTTAATCCCAGCTACTTGGGAGGCAGAGGCACGAGAATCTCTTGAACCCGGGAGGAGAAGGTTGCAGTGAGCCAATATCACATTACTTCACTCCAACCTGGGTGACAGACTGAGATTCCATCTCAATAAATAAGTAAATACATAAAATAAAGAGAAAAAAAGAAAGATGAAAGAAAGAAAAAGAAAGAAAGAAGAAAGAAAGAAAGAAAGAGGAAAGGAGGAAGAAAGAAAGAAAAAGAAGTCATGTGATCAGGTTGCTAAGATCAATGGTAAGAACAAATCCTCTGACGGTGAAAATGTAAGAAGGAAAAATAAATTTCTGTTAGTATTGTTTGTTGCAACCCAAGCTCTAAAAAGTACAGCCACGTGTGTGATAAGTGCTTATTTAAGATGAAAAAGGCATTAAATTTGTGCGTGGAAATCATAAACAGAACTGTGTTCTGATTGACAGCAATTGGGTCAATGCTACCCAAGGTTCAGGCATCCACTGCGGGTCTTAGAACACATCTCCTGCAGATAAGGGATGGCTACTATATAACGTTTCTTTCTTTTTTCTTTAATTATAAAGCGTTCTCCTTTTTTAATATAACAATTGCCCACATATATCACTTTAGGTATAAAGATATTAGGATACCTTTATAGTAGATAAAAAGCTAACTCATTCTTTGTAAGAGTTAAAGTATCTTTCATTATATGAGCATTTTAAGATATTAAAGTACTTTTGCCACCAAAAATAGCGCTTCTGTAAATATTCTTCTACTTATATCTTTATTAATTTTTACTTCTGCTGAAACAAATTGCATGAGGAAACAAGTGTATGTGTATAAAGTGTAATATAAGTATATATATTTAATATGTGTATATACAACTTAATATATACACATACATACAATAACATACAATTTTTTTGTTTTGTTTTTTGAGATGGAGTTTTGCTCTCTCATCCAGGCTGGAGTGCAGTGGTGTGATCGGCTCACTGCAGCTTCCACTGTTTGGTTCAAGTGATTCTCCTGCCTCAGCCTCCTGAGTAGCTGGGAATACAGGCATCTTCCACCATGTCCAGCTAACTTTGTTTTTTTAGTGGAGATGGGTTTTCACCATGTTGGCCAGGCTGCTCTCAAACTCCTGATCTCAAGTGATCAGCCCACCTTGGCCTCCCAAAATGCTGGAATTACAGGCATGAGCCACCGTGCCCGGCCTAACATATACAATTTAATGTATATACAAATATAGGTTGGGTGCAGTGGCTCACTCCTGTAATCCTAGCTCTTTGGGGAGCTGAGGTAGGGGATTGTTTGAACCCAGGAGTTTGAAATCAGCCTGGGCATCACGGTGAAACCCTATCTGTACAAAAACACAAAAATTAGCTGGGTGTACTTGCAGGTGCTTGTGGTCCCAGCTACTCAGGCGACTGAGGTGGGAGGATAGCTGAAGCCTGGGAGGTCGAGGCTGCAGTGAGTTGTGATCATGCCACAGCACCCCAGTGTGGGTGACAGAGTGAGACCCTGTCTCAGACAAAAACAAAAACAAACCAAATATAATGTTTATGTGCTACACACTTGATTTCTTTCCAAAAGGTTATATAACACTGTACTTTCACCAGCAATATATGCGAGTAATCATTTCCTACATACTATCACTTGTGTGCAGTCAAGGAAACTTAGTAGGCCTGAATTGCCCAAACCTGGCACACTCCAAAGAAAGATTTGGCTCTAATCTAGTTCCCGGGAAATAACCTCCAAGTCCTTGGAATCTTCTGCCTATCTGGGAGTTAACAACGTGATTTATTATGGGGACCTTGGACCATGCAGTGTCAGCTTGACCTTGGGAAGGGTGGAGACAGAGAAACTAAGGTCATCCAAGTGGTTGCTGTTGTCCATGTGACCAACCTCCAGTAAAATGCTCAACACCAAGGCTCAGGTAAGCTTCTTGTTGGGGAGTATATTCTGTACTTTTTGCCACTTATCGCTGGGTGAATTAAGAACTGTCCACACGATGTCACTGGGACAGGACGACTGGAAGCTTGTGCTTTGTCTCTCCTGGACTCTACCCTGTGCACCTTTTTTTGCTGCTGATTTTAATCTGTATCTTTTTGTTGTAATAAACTATGAGTATAACAGCTTCACTCGGTTTTGTGAGTCTTTCTAATGAATCACTAAACATTTGGGACCTCAGAACACAATGTTGTTTCTTCTTTAATTGAATTTTCCATGTTATGTAAGAAACCTATGTGCATAATTGAAAAATCACAAACTAAGAAAGAGGTTTCCATGCAGTCTACTCCCCCACCCTGTTTCTCCAATGCTCCCGGGTCTACTTCCTGAATAATCAAATGTTTAAATTTTCTAAACTATTTCTAATCTCTATATCTGAGTGCTAATCTCTGTATTATATAATAGGTAGATCCTCCTTCTCAATATATCAACTTGATATATTACCTGATGGCTTCCTGTTCTGACAGCTGATGACTTGGCTGACACTCACCCCTTACCCCAGTGCCTGGACCACTTTTTAAACATGGTGCTGTCACCATTTTCTTTTTCTTTTCTTCTCTTTTTTTTTTTTTTTTGAGGCAGAATATTGCTCTGTCACCTAGGCTGGAGTGCAGTGGCATGATCTGGGCTGACTGCAACCTCCACCTCCCATATTCAAGTGATTCTCCTGCCTCAGCCTCTGGAGTAGCTGGGATTACAGGGGCACACTACCACGCCTGGCTAATTTTTGCATTTTTTGTAGAGACGGGGTTTCACACTCTCAGCCAGGCTGGTTTTGAACGCCTGACCTCATGATCCACCCATCTCAGCCTCCCAAAGTGCTGGGACTGCACCCAGCCACTCCCACTATTTTCAATGGCTCTCTTGGTCACCTTTCACTCGGGAGAGTAGCTGAGGCTGGAGAATCACTTGAACCCGGGAGGTGGAGGTTGCAGTGAGCTGAGATGGTGCCATTGCACTGCAGCCTGGGCAACAAGAATGAAACTCTGTCTAAAAAATAAATAAATAAATAAATGAATAAATAAATAAAACAGAAAAGGAAAGAAAAGAAGCTCTTCCTCCATATACCTGTAAGGATCTTTGTCTTAATTTTCTTCATGTCTTAATATCATTCTTGTCTTGTCAGAGATCATCCTATCTGAAATTGAAACTATTTACCGCTTCCCTTTTTTTCCATAGCACTTAAAATTTTTTTTTTTTTTTTTAGATGGAGTCTCGCTCTGTCACCCAGGCTGGAGTGCATTGGTGTGATCTTGGCTCACTGCAACCTCCGCCTCCCAGGTTCAAGTGGTATCCTGCCTCAGCCTCCCAAGTAGCTGGGATTACAGGCATCAGCCACCATGCTTGGTTAACATTTTTTTTTTTTTGTATTTAAGTAGAGACAGAGTTTCATCATGTTGGCCAGAGTGGTCTTGAACCCCTTACCTCAGGTGATCCAAACCACCTCGGACTCCCAAAGTGTTGGGATTACAGGGGTGAGCCACCACACCCAGCCCTGGCTAATTTTTGTATTTTTAGTGGAGACAGGGTTTCACCAAATTGGCCAGGCTGATCTCGAACTCCTGACCTCAAGTGATCTCCCTGCCTTGGCCTCCCAAAGTGTTGGGATTACATGCATGAGCCACTGTGCCCAGACTGATTTTTGACAAATCATCTCTGTTCTTCTATTATGTCCACTAGAATGTAAACTTGATGAGAGCAGGAGATATTGTCAGTTTTGTTCAATGCTATTTGTCCCTAGAGCCTAGAACTGTACCATGCACATGGTAAGGAGACAAATATTTGTGGAATGAATATATTGAGCAGCTGTTCTCAGACTTTTTGGTCTCAGAAATTCTTTACTCTCTGTTTCTTTACTCCCGACGTCAGGTGATCTGCCCACCTTGGCCTCCCAAAGTGCTAGGATTATAGCAGTGAGCCACCACGCCCAGCCGCCCAACTAATTTTTGTATGGTAGTAGGCACCGGGTTTTGCCATGTTGGGCAGGCTGATCTTGAACTCCTGACCTCAAGTGATCCCCCACCTCAGCCTCCAAAGTGCTGAGATTACAGGCATGAGCCACCGCACACGACTAAATAAACCAAAAACTTTAGATAAGTGAATTTGGAGGAAATATTTATAACAGATAAAATGGATAAACAGATAATTCTAATTTACTGTATCTCTGACTTAATAAAATATTAGTCAATACCCTAAGAAGAAAGGAACAAAATCTAAAAATTCACCCTTCACAAACACAAATAGTCGGAAAACAAAGTCAAAACCTAAGAACTTGTTGACCACTTATCTCTCCGTTGAAATCAGCTCTTGAATGTGTTGAACTAGGATGGACTTCAGATTAGGAAATTTTTAAAATATTTTTTAAAGTTTCACTTTTTGGAATTTAAAATTAATCCAAATTATGTAATATACAACATTTGGAATTTACCAATCAGTACTCTATCATTTTATTTTTCACTCTTCAAATAATTTCTTGTTCAAGAGTTTAAAATGCTTTTAAAATTAATAGCTTCTGCAGGCTATAGTCTGTAGAGACTGTCTCTACAAAAAATAAAAATATATATACTTTTAAATATATATAAATTATATATTTATTTAAATGTATATGTTTTAAGTATATAAAATATATTTTTAAAATTTCATTTTTTTTGCCGGATCGTATGGTAAGCATATGTTTAGACTGGCAGTAACTTGCAAAACTGCCTTCCACAATGGCTGTCCCACTTTGCATTCTCAGCAGAAATAGAGATGAGTTCCTGTCACTCCATATCTTCACCAGCATTTGGTGTTGGTATTTGCATTCAAGCCAGTCTAAGAGATGTGTAATGGTATCACATCGTTGTTTTAATTTGAATCCCCTTGTGATATATGGTGTTGAGCATCTTTTCAGAGGTCTAAGAAATGTGCTGGGCATGGTGGCACGTGCCTGTGGTCTCAGCTACTCAAGAGGCTGAGGTGGGAGGGTTACTTGAGCCCTGGAGGTTGGGGCTGCATTGAGCCATGATTGCACCACTGCACTCCAGCCTGAGTGACAGAGATAAAATCTGTCTCAAAAAAATAAATAAGGCCAGGTGTGGTGACTTATGTCTGTAATCCAAGCACTTTGGAAGGCCAAGGTGGGTGGATCACGAGGTCAGCAGATCAAGACCATCCTGGCTGACACAGTGAATCCCCGTCTCAACTAAAAATACAAAAAATTAGCCAGGTATGGTGGCTGGTGCCTGTAATCCCAACTACTCAGGAGGCTGAGGCAGAAGAATCGCTTGAACCCGGGAAGCAGTGGTTGCCATGAGCCGAGATCAGGCCATTGCACTCCAGCCTGGGTGACAGAGTGAGACTCCATCTCAATAAATAAAAATAAATAAATAATACATGTTCCCAATGTGCAGGTAAGTTACATATGTATACATGTGCCATGCTGGTGCGCTGCACCCACCAACTCGTCCTAAAGTATAATAATAATAATAATAATAATAATAAAAGAAAAAATAAATAAATAAATAAATAAAATAAAATTGTCATAAAAAATTAAATAAATAAATAAATATATAAATGACTTAATTTTTAGAACAGTTGTAGGTGTACAGAAAAATAGAGCAGAAGGCATATTGAGCTCTAATATCTACCTCCACCATAGTACACACACTTCCTCTATTATCACCTTCTTAGTGTGGTAATTTGTTATGCTTGATGAGCCAATATCGATATTATTAAGTTCATGGCTAATATTAAGATTCACTCTCTGTGTTCTACCATTTATGGGCTTTGACAAATGCTTAAGAACATATATCCACCATTATAGCATCACACAGAAAAGTTTCACTGCCCTAAAAATCTTCTGTGCTCCACCTATTCATCCTTCCCTCTGCTCAAGCCTCTGGAGACCACTGAACTTTTTATAATACCATCTGCCTGGTTTTGCCTTTTCTAGTATTCCATATAATTGGAACTCTATACTATGTGGCCTTTCTGTATTGGCTTATTTCACTTAGAAATACGTGTTTAAGATTCCTCCACGTCTTTTCATGCCTTCGTAGTTCATTTCTTTTTATTCATGAAGAATATTCCATTGTATGAACGTTTCAGAGTTAGTTTATCCATTTCTCTATTGTAGGATATCTTGGTTACTTCCAGTCTTTTTCAGTTGTGTATAAGCTGCTGTAAACATTCATGTGCAGGATTTGAGTGGATATAAGTTTTCAAATATTTGGGTATATACCAAAGAATGCAATTGCCAGATTGTATTTAAACATACAAGGATGCAGATGCCATACACACAAATATGTATGTCTATGTCATACTCATATACAATTTTAAATACATATATATGTTCTATGGATATGTAAGTATTTCTCTATTTTCACAGAAATGTCACTCTAAATCAGTACCTAGGGAGGGTCATCATTTTCTTAATCTACAAATCAAGACACAGTATGAGTGGCTGCACCCTAGTTTAATAAGTCCTCTATTATTGAGGATGTTTTCCTGTTTCCCCTTGTCATTGTTGTTGTTGTTTTGCTTTGAGACAGAATTTCACTCTTTTGAGTCAAGTGGTGTGATCTCAGCTCACTGTAGCCTCCTGAGTAGCTGGGATTATAGGTGCCCACCACCACGCCCAGCTAATTTTTGTATTTTTGGTAGAGACAGGGTTTTACCATGTTGGCCAGGCTGGTCTTAGCTCCTGACCACAGGTGATCCATCCACCTCAGCCTCTCAGAATGCTGAGATTACAGGCATGAGCCACCACGCTTGGCTGCTTTCACCATTTCAGACTGAGCTTGGAGAAGAACCTGAGGAAAAACATGACTTTAAAATTTTGATGAATGGAGAAATCTCTTTCCATTCACCTTCCTTTCCTCTATTTCATTCTTATTTTAAAATATACAAACAAAGATATGGATACATCGTTATTAAATAAACATCTGTTTGATACCTATCCAGGTGAAGAAATAGAGCACTATAACCACTGAGAAGTCCTCTGAATTCCCCTAACTGATCCTAAAGTCTTCCTTCCCCTTATTAGTAACAGATATACCAGATATCCACATTACCTGTGATATCTGCCATCCTCTCCTTGGTTCTCTTTATAATTTTATTATGTATTTTATATCTTTTTTTTTTGGAGATGGAGCCTCACTTTGTCACCCAGGCTGGAGTGTAGTGGCATGATCTTGACTCACTGCAACCTCCGCCTCCCAGATTCAAGCGATTCTCATGCCTCAACCTCCCAAGTAGCTGGGATTACAGGCATGGGCCATGTGCCAACATGCCTGGCTAATTTTTGTATTTGTAGTAGAGATGGGGTTTTGCATGTTGGTCAGGCTGGTTTAGAACTCCTGACCTCAGTGCCTGGCCTTATTATGCATTTTTTATATGACTAAAGTAAAGTCTGATTTTGCCTGGTTTTTCTCTTACATAATTGGAGTAAAAGTCTGTATCCTGGTGCATCTGGCCCCTTTTACTCAATATTACGTATTTAAGATTCACCCTTAGCATTGTTTCTGCATTCTATTAAAACAGTACACCAGCCAGGCATATGGCTCATGCCTATAATCCCAGAACTTTGGGAGGCCGAGGCAGGCAGATCACTTGAGGTCAGGAGTTCCAGACCACCCTAGCCATCATGGTGAAACTCCATCTCTACTAAAACTACAAAAATCAGGCCATGTGGTGGCTAATGACTGTAATCTCAGCACTTTGGGAGGCCAAGGCACGGGGATCACAAGGTCAGGAGATGGAGGCAATCCTGGCGAACACGGTGAAACCACATCTCTACTAAAAATACCAAAAATTAGCCAGGCGTGGTGGCACATGCCTGTAGTCTCAGCTACTCAGGAGGCTGAGGCTGGAGAATCACTTGAATCTGGGATGCAGAGGTTGCAGTGAGCCGAGTTTACACCACTGCACTCCAGCCTGGGTGACAGAACAAGACTCTGTTAAAAAAAAAAAAAAAAATTAGCCAGGTGTGGTGGTGTGCACCTGTAATCCCAGTTATTTGAGAGGCTAAGGCAGGAGAATCAGTTGAACCTGGGAGGTGGTGGAGGTTACAGTGAGCCAAGATGACACCCTGTACTCCAACCTGGGCAATAGAGTCACAGTCTCCAAAAAAAAAAAAAAATACCCAGGCGCAGTGCCTGCCACCTGTAATCCCAGCACTTTGGGAGTCTGAGATAGGTGGATCACCTCAGGACAGGAGTTTGAGATCGACCTTACCAACAAGGTGAAACCCCATCTCTAGTAAAAATATAAAAATTTACCAGGAGTGGCTGCATGCACCTGTAATCCCAGCTACTGGGGAGGCTGAGACAGGAGTATTGCTTGAGCCCGGGAGGCAGAGGTTGCAGTGAGCCGAGATCGCACCACTGCACTCCAACCTGGGCGACTAAGTAAGACTCTGTCTCAAAAAATATATACAAATTTATATTTGTATACATAAAATAAATATAAAAAAATAAAAATACAGTACACCAGTGTGTATCCCTTCATTGTTGGTGGACATGTGGGTTGTGTTCATTTTTGTCAGTTACAAATGATGTTGTTGTGAACATGTTTGTATTTCTATTTGGTTACCATTAATGAGTATTTATGTAGAGTATAAAGCAAGAGGTGAAACCATAGGTTACAGGGTAAACATATCTTCAGTTTTACTAGGTATTATTGGTTTCATCCCAACGTTAACACACCAATGGACAGTCTTACAATGTCTGATAATTCCCAAATCTTTGCATTCTTCTTGACACTTAATTTTGTCAAAATTTTTATTTGAGTCTTTTGGTGGGTATGTGGCAATGATGGTGATATTAATTTACTTGGCCTTTTCTTCTCTGTAACAGGCCCTGTCAAGGTACATATGTGGTGTGTCTGGGGTAGGAGCCCCTAGAGGTAGCATGGGCTCTGGAATCCTTAATCATCCTATGTGAAAATGTTGGTGGGGCAGTGATTTTTTTTTTTTTTTTCGAGACAGAGTTTTGCTCTTGTTGCCCAGGCTGGAGTGCAATGGCACTATCTCAGCTCACTGCAACCTCTGCCTCCCAAGTTCAAGTGATTCTCCTGCCTCAGCCTCCCAAGTAGCTGGGATTAGAAGCGTGTGCCACCACACCCAGCTAATTTTTTGTATTTAGTAGAGATGGGGTTTCACCATGTTTGTCAGGCTGGTCTTGAACTCCTGACCTCAGGTGATCCACCCACCTCAGCCTTCTAAAGTGCTGGGATTACAGGCATGCACCACTGCACCCTAATATTTCCTGTGTGCAATGGTGTAGCTAGGGTACAAAGCCAGTTCTTAATGATTCTGTCATCCAAATATTATATCTTCTCGATTCCCCTTGAGATATGCTCATTCCTCCATACAATTAAACAATCTCAATTACTCTTTAAGGAGCATAAAATCCTCCCTGTCTAATCATGGGTCCTTCCAAATGATTTGTTGGCTTGTGTTTAAAATATAAAAAACAGAATGTAGATTTTGTTTTCTTCTTTCTGCTTAACCTGAACAAAATGTCATAGATACCTCTTAGCCTGTTGCTAAACCAAGAAGAGTCACTTGAATAATGAACAAGACTGGAGGGAAACCACATGGATAATTTACCATTACACTATCATCACATACATGGAACGCATCAATGAAGCTTATGAAAAAATTGAGTCATTTTTGGAAAACTGTAAAGAGAATATAGGAGATGTCTCAAGTGAAGAGAAAAAAGCTGCAGAAAATAATTACAAAAAAAAGAGTGTTAAGATGTAAATACAAATTCAGAGATTCAGGAGCATGAAGGGCTAAGTTAAGGGAAAAAATAGTTATCAATATTTTCTTATTCATTATGGAGAGCAGGATGAATTCTTAAAAGGTCAAATAATTGTGAGTCTGATATATCTGATGATAATTTGTATTTTGTATTTCTAATGTTGTAAATGGTTATTAATTCACAGTCATTATTCCTATTTCCTTTAGACTAGTGACTATGGGTTTGATTGACAGAAACCCATTGGGTTAGTATCGTTATCTGTGTGTGTTCATCATGCTATGTGTTAAAATAAGTCCATCAATTTTTGTCTTGTGTTTGCTTTCATTTCATTTTAGTTTAGTTTCTTTGGACAGGGTCTCACTCTGTCACCCAGGCTGGAAGTGCGGTGGCATGATCAAAGCTCACTGCAGCCTGTATATCTCCAGGCTCAGGTGATCCTCCTACCTCAGCCTCCCAAGTAGCAGGGACTACAGGCATAAGCCGCCACCACACTTGACTAATTTTTGTATTTTTTGTAGAGATGGGGTTTTGATATGTTGCTCACGCTGGTCTCAAACCCTTGGACTCAAGTGATCCCCAGCCTGTTTTTATTTTATTAATTGGCTGATTCATTCAGACACATAATTATCAAGTCAAATCTCACTCTTTCCTTAGCATTTCCCTTCAGTTTAGCTGAGAAAATCTATTCCTATTTTAAAACATATAGGATTATTCGAGTGTGGTGGCACATGCCTGTAATCCCAGGTACTCAGGAGGCTGAGGCAGGAGTATCACTTGAACCCGGGAGTGATATAGTGATTATATATAGTATATAACTATATAGTGATTATAGTTTATAATTTTAACTATATCATGTCTCCTGCCTCATAAGTACCACTGGACAAGGTCCCTTTTATGTACTCAGCTTCTGTCAGGGATAAGTGTATTTTGAAGTGGAGAACAAAGATAAGTGCAAAATTGGCATGGGGAACTAAGGTAATTATGAAAGTTCCAGATACAAAGAGAGAGGGCTCAATATGCCAGCAGTTCTCTACCAATCCATCCTAGCGTTCTTCTTTTAGGATTGCCTAAATAATGCAGGAGATGGGTGCAAGACACACAAGTGTTCCAGAAACATGTAAACAAAGTACAGAGAAGAGGATAAGATAAAATAAGATGAGATAAGAATATTAGGAATGTCTTGTTCAGAAGATTGCCTACAGAGGCAAAAGGGACAGTTTCATTTTGCTGAAGGAAACAGGGTGGTAAGAACCCTCCTGGGGAAGACCCTCGCTTACCCTGATACAGAAAGAAGGTGTAAAATATCATAATGGAGAGCATCAGGCTGAGGTAGCTCCCATGGCCTGGGTTTCTACATAGACAAAATGAAACAAGCTTAGCCCATCAACAAGTGGCCCACTGAGTATTAGCTGTGTAATGAGAGACCTACAATCAGGATAGTTCAAATAATGCAACTGCCCAAATTTTTGCCAATCAAATAATTTCTCTACTCTAAAAAAAGCCTTCCTTTCTCTACTCTATAAAAGCCTTCCTTACAAACACCTCCAGTAGATCCTCCATCCACTTTCAGTTTGGCGCTGCCTGATCCATGAATCTGTTTGCTCAAATAAACTCTTTAAAATTTTATAGGCTTAAGTTTATCTATTTTTTTTCTCATTTTTAAAAATTGAGATGGAATCTTCCTATGTTGTCCAGGCTGGTCTTAAATTCCTGATCTCAAGGGATCCTTCTGCCTCAGCCTCCTGAGTAGCTGGAATTATAGATGTGTGCCTCCACACCCAGCTTACATTTATCTTTAAACAAGGGTTTGACCCCTTTCTGAAATATATTTCTGTGAAGACCTGTACCCTCAGTGATATGGCAGTCTCATTTTAGACAATCGAGCACTTTTGTCTCTGGACCACAATTTGCCCTTTGTAACCTGCTCTACTAAGAAATTCAAGTGTAATTCAAGTTAGTTTAAACTCTGCTGATCAGGGGAGATTGCTCTGGGTGCAAGTTCAAGACAGGCACTCACATCTTCATTGGTACCCAAAATCTCAGCATCACACAATACACCCATGTAATAAACCTGCACAAATTCCCTCCGGAATCTAAAATGAAAGTGGAAATTCATTAAAATTTTAATTTCACCTTATTACAGAACAAAGATAAATTTACTTCTTTCCAATTTTGATATATATATTATACTGACGTACACTCTGTATTCTATGATGAATTATACTGATTGAATTTCACATTTTAAACTAACACTGAATTACTTTGAAAAACTCTATTGGGTCATAATGTATTATGTTTTTAATATATTTTAATACAATTTGCAAAAATTCTGTTTTAAAATTACATCTATGTTCCATAAATAAATAAATATGCAAAAAATAATAAATGTATTATTCAAGTGAAGATTATAGCAATATTTTTGAATGTCTACTTAACCTCAACTACTTTTAATTCAGAAGTAGCAACTCCATAGAAATTCAACTTATTACTACCTTATTAATCATACTTGTCTCCTTGAAGAAGCTTCATTGCTATCATCCAGTTTAGACTGGGATGCCATAAATCTCTAGACTGAGTAGTATAATATTCACTGTTCAAATAAAGTCAAATTATTATTATAATGTTATGACACCACCAAATACAAAAAGCAAGCCCATGGATGTCAGGTTAAGGTATAGAGACAAGTATTCCTACTTACTATCTTTTAGGGCAGACATATCCCAGCCAAGCTGATTGCAAAATGAAATGGACACCATATGGTGGAAGGGGACTTGGGACTCACAAAGATTGGATTTTCATTCCAGCACTTACATACACAAGCTGCATGACTCTGGGTAGATTGCATATTCTCTCAGAGTTTTAATTCCCTCATTTGAGAAATGGCAGTTAATGCCTATGGGCTATGGCTGATGTGGGGATAAAAGAACCAACATGGATGCATGAGCAGGGTCTGGTCCATAGAGCAACTGGCATCAACAAATGGAAGACCCCTTCCCATCTTGTCTTTGTGTGCCCTAAAAAATCCAGAATATGTGGGTATTAAAAAGTACCCTTAAAAGAGACAGAATTGGAAACTCTTGCAAAAAGAGATTGGAAAGGTGTCACATCTTGTGGCATGAGGAGTTGTGGGCATACACTTGAACTTTGTGCTGTAAGGTATCCACAGAACTTCAGTAGCTTCAGAGAACAGTTTGGATGTCATTTTATTCATCTACCATAGAACTTCCTCTTCTTTTTTTTATTATTATTATACTTTAAGTTTTAGGGTACATGTGCACAATGTGCAGGTTAGTTGCATATGTATACATGTGCCATGCTGGTGTGCTGCACCCATTAACTTGGCATTTAGCATTAGGTATATATCCTAATGCTATCCCTCCCCCCTCCCCCCACCCCACAACAGTCCCCAGAGTGTGATGTTCCCCTTCCTGTGTCCATGTGTTCTCATTGTTCAATTCCCATCTATGAGTGAGAACATGCGCTGTTTGGTTTTTTGTCCTTGTGATAGTTTACTGAGAATGATGATTGCCAATTCCACCCATGTCCCTACAAAGGACATGAACTCATCAATTTTTATGGCTGCATAGTATTCCGTGGTGTATATGTGCCACATTTTCTTAATCCAGTCTATCATTGTTGGACATTTGGTATTGTTCCAAGTCTTTGCTCTTGTGAATAGTGCTGCAATAAACATGCGTGTGCATGTGTCTTTATAGCAGCATGATTTATAGTCCTTTGGGTATATACCCAGTAATGGGATGGCTGGGTCAAATGGTATTTCGAATTCTAGATCTCTGAGGAATCGCCATACTGACTTCCACAATGGTTGAACTAGTTTACAGTCCCACCAACAGTGTAAAAGTGTTCCTATTTCTCCACATCCTCTCCAGCACCTGTTGTTTCCTGACTTTTTAATGATTGCCATTCTAACTGGTGTGAGATGGTATCTCATTGTGGTTTTGATTTGCATTTCTCTGATGACTAGTGATGATGAGCATTTTTTCATGTGTCTTTTGGCTGCATAAAGGTCTTCTTTTGAGAAGTGTCTCTTCATATCCTTTGCCCACATTTTGATGGGGTTGTTTGTTTTCTTCTTGTAAATTTGTTTGAGTTCATTGTAGATTGTGGATATTAGCCCTTTGTCAGATGAGTAGGTTGAGAAAATTTTCTCCCAATTTGTGTTTAATTAGATCCCATTTGTCAATTTTGGCTTTTGTTGCCATTGCTTTCGGTGTTTTAGACATGAAGTCCTTGCCCATGCCTATGTCCTGAATGGTAATGCCTAGGTTTTCTTCTAGGGTTTTTATGGTTTTAGGTCTAATATTTAAGTCTTTAATCCATCCTGAATTAATTTTTGTATAAGGTGTAAGGAAGGGATCCAGTTTCAGCTTTCTACATCTGGCTAGCCAGTTTTGCCAGCACCATTTACTAAATAGGGATTCCTTTCCCTATTGCTTGTTTTTCTCAGGTTTGTCAAAGATCAGATAGTTGTAGATACGTGGCATTATTTCTGAGGGCTCTGTTCTGGTCCATTGATCTATATCTCTGTTTTGGTACCAGTACCATACTGTTTTGGTTACTGTAGCCCTGTAGTATAGTTTGAAGTCAGGTAGTGTGATGCCTCCAGCTTTGTTCTTTTGGCTTAGGATTGACTTGGTGATGCGGGCTGTTTTTTGGTTCCATATGAACTTTAAGGTAGATTTTTCCAATTCTGTGAAGAAAGTCATTGGTAGCTTGATGGGGATGGCATTGAATCTATAAATTACCTTGGGCAGTATGGCCATTTTCACGATATTGATTCTTCCTACCCATGAGCATGGAATGTTCCTCCATTTGTTTGTATCCTCTTTTATTTCATTGAGCAGTGGTTTGTAGTTCTCCTTGAAGAGGTCCTTCACGTCCCTTGTAAGTTGTATTCCTAGGTATTTTATTCTCTTTGAAGCAACCGTGAATAGGAGTTCACTCATGATTTGGCTCTCTGTTTGTCTGTTATTGGTGTATACGAATGCTTGTGATTTTTGTACATTGATTTTGTATCCTGAGACTTTGCTGAAGTTGCTTATCAGCTGAAGGAGATTTTGGGCTCAGACAATGGGGTTTTCTAGATATACAATCATGTCATCTGCAAACAGGGACAATTTGACTCCCTGTTTTCCTAATTGAATACCCTTTATTTAGACTCCCACACAATAATAATGGGAGATTTTAACACCCCACTGTCAACATTAGGCAGATCAATGAGACAGAAAGTTAACAAGGACACCCAGGAATGGAACTCAGCTCTGCACCAAGCGGACCTAATAGACATCTGCAGAACTCTCCACCCCAAATCAACAGAATATATATTTTTTCAGCACCACACCACATCTATTCCAAAATTGACCACATAGTTGGAAGTAAAGCTCTCCTCAGCAAATGTAAAAGAACAGAAATTATAACAAACTGTCTCTCAGACCACAGTGCAATCAAACTAGAACTCTGGATTAAGAAACTCACTCAAAACCGCTCAACTACATGGAAAATGAACAACCTGCTCCTGAATGACTACTGGGTACATAATGAAATGAAGACAGAAATAAAGATGTTCTTTGAAACCAATGAGAACAAAGACACAACGTACCAGAATCTCTGGGACACATTCAAAGCAGTGTGTAGAGGGTAATTTATAGCACTAAATGCCCACAAGAGAAAGCAGGAAAGATCCAAAATTGACACCCTAACATCACAATTAAAAGAACTAGAAAAGCAAGAGCAAACACATTCAAAAGCTAGCAGAAGGCAAGAAATAACTAAAATCAGAGCAGATCTGAAGTAAAGAGAGACACAAAAAACCTTTCAAATAATTAATCCAGGAGCTGGTTTTTTGAAAGGATCAACAAAATTGATAGACCGCTAGCAAGACTAATAAAGAAAAAAAGAAGAATCAAATAGATGCAATAAAAAATGATAAAGGGGATATCACCACTGATCCCACAGATATACAAACTACCATCAGAGAATACTACAAACACCTCTATGCAAATAAACTAGAAAATCTAGAGGAAATGGATAAATTCCTGGACACATACACTCTCCCAAGACTAAACCAGAAAGAAGTTGAATCTCTGAACAGACCAATAACAGGATCTGAAATTGTGGCAATAATCAATAGCTTACCAACCAAAAAGAGTCCAGGACCAGATGCATTCACAGCCGAATTCTACCAGAGGTACAAGGAGGAACTGCTACCATTCCTTCTGAAACTATTCCAATCAATAGAAAAAGAGGGAATCCTCCCTAACTCATTTTATGAGGCCAACATCATCCTGATACCAAAGCCGGGCAGAGACACAACAAAAAAAGAGAATTTTAGACCAATATCGTTGATGAACATTGATGCAAAAATCCTCAATAAAATACTGGCAAACCGAATCCAGCAGCACATCAAAAAGCTTATCCACCATGATCAAGTGGGCTTCATCCCTGGGATGCAAGGCTGGTTCAATATATGCAAATCAATAAATGTAATCCAGCATATAAAGAGAACCAAAGACAAAAACCACATGATTATCTCAATAGATGCAGAAAAGGCCTTTGACAAAATTCAACAACCCTTCATGCTAAAAACTCTCAATAAATTAGGTACTGATGGGACGTATCTCAAAATAATAAGAGCTATCTATGAGAAACCTGCAGCCAATATCATACTGAATGGGCAAAAACTGGAAGCCTTCCCTTTGAAAACTGGCACAAGACAGGGATGCCCTCTCTCACCACTCCTATTCAACATAGTGTTGGAAGTTCTGGCCAGGGCAATTAGGCAGGAGAAGGAAATAAATAACCTCCTCTTCTTTTCTGAGATTTCCAGACAGTAACTTTTACAGCTCTAATAATGCAGTTCTTTCCCAATTGTTTGGACTATTCTAGTAGATACAAAGCAGTATTTCACCAGCAGATGCTACTGCAGTTCATATGATGATTTCAAACTGAGAATCCCTTTAAAGTTATGCAATACATTTTTTGGAAATAGGGTGAAAGTAGTTTAAGTTTAAAATCCTATAAAATAGATTTACAGTAAATAATTACTTGTTGCAATATCTATCATACTATCTTATATTCACACATGTATTGGTGTCCTAATACATATGTATGAGAGTGAAAGTTACCTGAGGTCAGAGACTGTGCCATATGTTCCCTGCACCACTGATGCCTATCTCAGCACATGATATACAGTAGATGCTCAAAAAATACTTTCACTTAAAAAATGCACTAAGAATAAATCCTATTAGCCATCAAAATATGTATGAGTAAAATCTGGGGACATAGTCAGAAGCTCGAAATTCAATCTTATTTATTTTTTATTTGGAGACAGAGTCTCACTCTGTCGCCCAGGCTGGAGTTCAGTGGCATGATCTCAGCTTACTGCAACCTTCCTCTCCCAGGTTCAAGTGATTCTCCTGCCTCAGCCTCCAGAGTAGCTGGGATTACAGGTGCACACCAACAGCCCAGCTAATTTTTTTGGATTTTTAGTAGACACAGGGTTTCACCATGTTGGCCAGGCTGGTCTCAAACTCCTGAGCTCAGGCAATCTGCCCACCTTGGTCTCCCAAAATGCTGGAATTACAGGTGTCAGCCACCACGCACAGCCACAAAATGTTTTAAAGTAGCTTCAAAACCCATTTGCAAATAGGTGTATTCATAACAAGATGAAAATAAGAAAACATTGAGCTTCATATAATAGAAGGGTTCTGCCTGGATTTGCATGTGGCCCCATCATTTGCTGTTGGGCCGTGGTCAGGTTACTTAGCTGCTCTCTGCCTCCACACAGGCTTTATGCCTGTGCATCCCTCATCTATAAAATGGGAATAATAAGAATATCTGACAATTAGAAGTGGAGAAAATATATGTAAAGGCCTTTGAAAAGAGCTTGTCAAAGCTCAATAATTCTCCTCAATAATTGCTCTCAATAAATGTCAGCTATTATTCAATAATAATCATAATCATAAAAATGTATGACTCAAAGAAAGATTCCTACCTCATATCCAGCTTCCCAAAAGAATACCAGACATTGGACCTGTGAAAGGAATGACACTGAGATGTATTTTCACATTGCTAAGTTGGTTTTTTCTCTTTGCCTTTCAATTTCTGCAGTCCCTACTCTAAGCCCATGGTCCACCTTTTTATTTTTCCTCCTAAAATGTCTTCCCTTCTTGTAAGATTTACTTTTCCTTAAAAAGGGCCCTTTTCATCTACCCACTCTTTTGCCCTTCCCAGAAGTTGGTTAATGGGCACAAAAATACAGTTAGATGGAAGGAACAGAAGAATTTCTAGTGTTCAATAGCACAGTAGGGTGATGATCATTAACAATAGCTTATATATTTCAAAATGACTAGAGGAAAGATGGGGGATGTTCTCAACACAAATAAATGATAAATGTTTGAGGTGATGGATATGCAAATTATCCTGATTTGATCACTACACATTGTATGCATGATCAAAATATCACATGTACCCTAGAAATATGTATAATTGTCATGTATCAATAAAAATAAAAAGGCCTATTTCTCTTTCCTTCCTCCCCGCATTCCTTCCTGTCCCAGATATGTGTTGTTCCTGGTGCTCTCCTGCCCCATGTTCAGCCAGCACTGAGCCAGCAGGAAGGATCTCACAGATCATATCCTGAGATCAACCCTCCACTCCTTCAAGTAACAATCCTCCTGCTTTTAGTCATTTATATCCTTTGGTTCATAGATATTTTGAGTCAAGTGCCTTCTAACTACTGACCTACATAACATCCCTTGGTTTTTAAAGATAATATAATGTAATATATAATATAATATATAATATTAGAATAAAATATATAATATAATATATAATATTATATATAATATATACTATAATATATAATATTATAGTATAGAATATAATATATAATATTATAATATAGAATATAATATATAATATGATATATGATATTGTAGTATATAATATAATGTATAATATTATAATATAGAATATAATATATAATATAATTATATACTATAATATAATATATAATATAATCATATACTATAATATAATATATAATAAAATTATATATTACAATATAATATATAATAAAATTATATATTACAATATAATATATAATAAAATTATATATTACAATATAATATATAATAAAATTATATATTACAATATAATATATAATAAAATTATATATTCCAATATAATATATAATAAAATTATATATTCCAATATAATATATATTAAATTATATATTATCATATAATATATATTATCATATAATATACATTATTATATATTATCATATAATATATATTATCATATAATATATATTATCATATAATATACATTATTATATATTATCATATAATATATATTATCATATAATATACATTATTATATGTTATCATATAATATATATTATTATATGTTATCATATAACATATATTATATTATGCATCATAATATACCACGTATTATGATATTATGCATCATAATATACCACGTATTATGATATTATGCATCATAATATACCACGTATTGTGATATTATGCATCATAATATACCACGTATTGTGATATTATGCATCATAATATACCACGTATTATGGTATTATGCATCATAATATACCACGTATTATGGTATTATGCATCATAATATACCACGTATTATGGTATTATATATTATAATATAATATGTAGTATGATATATTATATATTATAATATAATATGTATTATGATATTATACATATTATAATGTAATAAATATTATGATATTATACATTATATAATAATATAAATATTATGATATTATATATTATATAAAAATATATATTATGATATTATATAATATTATACATATTATAATATATATTATGATATATAATATTATATTTATAATATATATTATGAGATATATAATATTATATATATCATAATATATATTATGATATTATATATACTATTATATATTATAATATCATATATTATATATTATAATATTATATATTATAATATTATACATTATGTAATATTATATAATGTATAATATCACATACATTATGATAAAATATATATTATAATTCAATATCTGATAATATTCTATATGATATTATATAGAATATTCTATATATTATAATATATGAGAATATTCTATATATTATAATATATGAGAATATTCTATATATTATAATATATGAGAATATTCTATATATTATAATATAACATAATAATATTCTATATATTATAATATATGAGAATATTCTATATATTATAATATATGAGAATATTCTATATATTATAATATAACATAATAATATTCTATATATTATAATATAATAAATAATAATATTCTGTGTATGATAATATGATATATATTAATATTCTGTATTATGATATGATATATAATATTCTATATTATGATATGATATATAAGAATATTCTATATTATAATGTAATATATAATAATGGTCAATATTACAATATAATATATAATAATAGTCCATATTACAATATAATATATAATAATAGTCTATATTGTAATATAATATATAATGATAGTCTATATTATAATATAATATATAATAAGATTCTATATTATAATAAAATATGTAATAATAATCTATATTATAATATAATATATAATAATCTATATTATATTATAATATATAATAATATTCTATATTATATTATACTATATAATTATATTCTATATTATAACATAATATATATTATAAGAGTCTATATTATAATATTCTATATAATGTTCTATATTATAATACAATGTATAATAATATTCCATATTATATTACAACATTCTATATCATAATAAAATATGTATTACAATATTCTGTATCATAATAGAATATATATTACAATATTCTGTATCATAATAGAATACATATTACAATATTCTGTATCATAATGGAATATATATTACAATATTCTCTATCATAATAGAATATATATTACAATATTCTGTATCATAATAGAATATATATTACAATATTCTCTATCATAATAGAATATATATTACAATATTCTCTATCATAATAGAATATGTATTACAATATTCTGTATCATAATAGAATATGTATTACTATATTCTATCATAATAGAATATATAATATTCTATATCATAATATAATAGAGATTACAATATTCTATATCATAATATAATAGATATTATAATGTTCTATATCATAAGATAATATGTATTATAATATTCTACATCATAAGATAATATGTATTATAATATTCTATATTATAATATAATATGTATTATAATATTCTATGTTATAATATAATATGTATTATAATATTCTATATTATAATATAATATGTATTATAATATTCTATAATATAATATAATATGTATTATAATATTCTATATTATATAAGCAAAAATGATATCTCTTGGTTTTTAAAGATAATACAAAGTGGATTTTAGTAACAATCTTGAGTTGTCACAGAAGCGAAAGAAGCTGCGGATTCCATGAAGCCATCCAAGCATATAAAGCCCATTTCCCTGAGTCCCTTTTCCTTAGCTCAAGGCCACAAAAAATCAGAACATGAATTCCAGACCTCATTTGCAGTATGTCTAAATAATTATGAGTTATAAATGAAGCTAATAAATAGTTAAATATGTTCCATTCTCCTACTTTGATAAATATACTGCCATAATAACCCACAAGATCAAAGTCGAGTGTAGAAATCTCTGATTCCTTGGTGCCCTGCAAGCTAATGTGGTAGTAAAGGGAGAGCTGATCCTGAGCCCCAGGCTGAACTTTTTTCCATCTAATTCCATTTATTTCCATTAAGATTGCAGCAATTTGGCCGGATGCGGTTGTTCACGTCTGTAATCCCAGCACTTTGGAAGGCTGAGTCAGACGGATCATCTGCGGCTGGGAGTTGGAGACCATCCTAACCAACAGGGTGAAACACCGTGTCTACTAAAGATACAAAATTAGCCGAATGAGGTGGCATATGCCTATAATGTCAGCTACTCAGGAGGCTGAGGCAGGAGAATCACTTGAATCCAGGAGGCAGAGGTTGTGGTGAGCCGAGATCGTGCCATTGCACTCCAGCGTGGGCAACAAAGAAAAACTCCATCTCCAAAAAACAAACAAAAAAAAAGATTGCAGCAATTCACTCACATCTTCAGGCTCCACTTATAATTCTAGTTCTCTTGCTATCTTCACCACAACTGTGGTTCCTTCCTCTGCTAAGGTCTTGAACCCCTCAATGTCATTTATGAGGGTCAGAATAAACTTCTTCCAAATTCCTATTAATGCTGCTATTTTTACCTCCTCTGGTGAATCATGAACGTTCTTAGTGGCATCTATCATAGTGAATCCTTTCCAGAAGGTTTCCAATTGACTTTGCCCAGATCCATCAAAGGAATCATGACCTATGGCAGTAACAGCCTTATAAAATACATTTCTCAAATAATAAGACTTGAAAGTCAAAATGATGCCTCAATCCATGGACGACAGAATAGATGGTGTGTTGGCAGGCATGAAACCAGCATGCGTTTCCCTGTACATCTCCATTAGAGCTCTTTAGTCACCAGGCACATTGTCAAAGAGCTGAAGTATTTGAAATGAATCTTTTTTTCTGAGCTGTAGGTCTCAACGGTGGGATTAAAATACTCAGTAACCCATGCACTAAGCAGCTCTGATATCATCCAAGTGTTGTTGTTAAATTTTTAGAGCACGGGTAGAGTAGATTAAGCATAGTTCTTGAGAGGTGCCCTAGGATTTATGGAATAGCAAATGAGCATTGGCTTGTAACAAGAAAGTCAGCTTGTCCTTTAAATCTTTTTTTTTTTCTTGATGTAAGGTCTCACTCCATTACCCAGGCTGGATTGCAGTGGCATGATCTTGGCCCACTCCATACTTGACCTCCTTGGCCCCACAATCCTCCCACCTCAGCCTCCTGAGTAGCTGGCACTAGTAGCATGCACCACCATACATGGCGTATTTTTATTTATTTATTTATTTATTTATTTATTTTTTGTTAGAGACAGGGTTTCACCATATTGCCCAGGCTGGTCTCAAGCTCCTAAGCGCAAGCCATTCTCCCACTTAAGCCTCACAGAGTGCTGAGATTACAGGCGTGATCCACCCAGTCTGTCCTCTAAATTCGTGTTATGGAGACTCATTTTCATGGTTAAAATGTCCTGAATTGACTGTGGCCTGTTGGCAGGTGGGATGGAGGAAACTACTTATGGAAAATGAAGAAGAAAGGGAAGCACCCCAGAAGCAAAAAAGTGTCATCAATTTTTACATCAAGGAATCCACGATAAAGAGAAAGTACAGGTGGCCTGTTATCATGGGTGACCATTGGACTGTGGACTGCAACTGCATGTACCAGGTTCTTCTGGATAGTCCCAGTTTTAAATTTTTGACCTGATATTCATGAACACAGTGCTACTGGTCAGACCTTTGTCCAGGTTTAAGCTTCAGAACATAATGTCTTCATGCAGTGGGAGGTCTGGTTAGGGTTATGATTCTGCCCTAGGGCGTCTGCCCCTTCTGACCTGGAGGTAAACTTGGCATCTACCACTTACCTCCACACTTGAACAGGCAAGGATGGGCTGAGCACAGAGGCTCACATCTGTAACTCTAGCACTTTGGGGGGCCAAGGCAGGAGGATCACTTATGGCCAGGAGTTCAAGACCAGCCTGGGCAATATAGTGAGACCTCGTCTCTGTAAAAACAAACAAACAAAACTGAGGATGGGTGGGTGACAGGGAACAGTTCAACATGGGAAACCATTAATCTGAGAGCTGGAAGGACCCTTAGACCAGCCCCCCCATTAACAGAGGAGACTCTGCCCTGAGATTATAGCCTAAGATAATGCATTGAGCTTTTCTAGAGATTTGAAAATAATCAATCCTAAAACCCCCAAGCATACTGCTACTGTTTGCTATTGAATAATGTTTTCTAGTCTGGGTGTGGTGGCTCCTGCCTGTAATCCCAACACTTTAGAAGGTTGAGGCAAGTGGATCACCTGAGGTCAGGAGTTCGAGACCAGCCTGGCCAACATGGTGAATCCCCGTCTCTACAAAAATACAAAAAATTAGCAGGCCTACCTGTTGCGCACCCGTAATCCAAGCTGCTTGGGAGGGTGAAACAGGAGAATCCTTTGATCCTGGGAGGCAGAGGTTACGGTGAGCCGAGATCACACCATCACACTCCAGCCTGGGCTGCAAGAGTCAAATTCCATCTGAAAAATCATGATTATAATAATGTTTTCTACAAGCAAGGAGTTACTTTGTACTGTGAACTAGTGTGAAATGATCCGCCATGTGTAAGCTTTTGGATTGATGACAGTTATTTCTAGATCACAGAGGTGGGAATGCTTGTTGATCATCTTCTATGTTGTTTGTTATATTGATTGATTTTTTAAAATTAGCATTTTTATAACAATAAGGTCATAAAAATAAGTAATTAAAATAAAGTAAAGTAACCTAAAAAGGTCAAGCGTGGTGGCTCACACCTGTAATCCCAGTACTTTGGCAGGCCGAGGTGGGTGGATCCCTTGAGGTCAGGAGTTCAGGACCAGCCTGGCCAACGTGGTGAAACCCCATCTCTACTGAAAATACAAAAATTAGCCGGGTGTGGTGGCAGGCACCTGTAATCCCAGCTACTCGGGAGGTTGAGGCAGGAGAATCGCTTGAACCCAGGAGAAGGTGCTTGCAGTGAGCTGAGATTGTGCCATTGCACTCCAGCTTGGGTGACAAGAGCTAAACTCTGTCTCAAAACAAAACAAAATGAAAATCTAAATGTAATTGAGTTGAATATTTAAACTTTTAATCAACATTTCAAATTAGATTCTAATTCCATTTAAAAAAGCATGTCATAGAAGCAAATGTACTCAATTATATTAACTCTGTGGTTTCATTTAAGCAATTTGTTTTATGAAGGGACACAAATCCAACCAGATTTTAACAGTGTATAAATATGCATTTATTAAATTAATTACAACGACAATACTCTCAACTCCCCATTTGAATAAAGGAGAGCATCTGATCTGTGTTCTGGGACAGCGTGCACTATAGGTGTGTGGAAATACCGATACCCTCAGCTGTGTGGCAGGCTCAGGGGGACCTGGAGTGCAGGAGCCCCTGGGCCATTCACCTCTGGCCACAAAAGTCATTGGTCATTTACCCCCAGCTTCTGTAGAAATAATATTTTCAGTGGTTGTTATGATGCAAAAGAAAAGAAGCAGGGAGATTTATTAAACGTTTACATAAAAGATATGTTGGTAAATAAAGTCTACTTTCTTCTGGCTTGACTAAAAATCTATACTAGTATTTATGCCTTTTGGAAATTAGAGATGGCAATTTAAATATTATGAAGCAAAGCAACTGAGTATTAGGTAAGACAGCCAAGTACAACTGCAGAATTGTAGAGGTTATGGGTTACATGTATAAGAATATTTCATAGCAATAATCTTTTAGAACTCTATGAAGACACTCCACAGTGAAGCAGAAATTAGAACAGAATTAATAATACTGTGTATGCTCTCAGTTCACCAATTTATCAAAACTAGCTTCATGATTCAGGAGGGTGTCTGCTCTTTTGCAATTGGAAGAAAAGAAAGAATATTTTATATTTTGACTCTTTAGATTTTCTTCACTAACACTATTTCCAAGGCTAAGTAAGGGGGTTGCAAGTAACACCAAGAGAAAAAAGCAGTCTTGAGCAGCTTTCTAAAAATGGTCTTTAAATATGGAAAATGAAGCCAGGTGTGGTGGCTCACTCTTGTGATCCCAGCACTTTGGGAGCCTGAGGTGGGAGGATTCCTTGAGGCCAAATGTTTGAGACCAGCCTGGGCAGCATAGCAAGATCCCCACCATTGCAAAAAATAATAATTTTTTAAAAAATTAGCTGGATGTGGTGGTGCATGCCTTAGGGTCCCAGTTACTTGGGAGGCTGAGGTAGGAGGAGCTCTTGATCCCAGGAGTTCAAGTCTGAAGTAAGCTATGATTGCACCACTGTCCTCAAGCCTGGGCAACAAAGTGAGACCTCTCTCTTTCTCTCTCTCTCTCTCTCTCTCTCTCTCTCTCTCTAAATATATACATATATATATATATATATATATATATATAAAAACACATATGGAAAAGGGAAGGGCCAAGAATATCAAAGACATTGAAGAAGAGGAAAGATTTGTCCTGCCGAATATCAGAACTTTTATAAAGCTACAGCAATTAAGACAGTGTGGTCCTCACTGATAAACTGACTAATGAAACAGAATAGAGAGCTCCCAGGCAAATCTACACAAATTTAATCTTCG
Organism: Pongo pygmaeus; assembly: GCF_028885625.2. Taxonomy (NCBI): domain Eukaryota; kingdom Metazoa; phylum Chordata; class Mammalia; order Primates; family Hominidae; genus Pongo; species Pongo pygmaeus. The sequence goes on along the minus strand of NC_072392.2, from coordinate 30,058,839 downwards.
ATATGTGATGTAGGTGACATGGCAGATCAGCAAGGAAAGAAAGGACTTTTCAATAAATAGAATAGAAAAATAATCGTTATTGATATAAGAAACAAAGTGAAATTATATTCCTACTTCACTCTATATACAAACATTAAATTCCAGATGGACAAAGACTTACATGTCAGAAACAACCTTTAAAACTTTTAGTAGAAAATGTAAGTGAATGAGACACAAAAAGCCCCTTAACCATTAAAAAAGATTAGACATTTTGACTATCACAAAATTAAGAATTTTTTACATCAAAAAGTGGAAAGATAGTCTGGGCACCGTGTCTCAAGCCTGTAATCCCAACAGTACATCACCTGAGGTCAGGAGTCTGAGACCAGGCTGGCCAACATGGTGAAACCCCATCTCTACTAAAAATACAAGAAATTATACGGGCATTAGTGGCAGACACCTGTAATCCCAGCTACTTGGGAAGCTGAGGCACGAGAATGGTCTGAATCCGGGAGGTGGAGGTTGCAGTGAGCCACTGCACTCCAGCCTGAATGACAGAGTGAGACTCTGTCTCAAAAACAAAAAATAGAAATTAAAAAATAAAAGTAAAAAAGTCAAAAGATAAACTATAAATTAAAGAAGATATTTGCAGTACCTATAACCTACAAAAATTAATATAATATCAGCTAAGTATAAAGAGCTCCTGTGAATTAATTTTAAAAATAGTAACCCAACACAAAATTGGGAAAAGACATTAATAGGGATTTCACAAAAGAGAAAGCCTGCAAAACATAAAAATTTTCTCAACCTCATTAGTAATCAGGGAAATGCACAAGATACTACCATCTATTCTCTCCAAAAATATTAAAAAGACTGACAATACCAAATGTATTAGTCCACATTCACACTGCTGATAAAGACATACCCGAGACAGGGAAGAAAAAGAGGCTTAATTGGATTAAGGGTTCCACATGGCTGAGGAGGCCTCAGAGTTATGGCGGTGGATGAACAGCAATTCTTACATGGCAGTGGCAAGAGAATATGAGAAGGAGGAAAAAGAAACAAAAGACGAAGCCACTAACCCATCAGATCTTGTGAGATTTATTCACTATCACAAGAATAGCATGGGAAAGACCAGCCCCAAAGATTCAACTACCTCTCCTGGTTCCCTCCCTGAACATATGGGAATCCTGATCAATACAACTCAAGATGTGGGTAGGGGCATAGACAAACCATATTATTCTGCTCCTGGCCCCTCCAAATCTGATGTCCTCACATTTCAAAACCAATCCTGCCTTCCCAACAGTCCCCCAAAGTCTTAACTCATTTCAGCATTAACCCAAATGGCCGCTGTCCAAAGTCTCATCTGAGACAAGGCAAGTCTCTTCTTCCTATGACCCTGTAAAATCCAAATCAAGCTAGTTACTTCCTAGATACAATGGGGGTACAGGTAATTGAGTAAATACAGCTGTTCCAAATGGGAGTAATTGGCCAAAACAAAGGGGTTACAGGCCCCATGCAAGTCCAAAATCCAGCAAGGTAGTCCAATTTTAAAGCTCCAAAATGATCTCCTTTGATTCCATGTTTCACATCAAGGTCATGCTGATGCAAGACGTCAGCTCCCACAGCCTTGGGTAGTTCTGCCCCTGTCGTTTTAGAGGGTATAGCCCACCTCGTGGCTGTTTACATGGGCTGATGTTGAGTGTCCACAGCTTTTCCAGGCTCATGGTGCAAGCTGTAAGTCAATCTACCATTCTGGGGTCTGGAGGAGAGTGGCCCTCTCTTCACAGCTCCACTAGAAAGTGCCACAGTAGGGACTCTGGGTAGGGGCTCTGACCCCACGTTTCCCTTCTGCACAGCCCTAGCAGAGATTCTCCATCAGAGCACCACCACTGCAGCAAACTTCTGCTTGGATATCCAGGTGTTTTCAAACATCCTCTGAAATCTAGGTGGAGGTTTCCAAACCTCAATTCTTGACTTCTATGCATGTGCAGGCTGAACACAACTTGGAAGCTGCCAAGGCTTGGTGCTTGCAATCTCAAGGTCATGGCCTGAGTTCTATGTTTTCCCCTTTCAGCCATGGCTGGAGGGGCTGAAATGCAGAGAAACCAGGCCCTAGGCTACACACAGCACAGTGAACCTGGCCCAGCCCAGAAATCCATTTTATCCTCCTAGGCCCCGGGCTTGTGATGGGAGGGGCTGCTGTGATGACCTATGACATGTCCTGTAGATATTTTCCCCATTGTTTTTGGGATTCACTTTCAGCTTCTTGTTACTTATGCAAATTTCTGCAGACAGCTTGGATTTATCCTCAGAAAATGGGATTTTCTTCTCTACCACATTGTCAGGATGCAAATTTTCCAAAACTGTATGCTCTGCATCCTTTATAAAACTGAAGACCTTTAACATCACCCAAGTCACCTCTTGAATGCTTTACTGCTTAGAAATTTCTTCCAGCAGATACCCTAAATTATCACTCTCAAGTTCAAAGTTCCACAAATCTCTAGGACAGGGGCAAAATGCTGCCATTCTCTTTGCTAAAACAACGAGAGTTACATTTGCTCCAGTTCACTACAAGTTCCTCATCTCCATCTGAGACCACCTCAGCTTGGACCTTATTGTTCAAAACACTATCAGCATTTTGTCAAAGTCATTCAGCAAGTCTCTAGGAGGTTCCAAATTTTCCCACCTTTTCCAGTGTCCTTCTGAGCCCTCCAAACTATTCCAACCTCTGCATGTTGCCAAGTTTCAAAGTCGCTTGCACATTTTTGGGTATATTTTCAGGAGCACCCCACACCACTGGCATCAATTTAATGTGTTAGTCTGTTCTCACACTGCTGATAAAGACACTCAATTCTGAGAAGAAAAAGAGGTGTAAAGAAAAAGAACTGTAATTGGATTTATAGTCCCACATGGTGGGGGAGGCCTCTGAGTCATGGCAGGAGGTAAAAGGGACTTCTTACATGGCAGCAGCAAGAGAAAATGAGGAGGAAGCCAAAGCAGAATCCCCTGATAAACCCATCAGATCTCATAAGGCTTATTCACTATCATGAGAATAGCACAGGAAAGACTGGCCTCTGTGATTCAGTTACCTCACCCTGGGTCCCTCCCATAACATGTGGGAATTCTGGGAGATAGAATTCAAGCTGAGATTTGGGTGTGGACACAGCCAGACCATATCATCAAATATGGAGAGACTGAATCAACAAGATCATCTCAAACTAAAACAGGAGGTGAGAGTTTAAATTAGAACAACCACTTTGGAAAGCAATTTGGATTATCTTATAAATTTGAGCATTCTCATATGTTATGACAAAGTAATTCCTCTACCATAGGCCCTGGAGAAACTCTTGACAATATGTACCAGAAATAGTTTTAAAAAAATGCTCATGTAATGCCATTCATAACAGCAAATATCTGCAAATAAGCCAAATGTTCATTAATAGGAGAATGGGTAAATAAATTATACCCTTAAAAACTAAATAATATGTCATTTAGGGTAATCATATGTATGCAATAAAACAATGTTTTCTTTAAAGGAAGAGAATCCTAAACATAAATTCAGGGTAGTAGTTACCCTCGGGCTGAAGGGTGAAAATCAGGAAAAAGGACAGAGGAGGAGCAGATGTTAGGGTCAGAACCCTAGTTCTTTGGTTGTGTTGTGGGTTCACAAATGATTACCGTATTGTTCAAATACATTTACACAGAGGCCCAGGCACAGACAAGGATGAAATAGGAGCCAAGGTGTGCTATGAGCCAAGGATTATGATTAATCCAATTTTGTGCACTTTAAGCCATTTGAAAAACAGAAAAGCAAAACAACAAAATAATTTTTAAGAAATTGAATATAGGGTGCTATGCTCTGAATGTGTCCCCCTAAAATTAATCACCAATGTCATAGGATTAGGAAGTAGGGCTTTTAGGTAGTGATTCAGTCATGAAGGGAGAGTCTTCACGAATGAGTTTAGGATCCTTACACAGGGACTGGAGGGAGTGGGCTTCCCCTGTTTTGCCCTTCCGCCTTCTGCCATGTGAGGACACAGTGCATCTCCTCGTGAAGACACAGTGCACAAGATACAATCTTGGATGCAGAGACCAGGCCCTCACCAGACACCAGTCCTGCTGGCAACTTGATCTTGGACTTTTAGCCTATGGAACTGTGAGAAATACATTTCTGTACTTCAGAAATTATCCAGCCTAGTGTATTTTCTTATATAGTAGCACAAACTCATTAAGGCATAATGCCTCTTATCATTTTCTTCTACAATTTTCTTTGTTGCCTCTTTAGCACTGGGTTATTTTATATTTGATCCTTCATAATATCTCTTACTTTTGGTTTTTCACATTTCTGTTCCAAGTGTATTCTTAGATAAATATTTTCCACGATTAGTATCCAGGTCAGAAAGTCCAGAATACGTTCTTTTAAGGGTTCCACTTCTGCAACAATAAAGTATTAATGCCTCCTGTAAACTAGGTATTTCTTTTCCAGTTGTAACTGCCATCTGGAAGCAAAGTAGAATTACAGTCCATGAGTGTGGAGGTGATTTTTAAAGTATCTAGAGTATGGTTAAATGCTGGTTTTTAATCACACAGATACATTGATTGCTTGGCACACTAGGGTATCAGTTGCTAGTTATCTCTGTATTTATCCATACTGTTCCAGAGGGAAAGTACAGACCGTGAAGTTGGACCAGCTGTCATACCCACAACATTTGGGGAGCTTTGATTTTTTTTTAACCTTTAGCTGCTTAACTGTAACACGTAGCAGCTCATGTGAAAAGCATCTTTATTGTGGGGACTTTCCCTTAGTGCTCTGTGGCACAAAAGTGCAGACCTATGCAGAAGCATTTAAGTGTTTTGTGCATCAACAGGAAAATTAAAGGAACAAATTCTTATTGTATCCTTTAGTCCCTGAAGACAAAACCACAGTGACAGTAACTAGGTCATGGCATTGTATTCAGAGAGGGTCAGCCTTGGTCTTTGAGAGTAAAACCCCTTTACCCCACCATCAAGACTCACAGAGCAGATGGGAAAGCTCAGGTGGAACATGCAGTGAATAGCAAACATGGTGACAGGGGCTCAATGCCATGCACTGCCATGCCTGCCATGGTCAGCAGACCTGTCTTCTACTTGACAACAGGCAAGTGAGAAACATTTTCTTGGAGATTTTCTTGATTCTTCCCAGTTGTGGCAGGATGGACTGACTTAGAGGAGCTCAGGAAGGTTGTTAAACAACACAGAAACACAAGATGAATTGTACTCCTCAGCAGGCCTATGTTAGAGCAGCAGGTCCTCGAAGCCTCAGCCACTCCTGGACACAGCATAATGCCCCTAATGATTTGAAATTTGGCTGCTAATCCCTGTATCCAGGGACAAAAAGAGACATAAACAACAAAAAGTTATAAAATAAGTGTGCCTAACATCTGCTTATTGTGGGAGGTAGGGATTTAAGATATAAGAATTTAGCTGCATGTGGAAGCTCACACCTGTAATCTCAGCACATTGGGAGGCCAACGCAGGAGGACGGCTTGAGCCCAGGTGTTTGACATGAGCCAGGCAACATAGTAAGTCCCCATTCGTACAAAAATATTTTTGAAGAAAAGTAGTTGAGTGTGCGGGCACATACCTGTAGTCCCAGGTACGTGGGACGCTGAGGCAAGAAAATTGCTTAAGCCTGGGAGATTGAGGCTGTAGTGAGCTATGATCACAACAATGCACGCCAGCCTGTGAGTCCGGAGACCCGAAACGGCACCCTCAAGCAGGGTCCACCTCCACCAGTAGAAATCGGCTCAAGGAGGTCCTGAGGACAGGACTCCCGGGGTCTTGCCCTGGGCGGCCGGAAGCCCCCACTCCCACAATGCCCCCTACTACATCCCCGCTCCAGCCACCACCGCGACTGCCACAGAAACCCCCGTCCACGCATCACAGAACCTGTTTAAAAGGGCCGCAGCCAGACCTTGAAGAGCAAACCAGGCGTTGCCCTGGGAAATGCGCATGCGCGAGGCGCGAGCCCATTATCCTGTCACAGTTACTCCAACGGTTGGCTGAGGACGACTCCCTGAACCTTATCAAAGCAGGAGCCCTTCGTGGCAGTGCGTTGGTGTTGAGGCTCCAGCCTGACCAATCCTGTGGGTCGACAAAACAGTTTCAGGACTCCACAATACACGGAGAGCCGATCACGATGCAGAAAGAGCAGAGGGAGTCCAGGGAAAACAGCGCAGCCTCACAGCCTCAGGCCTGCACGGACAGTGTTCAGGTGAGTGCCCCCAAAACACCTGCCCCCCGCGATGTCGAGGACAGGTCAGCCTGTGTGCCCGTGGGCTGCACTCCACCCTAGGGTCAGACTCCTGAAGAGCAGAACCCCGCAGCCTCAGGGATTGCCTGGGGGTGTGCGTTTCTCGGCCACTGCTCTATGTCTGTGGACCTGTGTCTCCCATTCTCTCTTCTATGTCTCTCACTCTCTGTCTGTGTCTCTTGCTTTCTCTGTCTCTCTGTGTGTGCCCGTGTGTGTGTGTGTGTGTGTGTGTGTGTGTTGGGAACAATGTGCCCAGTGAGCTACGAAGAGGTTTCTTGCATGTCAGCGTGTCTTTATGCAGCCTCTTTCTGCATTTCTGCTTGGCTCATGTTGCCAGTTGTCCATCGTTTCCGGGGCGGTTCCACATTGGTTTCTGAAGGCCTCGACGATGAGAGGAGATGCGTCTTCCACAAAGACATTGAAATTTCATACTGATCCTGAGCTACCTCTTTTCTACGATCAACATGACCACACTATAAGAAAACAACAACAACAACAAAAGCCTCACTGGAGCTACTTGTCTTGCAGGAGGGGAGCAGACCGACTTGAAAGGAGACAGTGCTATCTCCTTGTGGCTCTTCTCTGAGAAAAGAAGCCCCACATCAAAATCTTACAGAAGTTGAGAACGGCACATGGCAGGATTCTGGTCAACGGAATCCTGGCCTCTAAGGACAAGTAACCCCTTTGGCACTCCTCCCCTTATGCGTGTGGCGGTGGTTTCCAGGTGTTCTTTGTCTTTCCCGGGCATTGATGGAAAGGTCACTGTTACCCCCCTTCCAAGGGGCACATGCGTGGACACCATTGTTGGTTTCGCCATCGCACCATATGCCCCGGTGACACACATTCACACCATCTGCTCTGGGATACACTAGTGCCATGCGTGATCGCATTGTCTCCACCTCGGATTCGCCCCGTCCCTGTTTGCACCTGTCCTGGAAGCGGTGTCGGCTTGCAGGAGCACCAGGGCTTTTAGAAGTGGGGCACGCCACTGCTCTTTCAAAGGAGGAGGGAGGCAGAGGGATCACGGATCAGTGAACTTTCAGCTGACGCCATGCCTTGAGGGCCATGGGATCATTCTGTGATGCAGGGAGGCCCTGTCTGCCTCACCAGATATGCTGAGCCCATTCTTTCTCACACGGAGGGGTCCAAACTCGGATCTGAAGAGGAGTTCTCAGAACCCAGCAGCCGCCCCGAAGCTCCCCTTCCATCGGTGGAAGTTGGCTCAAGGAGGAACTGAAGACGGAACTACTTGCGGCTTGGCCCTGGGACATCCGCGGCCCCCTCTCCAACGCCGCCCCAAACTGGACCCCGGATCCAGCCCCAGCCACAGCTACAGCAGGAGCCCGCCTGCCGCCGCGAAGCCGCCATTATTTAAAGCGGAAGCAGCCTGCCTGCCAGGGGATGAGCACCAGTCCGCCCAGCCAGTGCGGATGCGCGAGGCGCGAGCGGCTTCTCCCGTCACAGTGCTTCCCACGGTTGTCTTAGAAACCAGTCCCTGAGGCTTGGCAAAGCAGGAGCCCTCCGTGGCAGTGCTTGGGTGTCGGGGCTCGGAGGCTCCGGCCTGACCTCTCCACGGGGTCCACGGCAACGTCTCCGGATGGCAGGAGACGCAAAGGGCCGACCAGGATGAGGAAACCCCGGGCGGAGTCCGCGGGAAGCAGCACGGCATCCCAGCCTCAGGCCTGCCCTGACGCTGTTGGGGTGAGTCTCCCTAAAAGTCCTGCCGCCGTGATCTCGAGGACAGGTCGTCCTGCGTGCCCCTGGGCTGCTCTCTCACCCGAGGGTCGTTCTGGTCGAGAGCAGAACCCCGCAGCCTCAGGGTTTGCCTGCGGGTGTGTGTCTCAATGGCTCTGCTCTATGACTCTGTGTGAGTGTCTGTGTGTGTGTGTGTCTGTGTGTGTGTGTGTGTGTGTCTGTGTTTCCCATTCTCTCTTCTCTCTGTGTCTCTCAGTCTCTGTGTGTTTCTTTCCCTCTCTCTGTCGGTTTGTGTGTGTGTGCGCCCGTGTGCGTGTGTGTCTTTGGCCGAAAGTACCCTGTGCGCCACAAACCGATTTGCACCATGTCGGCCTGTCTTTGGTGAGCCTCTTTGTGCGTCTCTGCCTGGGTCATGGAGCCGGTTGTCAATCGTCTTGGCCGCCGCGCGGATCCGCTTTGGCTATGTGAAGACCTGGTCCACGTGAGGAGATACGTCAGTCCCAGAGCAATGGAAATCTCATCCCCATCCTGAGCGGCCTCTTTTCTCGGATCAAGATGAACACACTGCAGCCAGGGACAAGATCCCCATGGGAGCTCTGAGAAATGAAGACACACCGCCATACAGTCTGGAAGAGGAAGCCGGGAATGGGAGATGGCAACTATCCCTGTCACTGGAAGGCTGGCCTCTCTGGACAAGCCAGCCTTTTGGGACCCCTCCCCTTATGCCCGTGGCAGTGGCACGGTGCTGTATCCTGCCTGGGATCTGGGCTCGGGCCTCTGCTCTATCCTCCCTCTTGCTCTGCCTCCTCTGTTTCTCAGGGGCCTGGATGCCTCTCGCTCTGGCCAAATGTCTTCAACAAAGATGACTTCCCAATCTGTCAGGGAGACACTTCCTGGGGATCCGTGTCATGATTCTTTCTCTCTCCAAACGTGTTTCTGCTTCATTGGTCAGGTCTCATGACCCTGAAGCTCTTGGCTTCCACACGTGTCTCAGACAGGGAAGCTTCCTTCTTCTGCACGTTTCCCCTCATGGGTGGCTGGATTGCCTAGAATGAGCGCTAGGCGACCGTGACTGGCCTTGTCTTCTAGGACAGGTGGTGTCGCGTTTCCTCTGCACTTCCTGTCTCATTCTGGAGGGACATCCTCTCCTCTGCTCCTGGGTGGACTGACTTCCTTGATGTTCGGGCCGAAACGAATGTCACGGAACCAAAGGGACTGGGCTGGGGCTGTGGCTGGGGATGGGTGAGGGGAGGTTTCGTCGGGGCTACCAGGGCAGTGGAGGGTTGGGGGTGGGGCGAATTTTGCAGAAACCTCTTTGCTCCTCTGGTAGGCATTTGAAAACGTGGCTTGTTTCAGGCACAGGCGCCCCCACCCCCGCGGTTCCCAGGCGTTCTTTGATTTTCCTCGGCATTGATGGAAAGTCCCTTGTTCCCCCCTTCCACCGGACCGTGCCTGGAAACCACCGTTTGTTTCGCCGTCGCCCCGCCCCATATGCCTCCGGTGACACACGTTCACACCGTCTGCTGTGGGATCCACCAGTGCCACGCGTGGTCACATGGTCTCCACCTCGGACTCGCCCCTGTTCCTGTTTGCACGTGTCCCGTCAGGCGCGCTCGGCTCTCTGGAGCCCCAGGGCTTTTAGAAGCGGGGCAGGCCACTGCTCTTTCAGAGGAGGAGGGAGGCAGAGGGCTGATGGATCAGTGAATTTTCAGCTGACACTACGCCTTGAGACCTATGGGATCATTCTGTGCTGCGGCGAGGCCCTGCCTGCCTCACCAGGTGTGGTGAGCCCATCCTATTTCACCCGGAGGGGGCCAAAATCGGATCTGAAGGGGAGTCCCGAGGACACAGCAGGCGTCCTCAAGCTCCCCCTCCCTCGGTGGAAGTCGGCTCAAGGAGGTCCTGAGGACAGGACTCCTGGGGGTTTGGCCCTGGGACCGGACACCGGCGGCCCCCTCTCCCACGCCGCCCCAAACTGGACCCCGGATCCAGCCGCCGCCGCGGCTGCAGCAGGAGCCTGGCTGCTGCCGCCGCCTGGCGGCGGTGGCCTAATTTAAAGCGGACGCAGCCTGACTGCCAGGAGCGGAGCGCGAGTCGGCCCAGCCAGTGCGCATGCGCGAGGCGCGAGCGGCTTCTCCCGTCACAGTGCTTCCCACGGTTGTCTTAGAAACCAGTCCCTGAGGCTTGGCAAAGCAGGAGCCCTCCGTGGCAGTGCTTGGGTGTCGGGGCTCGGAGGCTCCGGCCTGACCTCTCCACGGGGTCGACGGGAACGTCTCCGGATGGCAGGAGTCGCAAAGGGCCGACCAGGATGAGGAAACCCCGGGCGCAGTCCGCGGGAAGCAGCACGTCATCCCAGCCTCAGGCCTGCCCTGACGCTGTTGGGGTGAGTCTCCCCAAAAGTCCTGCCGCCGTGATCTCGAGGACAGGTCGGCCTGCGTGCCCCTGGGCTGCTCTCTCACCCGAGGGTCGTTCTGGTCGAGAGCAGAACCCCGCAGCCTCAGGGTTTGCCTGCGGGTGTGTGTTTCAATGGCTCTGCTCTATGACTCTGTGTGAGTGTCTGTGTGTGTGTGTGTCTGTGTGTGTGTGTGTGTGTGTGTCTGTGTGTGTGTGTGTTTCCCATTCTCTCTTCTCTCTGTGTCTCTCAGTCTCTGTGTGTTTCTTTCCCTCTCTCTGTCGGTTTGTGTGTGTGTGCGCCCGTGTGCGTGTGTGTCTTTGGCCGAAAGTACCCTGTGCGCCACAAACCGATTTGCACCATGTCGGCCTGTCTTTGGTGAGCCTCTTTGTGCGTCTCTGCCTGGGTCATGGAGCCGGTTGTCAATCGTCTTGGCCGCCGCGCCGATCCGCTTTGGCTATGTGAAGACCTGGTCCACGTGAGGAGATACGTCGGTCCCAGAGCAATGGAAATCTCATCCCCATCCTGAGCGGCCTCTTTTCTCGGATCAAGATGAACACACTGCAGCCAGGGACAAGATCCCCACTGGAGCTCTGAGAAATGAAGCCACACCACCATACAGTCTGGAAGAGGAAGCCGGGAATGGGAGATGGCAACTATCCCTGTCACTGGAAGGCTGGCCTCTCTGGACAAGCCACCCTTTTGGGACCCCTCCCCTTATGCCCGTGGCGGTGGCACGGTGCTGTATCCTGCCTGGGATCTGGGCTCGGGCCTCTGCTCTATCCTCCCTCTTGCTCTGCCTCCTCTGTTTCTCAGGGGCCTGGATGCCTCTCGCTCTGGCCAAATGTCTTCAACAAAGATGACTTCCCAGTCTGTCAGGGAGACACTTCCTGGGGATCCGTGTCATGATTCTTTCTCTCTCCAAACGTGTTTCTGCTTCATTGGTCAGGTCTCATGACCCTGAAGCTCTTGGCTTCCATACGTGTCTCAGACAGGGAAGCTTCCTTCTTCTCCACGTTTCCCCTCATGGGTGGGTGGATTGCCTAGAATGAGCGCTAGGCGACCATGACTGGCCTTGTCTTCTAGGACAGGTGGTGTCGCGTTTCCTCTGCACTTCCTGTCTCATTCTGGAGGGACACCCTCTCCTCTGCTCCTGGGTGGACTAACTTCCTTTGATGTTCGGGCCGAAACGAATGTGAGGGAACCAAAGGGACTGGGCTGGGGCTGGGGCTGTGGCTCGGTGCGGGGGAGGTTTCGTCGGGGCTACCAGGGCGGTGGAGGGTTGGGGGTGGGGCGAATTTTGCAGAAACCTCTTTGCTCCTCTGGTAGGCATTTGGAAACGTGGCTTGGGTCAGGCACAGGCGCCCCCACCCCCGCGGTTCCCAGGCGTTCTTTGATTTTCCTCGGTATTGATGGAAAGTCCCTTGTTCCCCCCTTCCACCGGACCATGCCTGGAAACCACCGTTTGTTTCGTCGTCGCCCCGCCCCATATGCCTCCGGTGACACACGTTCACACCGTCTGCTGTGGGATCCACCAGTGCCACGCGTGGTCACATGGTCTCCACCTCGGGCTCGCCCCTTTTCCTGTTTGCACGTGTCCCGTCAGGCGCGGTCGGCTCTCTGGAGCCCCAGGGCTTTTAGAAGCGGGGCAGGCCACTGTTCTTTCAGAGGAGGAGGGAGGCAGAGGGCTGATGGATCAGTGAATTTTCAGCTGACACTACGCCTTGAGACCTATGGGATCATTCTGTGCTGCGGCGAGGCCCTGCCTGCCTCACCAGGTGTGGTGAGCCCATCCTATTTCACCCGGAGGGGGCCAAAATCGGATCTGAAGGGGAGTCCCGAGGACACAGCAGGCGTCCTCAAGCTCCCCCTCCCTCGGTGGAAGTCGGCTCAAGGAGGTCTTGAGGACAGGACTCCTGGGGGTTTGGCCCTGGGACCGGACACCCGCGGCCCTCTCTCCCACGCTGCCCCAAACTGGAGACCGGAGCCATCCGCCACCGCGGCTGCAGCAGGAGCCTCGCTGCTGCCGCGGTCGCGCAGCGGTGGCCTAATTTAAAGCGGATGCAGCCTGACTGCCAGGAGGGGAGCGCGAGTCGGCCCAGCCAGTGCGCATGCGCGAGGCGCAAGCGGCTTCTCCCCGTCACAGTGCTTCCCACGGTTGTCTTAGAAACCAGTCCCTGAGGCTTGGCAAAGCAGGAGCCCTCCGTGGCAGTGCTTGGGTGTCGGGGCTCGGAGGCTCCGGCCTGACCTCTCCACGGTGTGACGGGAACGTCTCCGGATGGCAGGAGTCACAAAGGGCCGACCAGGATGAGGAAACCCCGGGCGGAGTCCGCGTGAAGCAGCACGGCATCCCAGCCTCAGGCCTGCCCTGACGCTGTTGGGGTGAGTCTCCCCAGAAGTCCTGCCGCCGTGATCTCGAGGACAGGTCGGCCTACGTGCCCCTGGGCTACTCTCTCACCCGAGGGTCCTTCTGGTCGAGAGCAGAACCTCGCAGTCTCAGGCTTTGCCTGCGGGTGTGGGTTTCAATGGCTCTGCTCTGACTCAGTGTGTGTGTGTGCGTGTGTGTGTGTGTGTGTGTGTGTGTGTGTTTGTGTCTCCCATTCTCTCTTCTCTCTGTGTCTCTCTGTTTCTGTGTGTTTCTTTCCTTGTCTGCGTTGTTTTGTGTGTGTGTGCCTGTGTGCGTTTCCGTCTTTGGCCGAATGTGCCCTGTGCGCCACAAAGCGATTCCTCGCATGTCGGCCTGTCTTTGGTGAGCCTCTTTCCGCATCTCTGCCTTGGTCTTGAGGCCGGTTGTCCATCGTTTTCGCCGCCGCGTGTTTGCTTTGGATGTGTGAAGGCCTCGCCCACATACGGAGGTGCGTCGTTCCTGGAGTGATTGAAATCTCATCCGCATCGTCAGCGGCCTCTTTTCTAGGATCAAGATGAACACACTGCAGCCAAGGACAAAAGCCCCACAGGAGCTCTTTGTCCTGCAGAAGAGAAGCAGACCCATGTAAGAGAAGGTGGTTGCATCTTTTCATGATTCGTCCGTGAGAAATGAAGACACACCATGATACGGTCTTAAGGAAGAAGGCGGGAATGGGAGATGGCAACAATCCCTGTCACTGGAACGCTGGCCTCTCTGGACAAGGCACCATTTTGGGACTCCTCCCCTTATGCCTGTGGCGTTGGTATGGTGCTGTGTACTGCCTGGTCTCTGGCCTCTGCTCTGTCCTCCCTCTTGTTCTGCCTCCCCTGTTTCTCAGGGGCCTAGATACCTCTCGCTCTGGCCAAGTGTCTTCCCAGTCCCTCAGAGACTTCCCAGTCCTTGACTTCCCCGTCCGTCAGGGCGACCCTGCCTTTTGAACCGTGTCAGGGTTGTTTCTCTCTCCCAACGTGTTTCCGCTTGATTGGGCAGGTCTCATGACCCTGGGGCTCTTGGTTTCCATAAATGTGTCAGACAGGGAAGCTTCCTTCTTCTCCATGTTTCCCCTCATGGGTGGGTGGATTTCCTAGAATGAATGCTGGGCAACCCTGACTGGCCTTGTCTTCTAGCACAGGTGGTGTCGCATTTCCTCTGCACTTCCTGTCTCATTCTTGAGGGACATCCTCTCCTCTGCTCCTGGGTGGACTGACTCACTGTATCTTTTGCCATAACGAAAGTCAGGGAACCAAGGAGTCTGGGCTGGGTCTTGGGCTGGGGTTTGGGCTGGGACTTGTGCTGAGGCTGGGGCTTGGTGCAGGGGACGTTGTGTGAGGGCTACCTCGGCGATGGAGCTTTGGCGTTTTGGTGAATTTTGCAGAAACCTCTTTGCTCCTCTCGCAGGAATTTCAAAATGTGGCTCCGGTCAGTCACAGGCCTCCTCCTGGTTTCCAGGTGTTCTTTAATTTTCATTGCTGTATTGGAAATGTCACTTTTTCCCCCCTTTCCACCGGCTACATGCCTAGACACCACCATTTGTTTTGGCGTCACCCCACATTCCTCTGGTTACACACATTCATGCCATCTGCTGTGGGATGGGCCAGTGCCACACGTCATCGCATGGTCTCCACCTGGGATTCGACCCTGTTCCTGTTTGCACGTTTCCTATAAAGCGCGGTCAGCTTCCAGAGCCCAAGGGCTTTTAGAATCCGGTCAGGCCAGTGCTCTTTCAAAGGAGGAGGGAGGCAGAGGGCTGATGGATCGGTGAATTTTCAGCTGAAACCACGCCTTGAGACCCATGGGATCATTCTGTGCTTCATCGAGGCCCTGCCTGCCTCACCAGATGTGGTGAGCCCATCCTATCTCACTCAGAGACGGCCAAAATCGGATCTGAAGGTGAGTCCTGAGAACCCAGCAGGCGTCCTGAAGCTCCCCCTCCCTCGGTGGAAGTCCGCTCAAGGAGGTCCTGAGGACAGTACTCTCAGGGATTTGGCCCTGCGACAGGACACCCGCGGCCCCCAAACTGGACCCCGGATCCAGTTGCTGCCGGTGCTGCTACAGGATCCCCTCTGCTACCGCTCAGTAGCCATTGTTTAAAGTGGCCGCAGCCTGACTGCCAGGAACGGAGCTTTAGTCGGCCTATCCAACGTGCCTCCGCAAGGCTCTAGCTGATTTTCTCGTCACAGTGATTTCCACTGTTGTCTTAAAATCCAGTCCCTGAATTTTGGCATAGCAGGAGTTCTCCATGGGTGTGCTTCGGTGAAGGGGCTTCTTGCCTCCGGCCTGTCTTGCAGGAGTTTTAATACCCTTCCCATCCTGTGCTGCCTCCTTGCTAGGATCAAGAGGACCGCACCACAACCAAGGACAAAGGCCTCACAGGTGCTCATTGTCCAGCCGCAGGAGTGTGCCCACCGACCTTCAAGAAGATGGTTCTCACTCCTCTCGCCCTTTGCCCTCATTGAGAAATCTAGTCACAGCTATACACTGGGACGGAGAAGGAAGCTGGCAACAAGATGGGGCACGCATGTCTGTCACTCAAACGCTGAACTTCCTGGCCAAGTCACCCATTTGGCACTTTTTCCCAGATGCCAGTGATAGTGGCATTGTGCTGTGGCATTGTCCTCTGCTCTGTCCTCCCTCTTGCTCTGTCTGCCCAGTTCCTGTGAAGCCTAGAGGCTTCTTAGTCTGGCTCAATGTCTTCAACAAAGAACACTTCCCAGTCCATTAGGGAGAAATTTCGTTGGGGTCCCTTTTATCATTGCTTCCCTCTCCAAACCTATTTCTGGATGATAGGGTGTGATGATCGTGGAGTTCTGGGCTTCCATACCTGTCTTGGACAGGGAAGCTCCCTTTGTCTCCATGTCCCAAGTGATGACTTCGTGGTCAGTCCAGGAAGAGTTGGAGGCAACCTCACCGTGGTTGACCTTTGCCTTCTAGAAATGTTATTGTTGCATCCCACCTGCCCTTCCTCTGTCATTCCTGAGGGCCATCCGGTTCCTCTGCTCCTAGGGAAAGTGGCTTCAAGCACTGAATCTTTTGGCTGCCACCGATGTCAGGGAGTCAAAGGGACTGGTTTTGCTGGGTGCAGGGGAGGTGGTGTCAAGGGTACCTACGGGTGGCGGGATGTCGGTGTGCTGTAGTTTGTCAAAACCTCTTGGCCCCTCTGGCACTCATTCTTGAATGTGGCTTGGACTCAGGCACAGTCCCTGTCTCACAGGTTTTCTAGTGTGCTTGGCTTTTCCTTGGCTTTGTGTGGGAGGTCCCAGTGATCCACCTGTGCACACCTGGACATCACTATCCATCTCAGCATTGCCCCATAGGGCCTCAAAGACACACACTGACTTGGGGAACATTAGTGCCACATGTGGTCACATTGGCTCCATCTCGGACTCCCCTCTGTCTCTCCTTGCACATGCCGCGGAAAGCCGGAGCCCCGGACCTTGGAGATGAAGTCAGGCCACTGCTCCACCTAGGAAGGAGGGAGGCAGTGGGCTCATGGGTCAGTGCATTTTCAGCTGATAGTACACCTTACAGCCCTTAGGATCTTTCTGTGCCCCAGTGAGACTCTTCACGCCTCACTGCATTGTAACCCCATTCCTGATCACCCGGTGGAAACCAGTCAGATCTGAAGAGGAGTCCAGAGAGCCCAGCCGCACCCTGAAGCTCCTCCTCCACCGGGAACCGAAGCAGAAGACCAATCAAGAAGGTCCTGATTACAGGACCTCTATGGGTCCAACCCTTGTGTCTCCCGCAAGACCCTCTTGTAGTCCTCTTCCCACCCGCCGCCTGGGACTGCGCTGCCGCCGCCACCGCGGCCCAAGTCCCCTCAGCCTCGCGTCGCCGCCATTTTTTAAAGGATCCACAGCCTGACTCTCCGGAGCAAGCGGGGATTCGGCCTCACCAGTGCGCATGCGCAAGGACTGAGCCTCCGCTTTGGTCGTAGTGATTGCCACCTTTGCCCGGGGATGGGTCCCTGAGACTTTGCGAAGTAGGAGCCCCGTGTGATAGTGCGTCAGAGTCGGGTCTGAGAGCAGTCCTGGCCAGGGCATTAACAGGATGGTCTCCGGAGCCTGGGATTCTCGGAGGGTCGACCACCAGGAAGAAACCTCAGAAGGAAGAAACCTCAGGCGGATCGCCAGGGCGGCAGCGCGAGATCCCAGCCTCAGGCCCGGATTCAGGGAAGGTCAACGGGGCCCCTCTCCCAGTCTTGTCTTCACCCGCCGCCGCCCCAGTCCCCGCAGCCGCCGCTCCGTGGTCATTTTTCTTTTCTTTCTTTTTTTTTTTTATAGTCGGAGTCTCACTCTGTCACTCAGTCGAGTGCAGTGGCGGGATCTCAGCTGACTGCAAACTCTGCCGCTCGGGTTCAAGTGATTCTCTTGCCTCCGCCTCCCGAGTACCTGGGACTAGAGGGATTAGTCAGAGTCGGGGCTAAGACCAGTCCTGGCCAGGGCATCAACAGGATGGTCTCTGGAGGCCGGGATTCACGGAGGGTCGTCCAGGAGGAAGAAACTGCGGGCGGAGGGCCAGGGAAGCAGCACGGGATCCCAGCCTCAGGCCTGCACGGACGGTGTGCCAGTGAGTCTCTTCAAAAAAGGAGAGGTTTGCTTCTGTGCCCGTGGGCTGCTCTCTCACCAGTGGTTTGTAGTCGTGGAGAGAAGAACCCTGAAAAATCAGGGGCTGCTTGGGGATAGGTGTTACCGTGCCACTGCTGTATGTCTATGTGCGTTTGTGTGTGTGCGTACGTCTCTCTCTTGTTTCTCTCTCTCCCCTTTCTCACTCTTTTGCTCTGTGTCCGTCTGTGTGTGCATGTGTGTGTGTTGGGACACATGTGCCCTGTGCGCCAGAGGGCGGTATCTTCTACGTCCGCTTTTCTTGTGGTCAGCCTCTCCCCGCGTCTCTGCCTGGCTTGTGTGGCCTGTTGTCAGTCATTTTTCCGGCGGCTCCAGTTTAGGTTTGTGAAGGTCCAGATGAGGTGGGGAGCTGCGTCTCTCTCGTAAGAATTTAAATCACCTCCCCACCCTGAGAGGCCTCTTTTCTAGGATTAAGTCCTCCACCCCCCAGCAAGGATAAAAGCCCCACCGGAGAGGTCATTGTCTACCTGCAGAAGCAGTGCAGAGCGACCTGAAAGGAGATGGCTCTCATTCGTCTCTCTCTTTCATCTTCTTGAGAAATCTAGCCACAGGGTAACAGGTTTTGAGAGGATGGGAATGGGATGTGGCCAGGATCTGTGAGTGTGCAGGCTGTGTTTCACATATCATTAAACATAGTCTAGTGAGGGTTCTGCGGATAGCTGGTGTTTAAGTTTGTTTTATTGAATCAAGGAAAAGAAAAAATGCTGAGAAAAAAAATGACACAACCTGCCTTCCAGCCCATCTGACTGTTACAAATTTAATAGTAATTTTAATTCATCTTCTCATGTAAAGGTCCTTGGCAGTGATACCTAATTTCCTAAGATAGCCTTGCTTTATATTGTATGATTAAGATGTCATGCATATCAGAGTGTCTGGAAATTCTTCCCAACGTCCTTGACATACGTGATTAATCACATTTCCACAATAACATACCAAAAGAAATAACAGAAAATCATTTTAAGTTGTGGTTGTTTCATGCACAAAACATTTCATGAGTGTCTGGCACTCTTCTGGCCACAGATTTCATCTTAACCTAAGTATTGAAATGCTTGTGCCGTTTGATTAATATTTCCATGTAAATACTTTCATAATAAGCTACATTGAGGCTGGGTGCAGTGGCTCACACCTCTAATCCCAGTTCTTTGGGAGGCTGAGGTGAGGCCAGCGGATCACGAAGTCAGGCGATGAAGACCATCCTGGCCAACACGGTGAAACACTGTCTCTTCAAATATACAAAGATTTAGCCAGGTGAGGCCAGGCTCTGGCTCATGCCTGTAATTCCACACTTTGGGAGGCTAAGGAGGGTGGATCACCTAAGGTCAGGAGTTCGAGACCAGTCTTCCCAATATGGCAAAACACTGTTTCTACTAAAAATACAAAAAATTAGCCTTGTATGGTGACAGACACCTGTAATCCCAGCTACTCTGGAGGCTGAGGCAGAAGAATCGCTTGAACCCAGGAGGTGGAGGTTGCATAGAACTGAGATCATGCCACTGCACCGTCTGGCCTGGGTGAGAAGAATGAAACTCTGTCAAAAAAAAAAAAAAACCTGATCTATACTAAAAATACAAAAATTAGACCCTGAAGGTCACGTCCAAATGAGAAAGACATTGTTTGGCTCAAAAAGTCTGACACTAAGGAATAGGGCAGATTGGACAAGTGAGGTGACTGACACCTGTAATCCCAGCACTGTGGGAGGCCATGGCTGATGGATCACCTGAGGTCAGGAGTTGGAGACCAGCCTGACCAACATCGTGAAACTCCATCTCTACTAAAAAAAGTACATGAAAATCAGCTGGCTATGGTGGTTCATGCCTGTAAATCCCAGCTACCCAGGAGGCTGAGGCAGGAGACTCGCTTGAACCCGGGTGGCAGAGGTTGCGGTGAGCGGAGATCGCACCACTGCACTCCAGCCTGGGCAACAAGAGTGATACTCTGTCTCAAAAAATAGAATAGTGCAGAGTAAGGGCAGATTTATGTATGTATGTATGTATATATGCATGTATGTATTTATTTATTTATTTTCAGAGAAGCAGGGAATCTGGAATTTTGGGTGAAATGTCTGTTTCCAGAAGCTGAAAATGCTCTCAAATGGAAAATTCAGGCTAGCCTCTATCAAGCTTCTCCTTGTTCTATGTGTGAATAGCATGGGACAGAGGGATCAGCTTGAGCCAAGGCAGGATGGTGGGATGGGACAGATGGCCAGGGCTGCTGCACTGGGTGCGGTAGTGGAGGATTTGGCTGGAAATGCAGGTGGGACCAGACCATGAAGAGTCTCAAACACAGACCTGAGGACTCTGACCTTTATCCTGGGGGTGGCAGGAAACCATGTTATGTGAAGGAACAAGGCTGTTTCTCCCTCAGCACTAGCGCAAGGAAAGGCCAGGGAGGCCCTCAGTGGAAGCTTGCTGCTGGATTTGTTCATGTGCCCTTTCTCCTGCCTGCAGTAGGGTCAGAATGGCCTGGGGTACTGCACACATCCTGCCAGGAATAGAAGGCCCCACAGCTATAGCACCTCTCTTCCCTTTAGATCTTTGGAAGGATGAGCAGATTATTCAGCCTCTCTGAGCCTCAGTTTTCTCATCCATAAAATGAGGACAGTACACTAACCTCGCAGGTCACAAGGATGTTATGAAATCAGGTGAGCACAGCATAGCGGGTGTATTTTTGGGTCCTATTATTACATGTGAACCAAGTTGCCTTGTAGAAAAGGCACAGGCTCAGAGGACCTGTGTTTCAATCCCACTATGCTCCTGTAATGCCCAGCTCTCAGGGATGATGGAAAGATTAAATTCACGGAGATGATGCTTGTGCAACATCTGATACCCAGCAGATGCCTAAGAACATAACCTACCACCCACCTGAGCAAGTACAAGCAGTCCTGCTCCTCCTGCAAGCACTGGGGATGCTGCAAACCACCCACCTTAGAACACTGCTCCTCCTCCCTCTCTGCAGGGGGCATTTTGTAGGCCTCAGTCGCTGGGCTTGTTGTCCTCTCACCTGCCTCTCAGCACGGGGCACAGAGCACACATTCTTCACCTTTGCAAGAAGCTTCTCTATGCCTCCCTGCCCCCAGCCTTGCTGAGTGCATTCACCTATTGTCTTATTTATAATCAGGATAGAGTTGCTCCTTACTGTGTAGATGAGGAAATGGAGACCTAGAAAGGGAAGGAAAGACCAACACTCTGAGCACCTGCAATGTGCCTGAGGCAATGTACCCATTAGCTCTGCTTCACAGCAGCCCAAGAGGGAGGCATTATTCTTCCCCTGTGTAAATGTGGGTGTTGAGGCTCAGAGAAGGGCAGTGACTTGTCCAAGGTCACATAGCAAGCAACCGTCAGTGGCTGAGGGCAAACCCAGGTATTTCTGACTTCAGAGTGTGGGATTTAGAACAAACATTTGCAACGTGAGGTTGACAGATCCATCCCCCAGTGCTGTTCCAAGGACCAGATGGGGTCATAAGTGTGTGAGTACCTGACATGGTGCCCAAGGACTGGGAGTAGAAGCAGAATCCCATCCACCTCCACCTAATCATACAGAGAAAAGAGACAGCAGCCCAGGGAGGGCTGTGCTGTGCCCAAGCTGTCAGCAAGCAGTAGGCAGAGCCCAGGTCCCTGCTTTCCCATGCCAACCCCTTCCCAGTTCAGGGCAAGGCCACCTCTCCAGGGCCTTTCCCTCCCCTAGAGAGGAAATGCCCCAAGTTCCTCTGACCAGACAGGAGAGTGAATGAGAGCATGAAATTCCACCTCAGCACACACACCTGAAGCCTGAGGCTGAAAGCTGGAATCCCAGACTTTGACACTCAAAAAGCCACCTGCACGCTCTTTCAGCACCTCCACCTGGGACCTTCATGAGCACTTTGCTTCCCTCCCAGGGGAGAGGGGGTGTCCCCGAGACACTGGGGCCCTTAGAAGGCACTATGTGTTGGCAGTGACTGCAGCAGCGTGGTGGGATTCCGGGTGGTGTAGGAAGCAGGGGAAGCAGATCACAACACTCAGGATGGCCAGAGCTGAAGGCATCAGAGTCCTCTGCCCTTGCTCTGCAAAAAAAAAAACCCACGGCATATTCCCCTCCCACTCCACACCTCCCACGGTCAGCAGTCGGCCCCAGAGGAGGAGCAGCGAGGCCTTAGGAGGACGGCAACCACTGCTGGCAAGGCATTGGTGTTCTCCTGTTGAACTGCACAGGTTGTCAGCATCTGACAAGGTCGCTCTGTGACCATGATGGGTCAAGACAAAGCAAGGTCACTTGGTAGCTATCATGGCTCATCTGATGCAAAACATGGACAAAAGTGACCTCACACCCCCTCCTCTGTGTCTATGTCATGACCACTACCTCTTTGTCAATTGCAGCGTTAGCTTTGGTCTTGTCTTCCTTCCTTCTAGGTAAGATTGGGGAAGATGCCATGTGATAGAATCCACCCTGCCTCTGACAGCATCCAACCTGGAGCAAAGGCTTCTTTCAACCCTCCCGCAAGCTCCCAATACAAGCCCAGATTCTGGAACAAGTCCTTTCCAACACCTCCTTCAGAGAAGCTCCCTGGCTCCAGGCAGTGCTTACTCCCCTCCCTGCAGCAGGAAGCCCAGCTTGCGAGCTGCAGGTGTGCTCCAGGTGGTCACTGGATGCAGGGTATTGACAGATGGATCCTATCGATATGCCCACTGCATAACCATGTAAGCACATCATCCCCCACTTGCACATGAGGAAACAGAGGTCCACAGGATGGAGAAGGGAAGACATAATTTGTCCTTCAAATGCGATACTGGTGAGATGTGAGAGGCAGCACCCCTCATAACTCAGTGAGGCAGTGGGCACACCAGGACCCTCCCAGGCAGATCGGGTGTGTGGTCGCCCGCATTGCATAGCATGGGCAGGAGTTCGGGAGACCATACATGGGTCTCGCCACCTCTCCACTGGCCCGACCTCCCTGCAGACCCCCAGGACTGGGTTAGCATCTGCTTCCTGGCAGGCCTGGCCACCAGAGGTCTTTGCTTATGTCTAAGGTCCCTGTAGTTGTGGTTCACAGGATGGGGGCTGCTCTTGAGATTCAGCACCACACAGGCACTGCGCAGCACTGTGCCATGGTGTTGGGCACTCGCTTTCCAGATAGGGCCCATGTTGCCAGCAGGCATGATGCCTCATTTACCCTACCCTGAGTGCAATAGGTCGTTTTATAGAAAAAAACTTGGGCCAGGCGCGGTGGCTCACACCTGTAATCCCAGAACTTTAGGAGGCCAAGGCGGGTGGATCACAAGGTCAGGAGCTCAAGACCAGCCTGGCTAATATAGTGAAACCTTGTCTCTATGAAAAATACAAAAATTAACCAGATGTGGTGGTGGGTGCCTGTAGTCCCAGCTACTCAGGAGGCTGAGGCAGGAGAATCACTTGAACCCAGGAGGCAGAGGTTGCGGTGAGCCAAGATCATGCCACTGCACTCCAGCCTAGGCGACAGAGCAAGACTCCATCTCAAAAAAAAAAAAAGAAAGAAAGAAAAGAAAAGGAAAAGTATTTGTAGATGAATGAAGGTGACTCCTTTGAATATTGGAAATGATTTTATTTTAGCCATTGGTCTGGCACTCATTCTGATGGGGTGACGTGTGTCCCTGCCTTAGTCAGCAGAGCACAGGAGTGTGCTACACCTCCCCTCATCTGAAGATTCAGCCCACGAGCAGGAACGCCTGTCTTTGTGTCACACCAACAGAGAGGATGTGTCTGGTTTCACCACTCACTGCAGAGGCAGAAATTACCCAGAAAGAAGAGACAGTCTGTTCCCAGGAGTGGGTCCTTTTGACCCAGCATGGGGGTCATCTCCCTTCCTTGGCCGGGACCCCCAACCTGAACACAGAGGCAGAGAACATGTGAAGGGCTCCCATTCGCAGGTGGCCCAGGGTGCAAGCTCTGAGTCTGTGGTCCTGGTCACTGCCCTTTTCTCCACAGCATGGCTGCCACCATCCTGGGCTGGGGCACAGAGGGGCTTTGCAGAGATCAGCATAACAAAACCATCAGTGAGATGCTGCAATAGCAAACCGTGATACCTTCGTGGGCTGCCAAGGCAGCCTAAGCTATTTGTTGCTGCACTCAGTGTCCCCAGACAGCTGTGTGGCAGTCACTGCCTCTGGTGTGTCTCTTTTACTTCTCTTCTCCTGCCTGAGCTTCTGCTCTGAACTCTGTCTCTAACTTACAAGAAATCAAGCTCACTGGATTCTGAGCTCTTCAGGATCAAGGACTGAGTCAGTAGTTCATGTCTCTTTCTAGAGATCACAGCTTAGTATCTGGCACAGAGCAGATACTCAGCCAATGCCAAATGATTCATTTGCCGGAAAGCTGAATTTCATCCATAATCCTAGGGCGTTTTACCAGGCTTTGTAAATACATACAGGCCATTTAGAAATTTGAATGTCAAAGAGTAAAGAAGCTGAGAAAGTAAACATTGGAGAAGCGTTGGGGGCGGGGGTGTATTATTTGCAAAATATTCCTGGATCCTTGTGAGTACTATAAACCCTTGATGAGCACGGATTCTGGGCCAGGCCAGACACCCAGCTGGACCCAGGAGATACTGAGGTGAGTAAAGCCAAAATGCCTCCCTTCAGCAGGAGGCAGGCAGTCACACCAAAGTGATAAAGGCACAAAACCCAGAGGCAGCAGAGGAGCAAGGACTACCTTGTTCCTGGACTGTGTGACCTCAGGGAGTGTTTTGAGAGGAGGACATCTGTGCAGGGCTTGGAAGGATGAACAGAAATTTGCCGAGCAGAAAAGGGAGCCGAGGAAATCCCGATGGAGAACAGCTTGGGTGAGAGTGTGAGCCACGGGACTGAGGGGCACAGGCATGGAACTGGAGGAGCAGAAAGAATGAGGGAGGTCAGCAGAGGTCAGTCACAGAAGGTTTGAATCCTGGTGAGGGAGCAGTGGGTGCTGCACAAGGGACATGGGCCTGGAGGAGATGCAGTTATCTCTGAGTGAAGATGGAGCACGCCATCCACTAGGGAACCACAAGATGCAATAGAAATAAGAACACTGAGAAGCCTGCACAAAGGATGAGGGGTCCAGGGGTGGCACCAAGAAGGTCCCTGTCAGAGGCCAGCTTTGAACGGAGACAGAAAAGACTCTTGAGGGTCTCAGCTGCTGCAAAGCTCCTCAACAAATCATATTTTACCTTCAAATATTTGCTAAAGTATACTAACTATTGGAAGAGCAATGCTCCATTGATAATAATTATTCCCTCACTGTACATTTTTTACAATTCTCAAAATGCTGTCGGTCCAGTGTCTCATTGGAAGCCCCATATAATCCCATTTTACAAATAGGGAAATGAGGCCCTGTGATGTCACACCGAGGCTTGCAGCAGTTCCAGGATAGAAAATAGGGAGCAATTTCATCTCAGCCCTTGGTATAAGTCTCAAAGTTCCTTTTCTGGGAGGGGGTCCTTGAGGCCACCCAGCAGCCCATAGTCCAAGACTTCTTCCTCCTTGGGCTTCTCCACACCTGTTTCCAAAGCCTCCTTCTCCTCCTTTGTTCTCAGGTACCACTACCAGGTGTTGGGCAGGGAGACCTCCTGCTGCTGTCCATCCTAGGGCGTATCCTCCAACATGGGTGCATTGTGGTTCAGCCAGCACCTACACCACCTGAAGCCCAGGGCTCCTGTGGTGGGCCTGAGGTTCCTCCCTATCAAATGGAGATGTGCTGGGGTTGCTTCCTTCGCTGAAGCCCATGTCCAGGTTATCTTCGGGGTGGCACAGGATACAGGGCTCTGGGGACAGGCCAGAGGGCTGCAGGGGCAAAAACCAAGAGGATGAGGGGATCTCTGAGTCAGACCGCCTGGATCCGCATCACAGAGACTAGCTGCAAGGCCTGGGGAAGACTGGTTCAACTCTCTGGGCATCAGTTTCCTCCCCTGTAAAGTGGGAGGCATAGCAGATTCACTCCTACAGTTGTCTCTGAGCTTTACAGCAGGTAATGTGTGCAAAGTACATTGCGCAATGCCTGGCACATGGTAGGTGAGAATAAACAGGGTTACTATGATATCATCATCTGAGCTAGGTCACTCATGCACTTCTCCAATGCTTCAGGGTTCCCCTCCATCCCTCACAGGGTAGCAGCAAGTGAAAGGGATGCCCCTGGCCTTGAGGAGCTCACATCTTCTCATTTCCCAGGGGTCTCCATCCAGTATCCACACATGCCTGGCATGCAGCAGGCGCCTCATCCACATCTGGTGAAAGAGTGGAAACCAGGTCATTATCATGTATTGTTTGGCACAGAATCTGCAGTAGGTGACAGAGAAGTGAGTGACTGTAGTTGTGCTCACCAGTTCCTGTCCCTGAATTTTCAGGGATCAAGCGGCCTTAGCAAGTCTAGTACCAGGGAGTGGGCACTGTGTGGTGGAGCAGGAGGCACGTCCTGAGAAAGGCAGTGGGGTGAGGAGAGGAACTCTGCCTTTGAGGTCTGGGAGATCCTCCACCAGGACCTCACCAAAGGCCCCGGGCAGGTCATCCCTCATCCCAGAATCTCTCTATGCTCTTCTGTATAATGGGGCTAGCATGGAAGAGATACTTGCACAACCATGTTCAGAGCAGCATCATCCACAATAACCAAAAGGTGGAAGCAACCCAAGTGTCCACGGATGGATGGACGGATCAACAAAATGCTGTCTATGCATACAGTGGAATAGTGTTCAGCCTTGAAAAGGAAGGAGATTCTGACACCTGCTGCGTCAAGAATGAACACTGAGGACATTAGGTTGAGCAAAATAAGCCAGACCAAGAAGACAAATGCTGTATTATTCCACTTTTCCAAGGCACCTAGAGTAGTCAAATCCATAGAGACAGACATGAAAATGGTGGCTACCAGGTCCTGGGGAGGGTGGTGATTGGGGAGTTGTTTTTAAATGAGTTACAGAATTGTAGTTTTACAAGATGAAAAGCATTCTGGAAATTGGTTGCACAACATTGTGAATGTATTTAATGCCACCGAAATGTAAACTTAAACATAGTTAGACAGTAACTTTTAGTTTATTTTACCACAATTTTTATAATGGGGTAGTTATGCCTGTCTTCTTGTGTTGCTGTAGGATTTCATGAGATAACATATAAGGAACCACCCAGCATGTTGCCTGGCACACAGTAACTGCTCAATAAATCACACCTGGATGTTATTGAAGATAAAGTTACCCGACTTCTCTGAGGCTTGCTCTCTTCAGCTGAAAATTCTCCCAAAATATATTAGATGAGACCCTACTGTATTATACTGGGTTCATAAATACCACTCCCCCTTTTCCCTTCCCACAGAGCGCAATGAATAGAAGACACTTCTCTGCACCCCAAAAGCTCCATGCTGATTGCGAGAAGGAAATGCTGGATGGAGGGGTTCCTGGAACTACTGTGAGGGGTGAGCTTTCCCCAGATGTCTAGAAATGAGGCAGAGGCCCGACATCTTCCACCCCCACTAAGGTTGCCTTGCAGTTCCCAGCTGGCTCTATACTTCCTAGAAACTGCCACTTTTCTGCCTCCATTACCTCATAGCCCAGTCAGCACCATTATCATCATCACCATGATCGCCATCACCATCCTTACAGTCACCAACACTATCATCATCGCCATCACCATTCTTACCCTCACCATTCTCACCATCATCAACACCAGCGTCTTCACCATAACTATCACTATCGTTATCACCACCTTCACCATCACCATCCTCACCATAATAATTATTGTCACCCTCCCCATCCTCAAAATCATCATCATTATCATCATTACCATCACTGTCATCGTCACTATCACCATTCTCACCATCATCATCCTCATCATCATCACCATTATCCTCACCATAACTATCACTGTTATCATCACCACCTTCGCCATCACCATCCTTATCATCACCATCACAATCACCATCACCATTCTCACCATCACCATGTTCACCTTTACCATTCTCACCATCATCATCACCTTCATCATCCTCAACATAACTATCACTTCATTATCACCACCTCCACCTTCACCATCACCATCCTCACCATCATCATCACCACCATCACAATGATCCTTGCTACATGGAACCATGCATTCTGGGTAGGAGGGCTCTTGGGTCAGGGCATCTAACACATCTTGTAGGATAGAAACCCAGCCCCTCAGGGTCTCACAGTTGGTGAAGTAACTGATTCTTGTGAGGTCATGTTCCTCTGGGTGATGTGGGATGTCACAAGACCAATAAATATGGGCTGAAGCCCATCGCATCACTTCTTTTTTTGTAAAATAAGCTCCATCATCAGTAGTAATTGTATGATAGCAGAGAATAAGAACTCAGCAAATGTAAATAATTTGATGCTATGAGAAGCATATGAAGTGGAGTCCATATTCCAATATGCATCTATTCCAGTGAGGGCAATTCTTTACCACTTCCATGAAGGAAGGGAGAAAATATTATTACAACATTACCAGAAATCTGTCTGGTCTAGGCAGGGCAGTTCCTCTTTCCAGGGTCTCAGCATTGCTCATTGTCGGCAGTCAGGGCACTCATCTGAGCAGTGGGCAGCACTGCTGCAGGGAAGTTCATGTTATTGGAAACATGTAGCATCTTCTCCTGCTACCATCGCCACATTGTCCATGAACCCACTGGGCAAACGATGAGGAATCTGGGAAAAGTTCTCATAACCAGAATATAATCATCCATATCAGGATATCAGCATTCACCCAACACTGCTGTCCAATCAACAGATGCTATAATCTCATCCAAATTTTCTCAGTTGTGCCCTAAATACATTTTTTTTGAACTTTGTAATCCAGGATCCAATCCAGGATTTCCTATTGCATTAATTGTCATGTCTCTTAACCTCCTTCAACTTCAAACAGTTCCTCTGTTTTGCCCTATTTTTCATAACCTTAAGAGTTTTAAAGAGCATAATTATTTATGAAGGATGTGTTCACCTTTTTCCATCTGATGTGTTTCTACATCCAGACTTAGGTCATGTATCTTTCACAAGAAAACCACAGAAATAATGCTGTGGTCTTCCTAGGACATCACAGCAGGAGGCACATGATCAAGTTTGTGCCAGATTTCTCCACCACAAAGTCATCATTCTTCCAATTGTAATTGAGAAGTATTTCATATGAAGATATTAATTACACATACACATGAATGTATATTTATATGTAAAATATATACAAAATATTATTTCAATGTCTAACCAATATAAAAGTTATTAATTGATATGTTTAATTTTATTTCCTACTAAGTCTTCAAAATCTAGCGTGTGTTTTACCCTGACAGCACATCTCAGTCCAGCCTAGCCACATTTCAAGTGCTCAATATTCACATGGCTGTGGCTACCATATTTGTCAGGGCAGCACTAAAGCACTAAAGAACTTCTGCCTTGGAGAAGTTCTAAGCTTTCAAAATGTTTGGCAAATACATTTTATAAAATTCTTCAGAATCCATAAATAGGCAATTACACATTCAGTAAGCCATAGAATCCAACATGACATTAAAAATGAATCCCTCTACAAAAAAGAAGGTAGGCAAAATTTTCTTCAGACCCAATAGGCAAATCAATTATGATTACCTAACATGCCCATCATTATTTGTTAACATCCTCCATTAATACCCCCAAACCCCATCAACAGGTAAATGAACAAATGCATTGAGGACTGTCTGAACAATGTCCCAGTTTCTTACCATTCGTACTTCTTTTGCAAGCAGAAAAGACTCAGTATTAGCAAAGACTATTCAGATAGTTTGTTCTTATGCCAGTAGTTGTAATTTCCTGGAGGTGCAATACTTCTCACAAGTACTTTCCTGTTTGGCCATTTTCTGCAGTACTATCCATGCTCCCATTTTCTCTATTCTTTAATTTCTATCCTAGACTTTTCTTTCATCCTATAATTCTTTATCCTAAAAATATTAATTTAAGGATAACATCACAAAGTAGTATATTTCTTCAGATGATACTCCAAATTGATACCGAATATACAGAAATGACTATCATGGACATAACCCACAACATGTGAAATGTATGGCTCATTCTACTGACATTATAAAGGAAAGTTAATGACAACTGAATTTCTAGTCATTTTCCACCCAACCAGTTGCTTATAAAATGGCAAGGAATTGCAGGTATGTACACAGTGGCTATTTTTTGGTGGGGTGTTCAGCAACTCTCCTCTTGAGAGCCCCCCTTTTCTTTGAGGACCATTTCAATGAGCACCAACTGGGCCTGACCCAACCTACCAGCCCCAGCCCCAGAGGTGATCATGATGCCCAGCTCTGGCAAAAGACTCTACCCTTGGATCATGGCAACTGTTTCAGTACTTTTTTTTTGGAATCATCAGGAAGGACTCTTGCTTTTTCTACCACTGTGGTCTGCGAGGACAAAGTAAAGTGGGTTATTTGTCGTCCTATCTCTTGCTACAGAGAGAGAAGAGAGTCATCTTCAGAAGGAAAAAATGAGGCTAAAACAAAAGGAAAAGTGTCAAGAGAAAGAAGGAGAACATTTCTTGATGATTTTATATAAGCCCCTGGGTCCAGCTATGCATGACAGCGACTTGGGTTAAAGCTCTGTCACTTATAGGACCATTGACTTAAATATAAAATAAAGTATTAAAAGCTATGAACTTTTAGATGAAAATACAGAAAAAAAATCTTTGTAATATTCAATTTATCAAAAATGTCTTAGATGAAGCCCCCAAAAACAAATGCACAAGAACAATTAATAAATTGGACCCCATCAAAATTAAGAGCATCTGCTATTTGGAAGATAGTGTTATGAGAACAAAAAAGAAAACTCAAGGGGAAAATGCTGGCCAGTCTCATATCTAATAAGGGATTTGAATCCAGAGTATATAAAGAAACTATTAAAATTTAATAATGAGAAAATAAGCAAAGAAAAAAACCAAAAAGGAAGAAGCAAAAAAAAAAAAATGTGAACATACACTTTACCAAATATATACACATGGAATGTAAGTATATAAAGAGATACTACATATTATTAGGCATTATGGAACCACAATAAAATACTATTGTACACACATGAAAATGTCTAAAATTTTTAAAGAAGGTCCATACAAAGTGTTGGCAAGAGTGTGGAATTCTTATATATTGCTGATAAAAATATAAAATGGTACAACCATTTTGGCAAACATTTTGACAGTCTCTTAAAACTAAACCTAAACCTATTAGCTGTTACACTCGTAATACTTACTCAAAGTTATAAGAACTTATGTACATGAATGTTCATTGCAAATGTATTTGTATAAGTCCAAAGCCGGAAGCAATGCAAAAACCCATCAACAGGCAAATGGATATATAAGTTGTGACCGATCTGCACAATAGAATACTACTCAGTAATAAAATTAATGACCCATTGATGCCTGCAATGTAGCTGAATCTCAAAATAATTATGCTGTGTGAAAGATGCCAGACCCCTCCAAAAAAGGGTCCATACTACACTTCATTTATATAAATGTCTAGACAAGGCAAACTATTTTATAGTGACAGATTGGTGATTGTCAGGGAGAGTGGTAAGTAGGAAGATACAGAAAGTTTGTGATTATAAAAGGGCAAGGGTAAACTTTTATGAGTGCTGGATATGTTCATTATTTTTATTTTGGTGATGGATTTGCAAGTACATATAAAAAATAACACACAATAGAAGTAGAAACAGTATTTTTGTTTCTTTCTTAATAAAGCACAATTTACTTACTAATGGGATGTGTGTGCCTGCTGGGCACACAGCACAACTTTTCAAACCTTAAAATCGGACTGGATCTCAACCACTGGACCTTATTCCTATTCCACACTGACTTTAGCACAATACTTGCTTTCATCGCGGTAATTAACAACACCCACCTTAAAGGTAAAGAAATGCACTTCTAACTAACTACTTTTGAAACTATGAACTGCCTCAGGCTAGTAGTTCTTAAGGTCTGCAGCAAATGTTGCTTTGTTTCCCTCAAAAATATACAGCCTGGGCAACATGGCAAAACTCTGTCTCTACTAAAATTACAAAACTTAGCCAGGCATGGTGGTGCATGCCTTACTCAGGGAGGCAGAGGCTGCAGTGAGCCTAGACCTCACCA
Source organism: Pongo pygmaeus (assembly GCF_028885625.2). Lineage (NCBI taxonomy): Eukaryota > Metazoa > Chordata > Mammalia > Primates > Hominidae > Pongo > Pongo pygmaeus. The sequence continues at coordinate 30,027,380 of NC_072392.2, read as the reverse complement.
CTCCACTCCAGCCTGGGGGACAGAGTGAGACCCCCATCTCAAATACACACACACACAAACACACACACACACATATACTCACACGCTATCCGCTGGTGCCCCTGTCAGTTAAACACAACATCTCAGGGCATCTCAGCACACAGTGTGAGAGCCGTGGTCCTAAACACTTCAATTAAAAGTGAAACATCTCTGGCTGGATTTTTAGAATATTCACTTTTTAATGTTTTATATTATATTTATGTTTTATGTTTTAATTAATTTATCTGGATAAAAGAATCCAGACATTTGGAAGTAAAACAATGGAAAACATGCCTGCAAACACTAATCAGCAAAAAGCTCACGTTGCTATGTTATTGACAGTTTAGACTTAAGCCAAGAAATATTGCTAAGATGAAAAGATTTTATGATGTCAGTCACTAGAAAAGTATGCCAATTTTAAATATGTCTAAATATAAAATATCCCTTCAAATTATTTACTACAGAAACTGATATAACTAAAAGAAAAATGGACTAATCTACAATATAGATTTTAACATACCTTTCAATTACCAATGGAACCAACACAAAAAAATCCATAAGAGAAAGGGAGATTTGATGAACGCAATGAACAAACTTGACATAAACTGACATATACAGAATGCGACACTCAACAACTACTGAATACACATCCTTTTCCAGTGCACGTATCATATTTACCAACATAGATTATATGTTGGAATTTAAAGGGACTCATCACAGAGTATTCAGTCGTGGGATTTTGCCTAAATTTGTCTGGCCTTCAACAGGGTTCAAATACCGTTAAATTCTTATTTCATCTAAAGAGTCCTATCCTTTTTTTTGGAAATTTTACTGCAACAATCTAAATTTGCATAACAACTGAACCCAGCCCTTGGAACTTGAAGTTTATTCTAGCCAAAGGCAGATTAAACTGTCTAAGTAGTAATGTCCTTCAAATTGTTGTCCCCTGCTCCAGTAACGGAGTATAGCTCCAAGAAGCTAACAGACTGTCCTTCATAGTATACATTCTATGTTACATCAAAACATGGTATAAATCCTTGAAATCAGCAGCAGAGAGAAAATGAGATCAACAACCATCTAGCTGTGACCTCACTACTTAGTAATTACACTTTTAGCTGACTCCTTTACTTGATTCCTAACTGCTTATTTCTGGCAGGGTAGCACTAATCCCTGACCAAGCTGACCTTTTAAGAAGTGAGCAGAACGAAAAGGCTCTACCACTAGTGATCAGCTTAACAAGCTGCAACGCTAGTCACTGGCTGCAACTCTAGTCACTGGCTGCAACTCATATTGTGGGTTTAAGAGCTCAGAATTACCATGGAAATATTATTGACTCCAAAAGAAACCCAGAAATCTCTGGGAATCCAGCAAAGATAGAAAGGGTCCTCTCAATAGTCACCACTCACACTTTGCTTTGTTTTGGTAACTATTTTATTACATACGGAGAATATCAAAAAAGTAGGCCTTTTCCTCATTGTTAATGCTAACCCTAAAATGGTAAGGCTCTTGCAGGTTGAAACCCCCAGGCTCTCACTGGCCCTTCAACAGAAGGCAGTGAAGTCACCTGCAAGAGTGATCACCCAAAAGCTTCCAGGCTGGACAAGTTGGGACTCAGTTCTTGCAGTTCCCAAATTCACAGTTCTCTTGGGACATGGTTATTTATGGAGCTCCTGAAGATGAGAAATTCCACCCACGAAATTCTGTTTATAAAAATTATTCACATCTAATTATGTCTGGAGACATTAACACAGCAATGTCGAAAATTTTCCATTAATTGTTAATCCATGGAGAAAAACTGAAAAATTATTTTTTAAAATATGAAAACCTTCATATAATACAAATTATACTCCCACATGTGATTCAATTTCTATTCATTAATGCCAGAGAAGTTAATAATTACAAATTGCCAGTGGTAAAAAAAAATCATTCATCATTGGAGAAGTGCAGAAGGTTTAAAAGAGGTAAGAATTAGTTTTTGGCTTTGGGGAGTTTTATGCTTTCCAAAAGGTTTTGCTCTTTTTATTTTTGCTCATGGCTTTCTCTCTCTCTCTCTTTCTTTCTGATTTCAGTTTCTTTTGATTTGCCTGCTTAGAAATGGTGAGAGAACTTTGGATGTGGAATGTGGAGTAGGAGGAACACGAAGTGAGGTTCTGCACTTGGGGTGGTCAGCACTGCGGATGCCCAGCAAAGGCACTGCCTGGTCCACATCCCGGAGGGGTTTCTGCACCCTAGTCGGCATCGCAGCTGATGGTGAAACTTTTGGTGTGGCAGAAGAGTGTCCACAAACTTCGGAAGGTATCCGCTGCATCCTCCATAGCCGTGTATCCCTGCCGAGGGCGATCATCTCGGGGAGCGGAAAGTACTGCTCATGGGCCAGAGCTGGCTGGTTGGAGCCACTTGCGCGGCGCAGCCCTGGCAGAGGTTCAGGCAGCCCAGGTGTCGCAAGCGGCTGTGAGTGATGCCTCCTTGGGGCCGGAGGGGTCCCAGGAAGGCTGCAGACCAGGGCTGACGAGAGGGCAGCATGGTGGCCGCGATGGAAGGTGACAAGGTTAGCAGCGCCAGGGGGCCCGGCAGAGCCCGAGCCCGGGCATCCCGCATCTCCAGCAGCACCACGGGTAGGCCTGGCGCTGGTGACGTGGTGGCCGGTGCACAAGGCCCACGACCCAGTCCCAGAGGCCAGCCCATCGTCAGATAACTTCAGGAACCCCGGGCCAGCTGAGGCCCGAGGCCCCAGGCCCCACAGGCAAGACAAAGGGCAGAGGCTCCGCAGGCGGGACCGAGAGCCGGCAGCGAAGGCCTGGCTCCACCGCCGCGGAGCTCGCAGGGCGCAGCAGGCACCGGGCAGCGACCAGGGCTTCCAGAGGACGTTGTGCACCCCCGCAAAGGCTCCTGCCCGGCGTCCAGCCTATCCGCGGGGACTCCACGTGCACCTCCTCCTCATTGTCCTTGTCTAGGGCCGCGGCAAGGTCCTCGCTCCCATGGCGTGACTCCGGGGGCGCAGGAGCCTGGGCTGAACAGGTGGAGTAGGGTGAGCACCGCCAAGAACCCAGGGAGAGTGGCGCCCCAGGGCGGCACAGGAGGCCGCATTTAACGTGGCAATCATCTTAAAGATTTTATGGCATCTTTTTTTTGACAACTTATAATATCGATAATGTCTATTATATCTTGTGATATAATTATTAACACCACTTCATTGTGATTATTATGATTATTTTTATACCAACACATCTTCAATTATTAACATTCCCATTTGCTAGAGAATAATGAAAACGACTAGTTTTGAAAGCCTTACGTCTGCCAATGGAAGCACATTCCAGCATGTCGCCAACGCAATCCACTTTCCACCACTTTCACAAGAAACGTTACTGCACAATTATACTATCCTACCCTTATATACTTTGTGTGTGTGTACTTGTGTGTATGTATGTTATATATGTTTTATATATATATATATATATATATATAAAGTATGCCAGAGATGAACAAGGTTTAGAAAATTAAATGCACACAGGTCATGTCAGTGCTATGTATAATGTGGTGTACTAAGTATAGATGTTCAACAGTGTGGAATCTAGGCCGGAACAGGACTCCTAGTCTTAAGCAATTCTTCCTAGGTTCAGTCTCTGGAAATAATGCTTTATATCAAGTATGCGAGAAAATTAATGGATTTTAAAGACTGTTCTATGTCAACTATAACATTTCATTTGGGGATTTCTGTCCCTTATAATATCTACCTCATTTTGGATGGATTCCTTGAGGCCTGGTTTATTTTTCTTTTCCTTTCTACACATTGCTGCTCAGAGTGATGAAAGGAATTGTATTTTGAATAAAATAGCTAAGCATCCTTTTGTGAGCAAGGAGCATGATGGTACTTTGACCTACCATTTCTCGTTACGGTAGTTATGGTTACAGTGGGGCTGGAGTGTTTACTGGGAGCCTGGACATCTGCTGGGACATGATACCCACTGGGATTTTTTTGTGTCAACCTGGTCTCTGATGTCCACCTGGGGATTGGGAATCCACCTAAGGCCTGATGTTTACCTGGAGCCAGATGTGCACCTGTGGCCTGATGTTCAGTTGGTGACTAGGAATTCCACTAAGGCTTGATGTCCACCTGGGGCATAGGTAACCATTTGTGGCCTAGTGTTCCCCTGAAGCCCAGGTGTCAACCCAGGGCATAATGTCTTCTTGGGGCCTGCTGTCCACCTGCAGACTGGTGTCTGCATAGGGCCTGGTATCCACCTGGGGTCTGGTGACTGCCTGGGGCCTAGTGTCCACCTGAAGACTGAGTATAGACCTCAGACCTGATGTATGCCTGGGGCATATTTATCCACCTGGGGACCAGCATTCTTCTGGGGCCTCATGTCCACTTAAGCCCTGGGTGTCAACCTGGTGCCTCATGGCCACCAGGGATCTGTGTACTCACTTGGGGCCTGGTGCTCCCATAGGGCCCAGGTATACACCTGGGGAATCATGTGCAGGTGGAGGTGGATGTCTTCCTGGGTGCTGGTGTTCACCTGGGGACAAGGGTCTCCCTGGGGACTGGTGTTTATTGGGAGCCTCATATGCACCTTGAACCTGCTGTCTACCTAGGGGCTGATGTCCATGTTAAGGCTGGGTGTCCACCTGGGGCCTGGTTGTCCACTTGGGGCCTAATGTCCACCTAAGACCTAGTCTTCACCTAGGGCCTGGGTGTCCACTTGGAACCTGATGTTCAGCTGGAGATGCATCCACCCAAGACCTAGGTATCCACCCAGGGTATGGTGTCAAACTGGGGCCTTATGTCCACCTGGGGACTAGATATCTACCCGAGGCTTGATGTCCACCTGGAGCCCGATATCCACCTCAGAGCTGTGTGTCCACCCAGGTTCTGGTATCCACATGGAGCCTGGTATTCATCTGGGGCCCAGTGCCCACCTGGAACCTGTGTATCACCATGGGTCCTGGGTGTCCACTTGGAACGTGATGTGCACCTGGGACCTGAGTTTCCACCTAGGGCGTGATGACCACCTGAGATCCAGGTGTCCAACTGGGGTCTGATATCTACCTGAAGCCTAGGTAACCACCTAGGGCATGGTGTTACCTGTGCCTTGATTTCCACCTGAGCCTGGTGTAAACCTGGGGCCTGGGTGTCCATCTGAGGCCTGATGTACACCTCAAGTCCAGTGTCCACCTGTGGCCTGATGTCAACTTGGAAGCTGATATCCACCTGGGGACTTATGTTCTCTTGGGGCCTGATATCCAATTGGGATCAGATGTTCACCTAAGGCCTGGAGTTAATCTGGGGCCTGATGGTCACCAGGGTCCCAGGTGTCCACCTAGGGCTTAGTGTCCAACTAGGGCCTGATGTCCACCTGGAGTCTAGTATCCACCTTGGCCCTGATGCTACTTGAGGCCTGGGTGTCTTCCTAGAACCTGAATCCCCAATTGGGCCCTGATGTCCACCTGAGGCCTGGTGTTCTTATACGGTCTGATATCTACCTAAGGCCTGGGTATCCTCCTGCAGCCTGATGATCACCTGTAGGCTGGTGTCCATATGGGGCCTGGGTGTCCACCTGTGAGCCTGATGTACACCTGGAGTCCAGTGTCCCCTTGGTTACTAACACGTACCAGGAAAATGGTATATATCTGGGGCCTGATACACACCTGGAGCCTGTGTGTCCACCTAAGCCCTGATGTCCACCTGGGGCCTGGTGTTTACCTAGGGCCTATATCCACCCACTACCCAAAGTCAAGTTGGGAAAAGGGCCCAGGATAGGTGAGGAACACAGAACAGGGACCTCATTCATAAGAAATTCTGCTGTAGAATGGGTGATCTAAGCTCTTAAAACAGCCTCTGCCTCAGGAAAGACTGTCCAGGGCATAGGAAGCCCACACACAGGGTGGGATGACAAGTTTGCATCTGGCACTGCTGGGAGCCCTGGGGGCCTCTGCCCTTTGGGCCGTGTTGTCTCCTGCCTCTTAGGGTGGTGGGATTCTGGGCTCTGATTGCAGCAGGTGGATTCACTTAACTCCCCTCCCCTTTTAGCATTACTGTCTTCTGTAATAAACCTCTCACTTTGATCTGCCAGGCTGTCAAATGCTTTGATTGCCCTCTCTGTTTTGGTCCAATGGTTCATCAATCCAAATATCCACAATAGAAGGACAGATTTTAGTCTCTTCATACAGTGGGATATTTCACAGCTATTAAAACAAAATAAATGCTTGTATATTGATAGGCAAAGTCATCCCACATCAATAACTTTTAAACACGTTTTATGATCCCACATCTATATCTATACATAATGTTTGCCACTGCTTAAACAAAACAAAATCTAAGCTTTAGACTCCAAATGGAATTACAGGGGAGTCTTGATGTCTGTGTTCTGTAGTTCTGTCATGTTTGAAATTGTCAAATAAACATGGTGCCTTTCCGGTAGCCACTCAGAATTCCTCCTGTCTGTCCACAAAGCATTGTTACCCTCCCTGTCCCATTTGCCCCAGCCCCATGGAGCTTGCTGAGCTGGCACCATCATCTCTTGGAATAGACAAAGACATTGAGGACCAGAGAGGGGCAGCACCTTGTTGACATCCCAGAGCTCTGAGTCAAAGTGGACTTGGACTCCCTTACTAGCTGTTTCCTAAAGTCCAGGGAGCCCTGGAGGCCCAGGAATTTAAGGGCTGGAGGCTGGGGCTTTCTGTCCTGAAGTAGGGGAGGCGGGGCTACAGCTCACGGCTTGAGTGCATTTCCTCTCAAGTACAATAAGGGCTGCTTTGTAAGATGAAAAATATAAATGGCTGCCTGCAAATTTGTCAGGTAATGTGTTTGTCTTGTCTCCCCTATGGGACTGTAAACTTGGTATAAGCAGGGACCTGTCTGAATCACCCTAGTGTCCCCAGCACCAGGCCAGAGCCTGACATATAAAATGACTGACTTCATTAAATACCAACACCTTCTAGGTGCCAGGTACTGCTCTAGATGCTGGAATCTGCAGTGAATAAGATACCCAGAATCCCTGCCCCTGTGTAGCCCTCACTGTAGTAGAGCAGAACAGATGATGAATAAGTAAGCATGCAGGGTGTGAGATGGGTGGGAGAGCTGCATTGCAGAACTAGACAGTGTGCAAAGCGGACACTCAGGAAAGAACCTGAGGGTTGAGCTGCGGACATGATGGAGAAAAGTTGCCCCTAACATGAGTGCAGACACTCCAGCTACAATAACAAGCGAAGGTGGAGAAGGAAGCACAGAGGCAAGCAGCTGGGCAGACGTTGGGCTGGGATCTAGGGAAGGTTCTCTCTTTATTGCATCTATTTTCAAATTGAAATAGGGAGCAAGGCAGCAGGTGTAAGGAAGGCTGGGGAAGGTTTTAGAGGTTTAAGGAGGAAGGCGAAGGCACGATACTGTTGCTTGGGAACAGGGCAGCACTTCCAGAGCTGGGTGCCTGGGCTCCAGGGCAAGTCACTTCATCTCTTCCTATGCCAACATCTCCTCAGCTGTGAAATGGTGATTATTATAGAACAGATTCATAGAGTTTTATGATAATTAAATCAGTTGGTATTCATAACATGCTTAGATTATATATATTTTTATTAAGATAACAAATAGAGAAGTCTGGCAGACTTATGGACTCTGGAAATGAGTGAGTTTGTAGGACATCATCCAGGGCCCACTGGAGGTTTGGGCTTGATGATCAAATGAGAGCAAAAGGCATGTGTGTTTCTCTCTGTCTGTGCTCAGCCACCTGAGTGCAGGAGCAGAGGGAGTGTGTGGCTGGTTTTCAGCAGAGTGCAGTTTTGCCCTGGGAGTACAATCAATTGTAGGGCAAGAGAGTGGAGAGTGTTAGAGAGGGTGGATAACAGGCTGGACAATATAGTCTCAGCTGGGAGGAAGGGAAATTTGCAAGAAAGTGAGTGAGACACAAAAGTGAAAATTTGGAGTCATTGAAGTGTGTTGGAGTTGGGAGGCAGCTGGAAAAAGGAAAGTGGTGGTCAAAAAAAGGGTGTTTGAAATTGAGGGTCTGGAGTAGCCACAGTTTCTGCAGTGACAAGGACAAGAATATACAGGTAGGAGTGGGTGACTCAGGGAGGGTGGAAACAAGGTCTCTAGGGGTGGAGGGACCAAGAGCCAGAGCATGAGGAGGACTCTCTATGTGCATGTTGGCAACATCTCAGCAAGAGAAAAGTGCCCATGATCCGGAAGCTAAGTCTTCAATGCATAGGGATGTGTCCCGGGGTGCAATCTTAGGGCAAGAGCTTCAATACTGATTCCCTTCGTGTGTCACTGTGTCCTTGGGTAATTTTTCTTTGGGCGAACGTCACAGAGTGTGCTTACACACACCTCAATATTGTACCGACCGTACACCTAGGCTCTATGGCACAGCCTTCTGCTCTCGGGCTGCACACCTGGGCACAGGTTACTGCGGTGAATACTGTTAGCAGTTGTAGCACAATGGTCAGTGCTTGTGCATCTAAACATATCATGAAAAGTACAGTAAAAACATAGTATTGCACTATATAAAAATATACTATTGTACCTAGACATGGTGCACTGGTCTAGGACACTTACCATGAATGGAACATGCAAGGCTGGAAGCTTCTCTGGGTGAGTCAGTGAGTGTGGTGAGTGAAGGTGAAGTCGTAGGGCATGACTGTGCACTACTGTAGATTTTATAAACACCGGACCCTTAGGCTACACTACAAGATATATATTTCTTTTTCTATAGAATTATAAATCTTTTTTAATAAATATATTTTTAAAGTAACTGTGCCATAACGTTACAATTGTTATGTCACTGGGCTAGGCAGTAGGTGTCTTTCAGCTCCATTATAGTTTCATGGGTCCACAACTGCACATGCGGTCTGGGTTGATGGAAACATCATTTCGTGGCACATGAATGTATTTTGATGGGAGAGAAGGATGATGAGCTGAAAGAGGGAGGCAATGAGAAGCAAGGAGGACCTATCCTGCTCAGGCCCAGGGAAGAGCTGCAGCAGAGGACAGCAAGGCAGCAGTGTCCTCAGGGAATCGGGCCTCTTACTCACAGCACGGAAGAAAAGGAAGAGTTCCCTGAGGCTGCTGAAAACCAGGGGGCTGCTGGTGCTGGAGCAGGCTTTTGAGGACACGCAAAAGGGTTTCGGCAAGGGAGGGAGGGAAGAAGGAACTGGGGAGCGAGGGTCAGCCCAAGATAACCAGGCCTCTCCCAGGAATCTTCTGGCCACTCAGAAGCAGTGGTCATGCCCAGCTGAGCCCACAAAGGGCACCCAGTGCCAGTGTGAGAACCTGGCATGCCTATTGCCCAGCCCTGACACAGCCCAGCCATTGCCGGCATCTGCTGTAGCCCCTAAGGCAGATCAGCCTGGCCCGGTCCTCAACAGCCCTCACTGAGGCAGGTAAAAACACAGGCACCTGTGATAAGAAGTAGGCAGAGGCAAGTCCCATAGTAGTGGCAGACCAGGTGCTGCAGGAGCCCAGTCAGATGGGCACTGAATCCAGGCAGGCTTTCTAGAGGTAGTGACTCAGGATTTGTGTTCCAGTTGCGATGGTGGCATATTCAGGTCCAGCTGGGCACATTGGGACTGGAGGCTGTTTTTTTGTTTTTGTTTTTGAGACCGAGTCTCACTCTGTCTCCAGGCTGGAGTGCAGTGGCATGATCTAAGCTCACTGGAGAAGGCTGGTTTTTAATGAGTCTTGAGGCAAAGGCAAGGGTCAGGACCAGGGTCCAGCCTCAGTAATGCATTCACCCCTTCACCCTGGGGCACTGCTGCAGGCCCACCATCACCAGCCTACATTTGCTCCCCTCCTGCCCTCTCTTCCCAGGCAGCCCCTCACCTGTCACTTCATGAAGAATATGGAAGCCAAGGAGGTGTTCTTCAGACATTCCTCTCCACCCATGCACTTCCTCCCTCCCTACCAGCTTCAAAGGAATTCATGTCCAGAGAGACCCTCCCCAGTTGCCCCAACTTTCCATCAGCCTCTTCCAGGAACTGTCCTCTGACATCTCTCTGTCTAGGTCTCCCTGTCACTCTTGTGCACACCAAGACTGTTCTCCCTTTTCCTGTCAGCCACTGAGTCCACTCAGATATCTTCTGCTTCCCAAAATTAAAATTACAAACCAAAACAGAAAAAGCTTCCATGACCTTACACATTGTAGACACTTGGCTACAGCAGTGAATGACATAGACAAAGTCTCTTTCCTCATGTAGCCCTCACGCTAGTAGAGTGAAACACGTAATAAATAAACTAGTCAAATGTTCAGCATGTGAGTTGGTGATGAGAGCATTGTGCTTCATGCCTGTAATCCTAGTGCTTTGGGAGGCCAAGATGTGAGGATGGTTGAGGTCAGGAATTTGAGACCAGTCTGGGTAACATAGTGAGACTCTGTATCTACAAAAAATAAAATAAAATAAAGGAAAAGTGAAGGAGTATAGAATGTATCAGTGGGAGAGGGGGATGGGAGAGCCACATTTTAGACAAGGTGGTCCAGGAGGGTATAGCTCCAACCACTATTCCTCTGGCCCATTCCACATCTATTCCCATCCCACCCCCTTCACAGTGCTTGGGTCAAAGTCTCTCAGTCCTGCTTGTATTTCTCCAAGAGTGCTCCAGGGTCTAACTGCATCAGAACTGTGGGGTAAGGTCACAGCCCCTGCCTGTGAGAAGTGTGGATTCCTCTGCCTGTACCAGAATCCCTGGGAAATGGACCCAGGAATTTCCCAAGATCTCTGGGGGACTCTGAGACAGCCCAAAGTATGGGAACTGCAGATTTCCTCCTGAAAAGGGAGCACTGTCTCCAGGGGTCCAGCTACCCAGCTCTACCTTGTAGCCACCAGACCAGTCTGAGCCTTGGAGAATGCTGCTCTTTCCTCCTGAAATGCTCTTCCCAGCATTCCTTGCCTGGTAACTCTTGCACAACCCTCAAGACCCAACTCAAGGGCCACCTCCTCCTGACGTCACTCCCTGAACTTTCCCCTGTGTTTCCACTCTCCCCTTCACCAAGTGATGTTGACATTTCTATGGGACCATCTCTCTCTCTAGACCAGAAACGCCTACAGTTGTGGCACCCTGTAGTGCAATTTGTGTCAGTCCGGGGAGAGTGGATTTGGAGCCCAACCACCACTGAGGAAAATCCATCTGATGGACATGGTGGGTTCCAGCCCAGACGCAGGGGTCAGTGAGGGTTGGTGTGACAGTGAGCACAGACCCTGGGTGGTGGTGACACTGGCTGTCATGGGGAGGAAGGGAATGGAAAAGGGACTTCATGGGAGCAGAAAGACAGGCCTTAGCAGCAGATGGGCCAGGACCCCGCCAGGAATCCAGAACATGCATCCTAATCCCAGCTCCGCTATAAGTCCACAGCGGAACCCTGACAACGACTTTCCCCTTTCTGAGCCTCATTTTACTCATCAGTAAAATGGTGACAATAACTCCAACTTCACCAAGGAGATGCAAGGCTCAATGAGATGATGGATCTGAAAATGCCTTATGTTTCATGGCACAAAGGAGAGGGATTCCTGACATGCGACAAGCACGGGGAGAGAGGAAGGATGGGGTCTGTAAATGGCCAGGTGGCAGCCCCACCCCTCCACACACACAAACACCCACAGTGTCACCCACACTGGTGATTTTCCCAGTAGGTCCTCCGGCCTGGAAGTAGTACTGCCAGGTGGGCAGGGAGGACTGCAGTCCCATTACAGGGGTGAGGAAACAGGCTGCGGATGGTCCCACAGGGAATAAGGAGCAGGGTCTAGCTCCCCACTGCAGGCAGGGAAGATTGAAGTTGCTCCCTGGGAAGAGGAAGGGAGGCATTGACTGGCACTCCGTGATTTAGATGAGAAGCCCAGGCTCAGCCCGGTGACTTGAGCTTCCTGATGTAGAAGGTGAAGGATGCAGAGGAGACAGAGGGCAGGAGGAAGAAGATGAGGAAGAGAGCAGCAAACTGGAGTCACTACAGGACACTAGCTGCTCCAGGCTGCTCTGTCCCATTCTAAGAGAAAAGGAAAAGTGGGAGAGGGGATCACAGATCATGTCCAGATGTCTCACTGGCATGGATGCTGCTATGGAAACATCCCTGATGGTCCAGGTTTGTGGTGGGAGAGATTGCAATGCTCTGCTTCCTGGAAATCTGTGTTTAGAGCCAACACAGTTACTGCCCAAGACAGCCCCGCCTGAAGATCCCAGAGCTGCCCCAGCTTGCTGGGCTTCCCCTCCTCCTGTTATCACCCCATGCTGCTGAGAACCTGCCTGGCAGGCTGCCCAGCCAAGGCCGGGGCCTAAACTCAAGTGAAACTGACATGTCCTTGTGAGGGCTGAGGAACATCCTCTCTCCCCACAGAGCCTCACTCAGGTTCTCATCTACTTCCTTGGGGTCTGTCCCACCTCTCTCAGGAGATTGGAAGCACATACTCTTCTGGAGGGGACCTCTCACTGCTGCAGAACCTGTCCTCCAGGATACCCACAAGTGTTCTTCTCGGTCGTGGCTAATGAACGTACCATATGGTAGTGAACTACCTTCTGGGGCCCCAATATTTTGTTTATTTTTAAAAAATAAAATTAGTACTATTGTTTATTTTCTGAATGTACAGAAATATTTGTCTGATTATTATTTACATGCCCTTTGGGAAAACTTTGTAAAATAGAAAAATATGAAGGAGTATCCTACCACACAGAGATAATCACTTTAATTATTTTTCTATTCATATTTGCACATACAGGTATATATGAGATCATGCTCTGTATCTGTTGGGAGTGCATTTATCTGAAAGTTGAGTCACTTAAACAGAGACAGGTTCATTTTTCTTACATAGTTAGAGTATCTATGGTTCCTGGCTATGGTTCACTGGTTCAACAATGTTAGGCCCAGCATCTTTATGAGTCTATTGGAATTTAGCTCATGGCTGTAAGACAGCTACTGCAGCTCCAAATACTACATGAGTTTACAAGGCCAGCAAAAGCAGTCACTTCTGTATTCTTATTAGAAAAGCAAGAACTTCAGAGGTGACCCCCCAGAGGATTTCTCTTTAGGTCTGGAAGTCTGTGTTTAGATTGGCCAGAACCTGATCTCATGACCATCCCTAGCAGTAGAGAATAGCATTGTCATGATTGACTTTGGATCAATCATAATTTATTGACTGAGAGTGCGCATGTGATCCCCCAAAGAAGATCAAGAAAGGCGGGAATTTGCAGTGTGTACCACAGCATGCATGCTGCTTTATAATCTGCTCTTTCTCTTAATTGCATGTTTCAAACATCCTTCCATACTAAGAAATATAGATTCAGTCGTTCATTTAACAACAAATTATTCAGAGTGTACTGTGTTCCAGGAACTTAACGTGGTGTGGAGGACACAATAATGAACATAGTATACTCCTTTCCTCCATGGAGCTTAGCATCTAATGAGGGATACAGAAATTCATCAAAGAGGTTCACAAAGAAATGTACAATTATGATTGTAATTTGTGCTGAAAAGGAGGAAGATGTGTGGTGTGTGAGAGCAGTGACAGGAGATTTGACTCAATCAGGAGGGGCTGTGTTCTGAATGGCCATAAGCCAGCCCCTTGCCTAGCTGTAGCACAACTATTTAGCCAAAATCTGTTGCTGGTCATTTACATTCTTCCCACATCTTACCTACTATCATCAATGCAACAATAAATACCCTTCTCTAAGTACCACTTGGCACACTTGTCTGATTATTTCCTCAGGATAAATTTCTAGGGTAAAGCCAGGCACCATGGTTCATGCCTGTAATTACAGCTACTCAGGAGGCCAAAGTGGGAGGATCACTCGTGGCCAGTAGTTTGTGGCCAGCCTGGGCAACATAGGGAAGTCTTGACTCAAAAAAAAAAAATCCTAGAAGAAATGAACAATTTTTAGATGTCGAATTGCCAAATCAAGGGGTGCACCATCACCATCCCCATACTCACCATCACCATCCTCATTATCATCATCAGTCTCACCTTCACCATTCTCACCAGCATCAGCAGCATCCTCACCATAATTATCACAGTATCATCACCACCTTCACCATCACCATCCTCACCATCACCATCATCATTATTATCACCACCACCATTTTCATCATCACCATCCTGACCATCACCATCATTATCACCTCATCATCACCATCCTTACCATCACCATCATTATCACTTCATCATCACCATCCTTACCATCACCATCACCATGCTCACTTTCACCAGTCTCACCATTATCACCATCATCCTCAGCATAACTATCACTATCATTATCACCACCTTCACCATCACCATCCTCATCATCACCATCATTATCCCCTTACCATCAGCATCCTTATCATCACCATCACCATGCTCACCTTCACCATTCTCATCATCATCATCATCCTCCTCAGCATAACTATTACTATCATTATCACCATCTTCACCATCACCTTCCTCACCATCACCAACATTATCACCATCACTATTCTCACCATCATCCTCAACATAACCATCACTATCATTATCACCACCTTCACCATCACCATCATCACCATCATCATCATCATCACAAGCACAATTATGAAAATCTTGGAGGAAAAGGAGAGGAGGTAGCCTATTAAAATACGGGTACTTTGATGAGGAGGAAGAGGCAGAGTTGAAGCTGGAGAAGGGATATCAAACAATGGAGACCCCCAGAACATAAAACTAAGAAGCTCAGGCTTTGCCCAGAATCAGAGGCATCCTTGAAGATTTATGAGCAAGAGAATATGCAGTCAGATTTGTGTTTAGGCAGAACATTGAGCAATCCTCAGAAGGAAGAAGCAGAGGGAGGGAAGCCCACAGAGGAGACAGAACCTTCAACACCAACCAGGGTCCTGGTCCTGGGTCCAGCAGATCTGGCAGGAATGAGGAATGGGAATCTTATGGGTAAAGGCTGCAGCCAGGCAGGGAAAGGCCTCACTCTCCCTGCCACTCCTTTCCCTGCTCCCCACTTTCCTGTCCCATCTTTGTTAACAGGCTCAGCATCTCCAACTGCACCCACCCACTAGATTTGCCCCAATTCCTTCTCCTCTCTCATGCCTGAGGCCCAGGTGGCTTCCAGAGCTGACCAGGTCTGCTTTAGAATTTTAATGAAATAACCTGGGTGGAAGTGCTGGTGCCCTGCCAGCCGCAGCAGGTACTACACATATGGTAAACTGGAACTGTCTTCTCAGTTTCTACAGCCTTGGGTTCAAATTCTCCCTAATTCAGATGACCATCATCTCTCACCTGAGCAGAGAAGCCTCCCATTGGTCTCACTGCCCCAGACCTTCCACTTTCCAGATATCAGCCTGATAATTTTCTCAAACTGCACACCTGGTCATGTCCCTCCCTTGTCCCATCGACTAAAGGGTAAGATCCAAATTCCTTAGCATAACACCCCAGGCACTGAGGAGCTGAGGCCCCTCCATTTCCACCTTGACTTGTTCCCCTCCCCCTCTAGTAGCATTGCTGACCCACTTGCCTTGTTCTTTCACTACAAGGCTTTGATCACGTTGCTCTTCTGCCTAGAGCATCTTCCTACATCTTCTCTGCCTGGTGAATTTCTACTTAACCTACAAAGCCCGGCTCACCTTCTCTGTGAATCCTACTTCCTTCCCATCATGCCGCAAATTGTCTCTCTCACTAGACCTCCAGGCCCTAAAAATCAGGGACAGCTTAATGTATGTTGGAAATGGCTACTCCTCACTTAATTACCCTAATTAGCTAGTTGTATTGCCTTATATTTATGTTTCCCCATTTACTGAAGCTTTCCACAGGCCAGGCACTGAGATCCAGGGGAGGACCCTGAGGGTAGCACAAGCACGAGCACTGAAGGCTACAATGGCACAGGCACCAAGAGACCATGTGAGGTGCAGGAAGCCTCATCTCTAGAGTGTCTTCCTGGTTTACCATGTGCTTTCCTCCCTTCCCTTATTGGAGTCACCTTGTGCTGGTTTTGATAGCCTGTGTCCCTGAAACATGCACTCCCACACACACAAACAGACCCACACCTATCCACATGTACCTGCCCATACATACACAGACCTCTCTGTGTATCCCCCAGAGCTACAAATGCTAATCTTGAGAATGAAGATTTTGCAAGTGCTCTGTGCCAGGCATGATGCCAAGTCCCCAACAATACACAAGCCCCTTCTGGTTTCTCCCACTCAGCTGTGCAAAGTTTGGGGTTGAGGAGCTCCCCCTACCAAGGTCACAGATGTGGAACATGAGGTAACAGCTATTTGAATGTAAGCCTTTAGGTCACCAAAACATACGCCATCTGCACCCCACAACAGTACCTCCACAGCACATGAAGACATGAGTCTATCAACTGTGACTCATCAGTACCCAGCAGTATTTCCTCCTCCAATTCGCTTCCCACTGCCACTCCAGTATCCCTGCCCAGAGCCCCAGAGCCACCTCTGCTTAACGGGGAGGTCAGGACAGATGCTCTGTTCCACCCGATGCCATCTCCCAGGGGGCAGCCGCCTCACAGGGAAGAAGACTACCATGGCTAGTGGTGACACGGGTGGCTCTGGCCCCCACGACTTCTCCCTGGGGCCTCTGCTCAAGACATGGCACGGACAGAGGTGAGGGGACCATCAACTGCCTGGGAAATGACTACAAACCAGCTCAGACCATTCCAGCACCTAACACGCTGACAGCCTAGGGTGGGCCCACAGAAGGGGAAGGGCTAGGGAGTCCAGGGCCACAAGAGTCCTGCCTCCCTGAGCCCTTGAGCACAGCCACCCATGTGTAAAGGACAATATGGGGGTTCTGGGGATTCCCAAGCTTGGGCCCTAGAGGTGAGTTCTAGCAGGGCCCCCAGATATCCTCCCCATCCATCCCCTCATCCTGTCTCACATATTTTATAAACAAGGAAACGGAGGCCTAGAGAGGGAAGGGGATTGAGCAGTCTCCCAGGCAGTTAGAGACAGAGCCCAAGTTAGAATCCATCTTTCTCTCATTTTATTCTCCTAGGTCTGTCTCTGACTAGCTACGTGACCTTGGAAGAGTCATTTCAGCTCTCTGGGCATTGAAGGTTTGCAACTTCTGACATGTTCATTCCAGAGGGTTGTCAGGACCTGACAGCCCTTCACCTAAACGAAACACTCTACAGTCTACAAATATTCATATATCTCTTCTCTTCTCTGACCTCTGTAATACCCCTATGAGGCTGTGAAAATTGGTGCTTGTGTCCTATTATGCAGATGCAAATACTGGACTCAGAAAGACAAAGATCACACAGAAAGTTTGGGACAGGACTGGAACTAGAACCCAGATCTCCCAAACCAGGGTCCTTGCCATCACTAAGGCTAGGAATACATTAAGACTCCAAAATATGGAGAGTTGCTCAATGCATGCCACCAAGGTTAGAGCTGACCAGCCCCAGAATGCTTAGCAGCTCTGGGACCCTGGAGTGGAGGACTCAAGGCAGAGGGTGATGCCTACGTCATACATCTGAGCTCCAATCCAAACGCCACTATGCAGCTGTGTGACCCCACTTTACGAGGCTCAGCCTTCTCTACTACAAAATGAAACTATAGAAGGCACCAAAAAGCTCAGGATGAGGGGAGAACTGCACCCTGAATGCAGGACTGCCAGGCAGGTGGTAAGCACTCATTAACTTTTGTTTCAAGCCCACAAATCATATGTTGTTTTTCATCATGTCTCCCCATGGTGTCTGGTCTGTGGCTTCAGAACCAGGCGGCTTCTGATCAATCCTTATGCTAAATGATGGACAGATAGGTGGATGAGTGGTTGGACGAATAAATGGATGGAGGCATGGATTGATAGATTGATGCTGGGATGAATGGATGGATGAATAGATGGATGAATGGATAAATGAATGGATGGGTGCTCAGAAGACATAATAAAACAGGGAGTCAAAATGAAAAGAACAAGATGATGATTGAAGGATGGGGCTGATACATGGAAGAGAGGTACAAGATCCAGCCTTTCTGCCTCCACTAAGCCCCACAACCATATACCTTGGGGTAGCACTGGCATATGCTCCAGATTATACCCCTGGACACCATGATGCTGCTGCAGAAGGTTTCATTGAACTGGGGCCAATCACGGCTCAGGAGGAATATACTGCGAGCCAGGAAAAGACCGATACATTGAAGCTGAAGCAGAAGGTCTTCTCATCTGCCAAGGTCTCCTCACCTGCCATGGCTGCCAGCCAGGCCCTGGCCTGTGTACCCCTGCCAGAAGGGGCCCATGCCATCCAGCATAAACATCCAGACAGGCTCACAGGAAGAAATGAAGCTCTTGGATCACTGCAAATCAAGGCTTAAAGGGAGGGCAAGACTCCGTCAGGTCCAGGCCCATTCCCTGGACCCACCAGTTCAGCAGGGCTGGAGGCAGCATGCTTCGGTGGACCAGCGAACCCACTCCCCACCCTCTCTCCTTCCCTTGGGGCCCAGAAGGCCGGGAGTGCATGTGTGAATCTGGGTGAGGGAGCATGCAAGAGAGGGACAAGGGAAGGTTACAGGGGCTGGGCCCCAGGTAAGCCTGTGACAAAACCTTCTTTGCCTACTTTGGGGCTGAACTGAGTAAGCAGCTGATCCCACACCTTCTAGCCCCGGGAAGCAGGGTACAATTCTGCAGCCAAAATATGGTAGAATGCTGTCAGAGGATTTCAGGATCCCACTGCCAGGCATTTCAGGATCCCAGATTTTAGACCCTTCAAGGATATGTGTCCATCTGGGATTCAGGCATGGTAGCCCATAGGTACTGGATGGTGACGATGCGCATGGCACCATTCTAAGCATGTTACAGTTATTAACTCAATTAAGGGACTCCATGAGGCAGGTATTGCTATACCCACTATGCAGAGGACACTGAGCACAAACAAGTAACATGCCCAAGGTCACACAGCTGGAAATGGTAGAGAAGCTGGAACGTGAACCCAGAAGCTGTGACCCTGGCCACAGGGCAATCCTGCTTAACGGCAGCATGAGGTTATGGGTGAGAGCTCTGATGGCAAGGCAGGCTGCCTGGGTTTAGATCCTGGCTCCTGTACTGTGGGGCAGCATGGTCTTGATCACATTGCCTGCCTGTGTCTGTTTCCTCCTCTGTAAAATGGGAATAATAACAGTACCTCCTAGCATTGGTGCTATCTCCAGGCCTAGGTGTCCTGGATCCTTCTGTCCCCTTTACACTCGTGCAGCATCCAGACCTGCTTGTAATGAGCTCCCCTACTGCCCCACCAAAGCTCTGGTGAATTAATGCCCCTGTGGGGTATAAGTGACTGACAGTAACTTCCTGAATCTCCTTGCAGCCTAATCTAAAAAGATGCCTTCTGAAGAATGTCATTCTAATGTGAAATTTTAGTCTGGTGAAAGGCTAATGGGAGAAATCAGATTCCTTTACAAGATGACAGAAAAAACAGGACAATGAGTATCTCTAAAAGAGAATGTTCACTTGGAGTGGCGATGGGGTTAGGTGGCTGATACAGGATGAAAGGCTTTCATTTGGCTCCCTGACTTGCTGGGTTTGGGGATTTCCCTGGTCCTGGTCATTACCTCTTTCCTCCTGCCCAGCATGTGCTCACACCAGCCCCTCTGCCTCGTAGTCCTTCCCACAGGCCCTTTTTCTTACATTTTTTTTAGACAAGGTAAGCTGAGAGGGACTTTTAATATGTCAATCGATGTTAATAAAACACAAGTCAAAGACAAGTGCAAACATGCTTTCAACCAACATTAATGAGGAAACAAGACACAAATTCTTTTTCTTTTTATATTTTATTTTATTTTATTTTTGAGATGGAATCTTGCTCTGTCACCCAAGCTGGAGTGCAGTGGCATGATCTCCACTCACCACAAGCTCCTCCTCCTGTGTTCACGCCATTCTCCTGCCTCAGACTCCTGAGTAGCTGGGAATACAGGCGCCCGCAACAACGCCAGGCAAATTTTTTGTATTATACTAGAGATGGGGTTTCACCGTGTTAGCCAGGATGGTTTCGATCTCCTAACCTCGTGATATGCCCACCTCAGCCTCCCAAAGTGCTGGGATTACAGGTTGAGCCACTGAGCCTGGCCCTGTTTGTTCTTTTACATTAACATTACAATGTATTTGTCATGTTTTAAAAATAAATTTAATTGGAATTTTATTGAAATTGTATGAGACATGATTTAGTTCAAGATGAACACACAACATTATTATTACTGTTTCCATCCAGCTATGGCATATTTCTTTGTTTTCTCTAGTTGTCTTTTATATCGTTCAATAAAATTTGTGGCTCTGGTACATTTCATAATCATACATTATATTTCATTATTTCTAATTATTATAATGGATTGCATGTACATTTACTATTTACTATGTACCGGATATTATGCAATATATTCATTATCTCAATTCATAAAACAATCATGTGATTTAGTTGGTGTTATTACTAGATTATTACCATTGTACAAGTAAAGAAAATAAAGACAAAAGAAAAGAGACTCAGCAAAATCAACCAATAAAGACTTAATTAGAATTGTTGGGCATATAAGAAAATTGTAATACAACTCAATGAAAGCAAAACAACATTTTAAAAATGACCAGGCAGATTTGAGAAGGAGCCAAACAGAAATTCCAGAAATAAAAACATAATTGTTGAAATTAAAGACAGATTTGACAGAAGATTACATATAATTGAAAAGGAAAATGTAAACTGGAAGATAGGCTGAAGAAATTGCTCAGAATGAAGCCCAAGGAAGTAAAAAATAAGAAAGAAACAAGAGACATGGAAGACAAGAGTGATAAGATATTACAACTAACAGGATTTCATAAGTAGAATAATAAACCGTTAGAAAGGTTTTGTAAAAAAGATAGTGGCTTGGAATTTTCCCAAAGTGATGAAAAACTCCACCTTTCATATTCAGGAAGCTCAAGTTGGACAGATTTAAAAGAAAAAAAAAACACCTAAATGTATCATCATAAAAATAATGGAACCCTGAAGAAAAGAAAAAAGAATATATTGAAAACAACCAGAGAGAAAATTCACATTATCCATGAAAGAATATGGATTTAGACCAAGAGCTAAAGTCTTAAAAATGGAAGCAAGAAGACAATGTACTAAGAAAAAATAATCACATACGAAATTACTATATCTTTTAATAAACAGGCCAAATATAAGACAATATTTAAGTCACAAAAACCAAACAAATACTGAATTTGCCAACTAAGAGACCTTCACTAAAGGAAATTCTAAGAGATGTTTTTCAGTAGAAGGGTGCTCCCGTAGATGGAAGACTTGAGTTGCAAGAAGAAATGACGAGTAGGTAAGAAGACAAATATGTGAGTAAATATAAATGAACACTGACTATACAACATGTAGTTTCCAGTGGAGTAAGAATAAGATGAGAAGCAAAACTATAAAACTTCTACAAATAATATAGTAAAACTACCTTAATAACCCCAGTGAGTTTTCATACAAAACATAAAGAATTCTATTCACCAGAAAAACACTATCAGGATCAAAGACCCAAATATAAGGGGTAAAACTATAAAATTTGTAGAAGAAAACACAGGTATAAATCTGTGACCACGAATTAGGCAGTGGGTCTTAGATACAACACCAAATGCAAGAGTGACCAAAGGAAAAACAAACTGGAGTTCAACAAAATTCAAAACTTTTGAACATCAAAGGATACTATCAGGAAAGTGAAAAGAACCCACAGAATGAGAGAAAATATCTATTAAGTCATACATCTGATGAGGAACTAATGTCCAGAATATATAAGGAATTCTTACAATAACAAAAAGACAACCCAATTAAATGAGCAACCAATCTAAATGGATATTTCTCTAAAAAGATATACAAATGGCCAATCAGCACATGAAAAGATGCTCAACATCATTAGTCATTAAGGATATGCAAATGAAAACTGCAACTAGATACCACTTCACGTCTACAAAGATAGCTATATTTTTTTTAAAAAAAGGAAAATAACAGACGTTGGCTAGGAGGTAGGAAAAAATGGAGCCTCCATACAGTGCTGGTAAGAATATAAAATGGTACAGAGACTTTGGAAAACAGATTTGAAGTTTTTCAAAAATTTAGACATAGGTTTACCATATGCCCACTCCTAGATATATAAAGAAAATTGTAAAAATACGTCCAGACAAAAATGAGTACATGAATCTCATCACAGTACATTATTAATCATAGTCAAAAAATGAACACAACTCAAATATCCATCAACTAATGAATGGATAAACAAAATATAGTATACTCACGCAATGGGATTCAGGCATATAAAATAATGAAGTGCTGACACAAGATACAACATGGATGAATCAGGACAACATGCTAAATCAATGAAGCCAAACACAAAAGGTCATATGTGATTCTGTTTTTTCTGATATTTGGCATATGCTAGTCCATAGAGACAGAGAATAGACTAGTGGTTGTCAAGGGCTAGGGAAAGGGGGAAATGGGGAGTAACTGCTAGTAAGTATGGAGTTTTTTTCTGAAATGATAAAAATGTTCTAGAGTTAGAGAGTGGTGATAGCTGTACAACTTTATGAATACATTAAAAGCACTTATAGCGCCTATAGTCCCAGCTACTCAGGAGGCTGTTGCAGGAGAATCGCTTGAACCTGGGAGGCAGAGGTTGCAGTGAGCCAAGATCGCACCACTGCACCCCAACCTGGGTGACAGAGTGAGACTCCAAATCCAGAAAAATAAAATGGACTTAGTGTACACTTAGAGTGGATACTGGGCTAAAAGTGAAGTTACAGGCCACAAACTAGGCAAATCTTCTATACACATATCTGACAAGGGACTTCAGGGAATCCTAAAAATTTCAATGATGAAATAGGAGACTATAGACAAAAGACTTGAAGAATGCACATAAGGAACCCAAATAACCCATAAACAAATGAAAATAAGCTCAGCCTCCTTCCAAACCACAGAGAAGACTATCTCATATCCAACTGAAAAAGTGATATCAAGTAAAGGCAAGAATGTAAACAAACCAGTACTCACATAAGCTGCCAGTGGGAATGTAAAATGGTGTTACTTCTTAGCAAATTTGGTATCATCTATTAAATAGTTCACTGTGCATAATCTTGGGCCAAGCACTGCCATTCCTGGGCACATGCCCTATAAAATCTCTACATGTGAACCAAAACCCAGCACCATTGTATGGATTATAAAAGAAATCAAAAATAGAATGGACAAACAAATTTCACTCTCTACAATCATAGAATCAGACAGTGCAGCAAGGAAAATGAATGAATGTAAGAAAACCACAACAGTAGCAAAAACCAGCAAGTCAGAATATATAAGGCATGATTCCTTTTATGTAAAGTTTCAAAATATGGAAAACTCAAAAATATCTTCTGTAGGGAGAAAAACATACATTCTTAGAATATATTAGGCAAAGACTTTTACTTGTTTCTTTTTCAGTTTAAGGATCTGCTGTTTTACTTTTGAAATTTCTCGATCTACACGATCCATACTCTCTATTAATTCTTCCTTTGGAAGTTTTGAAGGTGAAGCATTTTGATCATCTCCACATGGTTGCCCTGAAATTGGAGAGGATGGAGCTTCATGTTTGCCTCCGAATGCTGGATCCTTTAGAGAATAAAACCAAGAAAAACAATTTACTTCTCACTGATAGAGTCCAGATTGCCTTAAACGAAAAAGTCAGTTTTAAACCACAGCAGAGCCATGTGTACTATGTGTCTAATGAAACCTTTAGTAGTAACTTTCATATTTACATATATGCAAATTCTCACCTCACTTTTAAGTTTAGATATACCATGTACTATTTTGAAGAGCCTAAAAGCTATACAAAGTCAGGTGAGTTAGTGTTGATCAGCCTCTAGTGTAACAATACAGAAATTATAGAGAATTTATAGGTAAATAATGCAATCATGACAAAGGAAGATACCAACTTCTCAGCCATCTCCTTGCAATGGCTCTTCAAATGGTCTGAACAACTGGCTGGGAAATAGTATTATTCCAGGTAAAACCTGTGTGTCCACCCAAC
Source organism: Pongo pygmaeus (assembly GCF_028885625.2). NCBI lineage: Eukaryota > Metazoa > Chordata > Mammalia > Primates > Hominidae > Pongo > Pongo pygmaeus. Next base: position 30,003,411 of record NC_072392.2, on the reverse strand, counting down.
TTAACAACTATAACATGGCCAAGTGTTCCTATCAAAAGTTTTCAGGCTTTCCAAACCAAAACTGAGGTACAAAAGTCAGAGAAGTGACCTAGGAACTTCAGCTGCTACTATCTCTGGGCCTACTTTCATAAAGCCCACACTACAGCATACGTAACATTTCCTTAGCCAAAAACATCCCATTGCACCTCCAAATCAACAGAGCTGTAGCAGAATGAAAGCCCCTTCACCCAAAATCCACTACCCTCCAACACACATCCACACACACCCTATTAATTTCCAGTCTGCTGTAAAGATATAAGCAATATTATAAAACAGATAAATTTTATTGTACTAATTTTACTTAGACTATGAGAAACCTACAATGAGGGTAGCTCACAGGATTACAGAATCCTAAAATGTATTAAATAATGATTAAGGAACTGTGAAAAGTCAATAGTTCTGAGCCAAGAATGCATACAGGAGATAACTGGACAGTTGCTTCAAAACACCTTAGTACAGATATTTCAGCTAATATACACTGAGGAAAAGCCTCATATTCTGTAATAGTATCTACTGAATCTAAGAGACCTTCTGGGAAAATAAGATTATGGCTATACCCTAAAACCTGTACAATTCTGTAAGGAAAGCACCAATAAAAGCAATAACAATTCTAATAGACTTAATAGAGTTAAAGCTCCAATATCCTTTGCATCTGGCATACAGTCAATCTTTGGCAACTTTAAGCCCTACAGTTTATAATTCCTCTCTTAAGATGTAAATCCGTGAGGTCATTGGCTTCCAAAATAAACCAGTATGTTTCATCTAAATAAAATATCAGTGGCCACGCATGGTGGCTCATGCCTGTAATCCCAGCACTTAGGGATGCCAAGGTGGGCAGATCACAAGGTCAGGATTTCAAGATCAGCCTGACCAACATAGTGAAACCCCGTCTCTACTAAAAAATACAAAAATTAACTGGGCGTGGTGGCGGGCACCTATAGTCCCAGCTACTCAGGAGGCTGAGCAAGGAGAATGGCTTGAACCCAAGAGGGAGAGGTTGCAGTGAGCAGAGATGGCACCACTGCACTCCAACCTGGGTGACAGAGGAAGACTCCGTCTCAAAAAAAAAACACAAAAGAAAACCACACATGCAAAAACACAGTCTTCTGCTTATCAAAACAGTAATAACAAATTAAAAAGGCAAATGATTAAATAGGAAAACCATTTGCAAAACATTCACTCTAACAACTCAATATAAAATAAACCAACAGAAAAATGGGCATCATATATGAAAAAACAATTTACAAAACAGGAAAAATAACCAATAGACAAATAAAAAAATGTTAAATTTTACTACGAAATAATAAGTATAAGTTAAAAACAATCATTCATCAAATTAACAATCTTTTTGTTAAACAATAAACGTGGTGTCAGCAAGGATACAGAAGGGGTGGGTACCTTTATTTATTTTTATTTTTATTTTTAATTTTTTGAGACAAAGTCTTGCTCTTGTCCCCCAGGCTGGAGTGCAATGGCGCAATCTCAGCTCACCGAAACCTCCGCCTCCCAGGTTCAAGTGATTCTCTTGCCTCAGCCTCCTGAATAGCTGGGATTACAGGCGCCTGCCACCACGCCCGGCTAATTTTTGTATTTTTAGTAGAGACAGGGTTTCACCATGATGGCCAGGCTGGTCTCGAACTCCTGACCTCTGGTGATCTGCCTGCCTCGGCCTCCCAAAGTGCTGGGATTACAGGCGTGAACCACTGCACACAGCCAAGAAGTGAGTACCTATATATACTGTTTTCAGGAGTTAAGAACTGGCCCTACTCTTTTGCAGGACAATCTGGAAATACCCACTGAACCTTAAAAATCAACCTGGTCTGTAATTAACTACACTAAAAGAAATCTACCTTAGGAAAATAAGTAAGAATGCATACAAATAAAAAACCTAAATAATGTATGGGCCAGCTGCAGTGGCTCACGCCTATAATCCCAGCACTTTGGGAGGCCAAGGTGGGCAGATCACCTGAGGTCAGGAGTTCGAGACCAGCCTGGCCAACATGGTGAAACCTCATCTCCACTAAAAATACAAAAATTAGCTGAACTTGGTGGCATGCGCCTGTAGTCCCAGGTACTCAGGAGCCTGAGGCAGGAGAATTGCTGGGAGGTATAGGTTGCAGTGAGCCAAGATCGCGCCACTGCACTCCAGCCTGGGAAACAAAGTGAGACTCCGTCTCAAAAAAAAAAAAACAATGCATGTCACAACATCGTACTTCTGAACAAACAGGTAACCTAAATGTATGACGATTGATTAAATAAATAACTTTATTTAATCAGTGAACTTTATTTATTCATATGTGGAATACTAAGTAGCCACTAACAATACAGTTGTAAACTTGTTGGCACAAAAAGAAGCTAAGCACGTATTTAAGCAAAAGTAAAGTTAAACAGAATGTACAAATGAGCACATTAAAATATTCATACGGGCTGACTCTGGACACACTGCCTATGGGTTAGCCCTGTTCCACAAGGAGCAGCAGCAAAACAAAAAAAAAAACCCATAAAATAAAATAAAATTAAATTAAAATTAAAATAATACACAAATAGTGAAGAATCAACATGAAAATATTAATAACTTTTAAGTGGTAAAACTGTGGGTAATTTTTTCTTTCAAACTTATTTAACTCTTCTATAAATGATATACCTAGGCTTAACATTTAAAAAAAAGTCTAACAAATGTTAGTTCTTTTTAAATCCTTACTTCTGGAGGTGGGCAGTTGGGAGAGAATGGGGAGAGGGAGACAGAAAGAGAAGTATTCGTTAGCA